>NC_137003.1:12069453-12409453 GCF_032717465.1 Coenobita brevimanus
AACTCTTCACTAAAGTCCTTACATTTTGTTGATTACAAAAAGCATTCGACTCAGTGGAGCATATAACAATTATAAATTCATTGCCAAACAAGAAGTAAATGAGAATATTGTAAAACTGCTCTAAAACATATATGAAGAGGGAACTGCCACAATATAATTACATGAAGACCAAAAAAATTAAGAGTGAGAAGGTCGTGCATCAGGGATATACAATTGCACGAAAAGTATTTATAGCATGCATAGAAAGTATTTTCAAAGAACTAGACTGGGAGATTGGAGAACAAAGGAGTAAATATAGATGGAGAAAAGCTAAACCTTTTAACCCCTTCGTGCAAAATGACACAATGCGAGTCATAATCCTTGTAATCTGAAGAGTAACCGATGATGCAACATGATGCAAGTTTCCCATAAATGGTCATAGAAACTTTTCCTGGGGATGGATTTGCATCAAATTTAGTTGAGTCAAAGCTGAGGGTAGCCATGTCTAGGGGAAATATATGGCAAAACCCAGGAGCTTATCAGATATCCAAACAGCGAATATTTAGCTCAGTATTCTCCTTACAGTCAGGCTCGAAGGGTGTGTGAGTGCGCAGCCAGGCATTTAAACCCACATTTCCTACTACCGCACGGTCCATACCTTACGTGTGTGTAGCCCAATGGGCCAGTGTCCCCAGTATTGGACAGAACTGGGAATTTTCAAGCCTTAATAAAGTAGGGAACCCCCGGGTAGGGACCTATGAGCTTCACGACTATGAGCCGATAGATGGAGGGCAGTACGCTTAGGACCCTCCCGGAACAGTGCCTCGCCCAGCAACTCTGGGATCCAATGAGATAGTGATATTGTGTTATGCTTGTGAAGAAAGTGTACAGTATAAGTGTTTCTTATATATTTTCAGAGAAAGCCAGATTTGAACATTCCTAACCGATTTTTAATGTTCCCCTCCTATTTTACACTAAACCTACAATGTCTTGCAAGGGTTTATCAGAGAAAGAGTACATGACAACTGACACCACTGCCATAACTCCAATGACAACTTACACCACTGCCATCACTCCTTTGACAACTGACACCACTGCCATCACTCCTGTGACAACTGACGCCACTGTCATCACTCCTATGACAAATGACACCACTGCCATCACTCCTTGGACAACTGACACCACTGCCATCACTCCTTTGACAACTGACACCACTACCATCACTCCTACGACAAATGACACCACTGCCATCACTCCTATGACAACTGACACCACTACCATCACTCCTACGACAAATGACACCACTGCCATCACTCCTTTGACAACTGACACCACTACCATCACTCCTACGACAAATGACACCACTGCCATCACTCCTTTGACAACTGACACCACTGCCATCACTCCTTTGACAACTGACACCACTGCCATCACTCCTATGACAACTGACGCCACTGCCATCACTCCTATGACAACTGACACCACTACCATCACTCCTATGACAAATGACACCACTGCCATCATTCCTATGACAACTGACACCACTGCCATCACTCCTATGACAACTGACACCACTGCCATCACTCCCACGACAACTGACACCACTGTCATCACTCCAATGACAAATGACACCACTGCCTTCACTCCTATGACAACTGACACCACTACCATCACTGCTATGACAAATAACACCACTGCCATCACTCCTATGACAACTGACACCACTGCCATCACTCCTATGACAAATGACACCACTGCCATCACTCCTATGACAACTGACACCACTGCCATTACTCCTATGACAAATGACACCACTGCCATCACTCCTATGACAAATGACACCACTGCCATCACTCCTATGACAAATGACACCACTGCCATCACTCCTATGACAACTGACACCACTGCCATCACTCCTAGGACAATTGACACCACTGCCATCACTCCTGTGACAACTGACACCACTGCCATCACTCCTATGATAAATGACACCACTGCCATCACTCCACACACACACACACACACACACACACACACACACACACACACACATCACAAATACTCACACACAAACACACAAGCTGTGATCGTACCTGTCCTCCTCTCTGCAACTCCATCTCCTCTCAAGAAACACTACGACACTGCTAAAGGACGTGAGTAACCAGCTTATTTGTCTAGTTTTTATATTATTGTATTGTAAGGTATAAAATGTGTGTTTACTAGATATTTCTCATAGGGAAAATGTGGTGCATTTCATTGCTATTCTCTCAGTCATTATACTCGTAAAGTATAGGTCGCATAAAAAATCTGAAGAAAGCTTGATCAAGCTGATGATTTCATATGCATCCTTTTGTAAAGCAAAATAACCTATGTGTGAAAATAATTGAGGAAAAGTTACGAAAGAAAAACATACTCAGCCTACGGGCCGAAGTGTAGGTGGTCACCGCGCGCAACTCATCATAACTTTTCCAAATTCATTTTCTCCAAAACAGTTAGGGGTATAACACTGTGAACTATATCAAGGGCTTCCTTAACCTATGGGCTACAAAACTGGATAGAATTTACATATATCCTTGTTACAGTGTCACTAACAACATATGAAATAATAAACAAATCAGACGTTTTTAGGCGATTTTCGAAGTTTTTTTTTTATTTACTTGAAAACTATTAGACGTATCAACTTGAAACTTTCACAGATGAAAGCTCGTGAAATTCTGCATATAGACATGTCCTTTGCAACTGCGCAACACAGGAAAAAATTTTTACGGTGATGTTGGGAAGTTATGAGAAGCTAGTTTTTGCGTAAATAAGATTTATTCAGGCTTCATTTCTGTACATTTGTTCATCTGTTTTATGTTCTCTTTTTTCTTATCTGATAGTATAAACATCAACGAAGATGATGAGAAGCGATCAATAACAATATAAGCACTTTCCGAGGGTAAATTGGGCCATAGAAATTTTTCCCTTGCCGCGTGAGCAGAGCCAGCCTGAGCGAGGGTTTGGTTCTGTGCATGGAATCGGAAACTTACAGAAAACTTATGGTGCACGAGGGGTTAAGATTTGCAGATGACGTTGTCCCTAAGCCCAGAAACAGCCGAGACATTGCAAGAAATGCTAAATGACCTGAACAAAGTGTAATGATAATTGTAATGATTGTCTGTAGTTGTTAACTCTGTAACAATGTAACCATTTAACTGGTCGTACTAGTTACTTATTCGCTGGCGCTTAGGTCTGGCAACACTGTATACTTATTCGCTGGCGCTTAGGTCTGGCAACACTGTATACTAGTTGAGTTGGGAGCGAGTCTGTAGGTGTGGTGTCAGTTCGGATGAAGGCAACCAAGCCAGATGTATCATAGTTTTATGGTGAGTAAAGCCTACATATAGGCCCTGATGTGTTTTGCTACCCCACATCATTTTACTCAACATAAAATCTCCGGAACTTGAGGGGCCAGCACCCATCGCTTCGCTGCCAGAATGGAGCGTCTGCTGAGGCCAGAGCGACTCGACACGGACCCCAGCTCACCGTCGGCAGCGCAGGAGTGGAGACATTCGCAACAGACATTCGAAAACTTTCTGTAAGCAGTGCCGGGAGAAAAAGTGGACAAGCTCAGGCTCCTTACCAACTTCGTGTCTCCGAAAGTGTATGAAGCTATATCAGAGCGTACTACTTATGATGACGCTATCAGCACACTGCAAGGTCGCTAAGTGAAACCTACGAATGAAGTGTTCGCACGTCACCGCCTCGCTACTCGCCACCAACAAACTGGTGACTCTCTAGATGAATATCTCAGTGCTCTTAAAGTGTTAGCTAAAGACTGTAATTTCAAGGCTGTGAGTGCAACATTGCATTGTGAGGAATCTATCTGGGACGCTTTCATCAGTGGTCTACTGTCTCCGGCAATCAGGCAGCGATTGTTAGAAAACAAAACTCTCGATCTTGCAACCATGTTTGATCAAGCGCTAGCTCTCGAGTCCGCTCAAAAGGATTCGGAGTCGTATGGTGGTGTTCCGTCCTCACGTCTGGTAAGTGCAGCGTGTGAGAATAACAGTGAATTTAAGCCCGAGGCTGCTTCATTAATGGCTGGCACCAGTATCAAGTGTTTCTTTTGTGGCCTTTCGAGGCATTCACGCACGAAGTGCCCTGCGCGTGAAGCAGTTTGTCACAAGTGTCAGAAAAAGGGTCACTATGCTAAAGTGTGTCGATCCTCCAGTGTTAGTGCCTCGGTAGCCCTTACTGACCATGTTACGCTGGCTAGCGTAACTGCAGTGGCCACTCCAGGTGCATTATCCAAAGCTGTTGTTGAAGTTTCAATTAATGGGGTGAAAACTGATGGATTTATTGATAGTGGGAGTTCAGAAAACTTCATTCATCCCGACCTAGTTAAACACCACTCCCTAAAGGTGCACGAGTCCCAGAGTACCGTGACTATGGCGAATACTTCATTCTTATCTAAGACATCCGGATTCTGTAGAGTTGATATCAAAGTGAATGGCCGGGAGTATGAAAATGTACACCTGACTGTATTACGAGAGTTGTGCTCTGACATAATTTTGGGTCAGGATTTCCAGAAGCGGCATGAAAAGGTTACGCTGACCTATGGTGGTGACTTGCCTCCTCTTGTTATTTGTGGACTCAGCGTGATAAACACTGACCCACCGGAACTATTTGCAAATTTAACGGCTGACTGTTATCTAGTCGCAGCAAAGTCACGACGTTATTCTGCTGAGGATCGTGAATTCATAGGAAAGGAAGTGGAGAGGTTAAGTGAAGGAATTATTGAACCGAGCAACTCTCCTTGGCATGCTCAAGTAGTGGTTGTAAAGAGTGAGTCACGCAAGAAACTCCTGGCTGTTGACTGCTCGGAAACTATCAACAGGTTCACGCTCCTTGACGGGTACCCCTTGCCTCGTATTGACGACACAGTAAACAAGATCGCTCAGTATCGTGTGTTCAGTACGATTGATCTCCGCAGTGCATATCATCGAGTGCCCATTAAAAATGAAGACAAGCCATATACCGCCTTCGAAGCATGTGGTAAGCTATATCAGTTTACCCGTGTCCCATTTGGTGTTACCAACGGAGTGGCTTGTTTTCAGAGGATCATGGATTCCTTCATCAAAGAAGAGGGCCTTGTTGGAACCTTCGCTTATTTAGATGACGTCACCATTTGTGGGATGACTCAGGAAGAGCATGATAGGAATCTCCAGAGATTCCTGGAAGCTGCTAAGAAAAGGAACATAGTTTACAATGAAAACAAGTGTATTTTCTCAACCAGATGCCTCACCATCTTGGGCTATGTGGTGGAGGAGAGAGTGATTCGCCCAGACCCGGATCGCCTGAAACCACTTCAAAACTTGCCTCTGCCGTGGGACGTGAAGTCACTCCGCATTACTTTAGGATTCTTCGCTTACTAATCGCAGTGGGTATATAACTACTTGAGCAAGATTCGCCCACTTAGTGCCACAACTACCTTCCCCCCGACAGAGGAAGCGAAGGAAGCTTTTTTTCAACTCAAGAAAGACATAGCGTCGTCGGTGGTCAAGGCTATCGATGAGACTGCACCCTTTGAAGTTGAAACAGACGCTTCAAACACCGCTATTGCAGCAGTTCTTACTCAAAATGGACGTCTGGTTGCCTTCTTTTCACGAACTCTACACGGATCTGAGACACGCTCCCCTGCTGTAGAAAAGGAGGCTCAGGCTATCATCGAGGCAGTTCGCCACTGGAGGCACTACTTGTCTGGTAAGCATTTCACTATCAAAACTGATCAACGCTCAGTGAAGTACATGTTTGATAAACAGCACAAAAACAAGATTAAGAATGATAAAATCTTAAGATGGAGGAAGGAATTGTCATGCTATGATTTTGACATTATCTACCAACCAGGGAGAGACAATATTCCATCTGACGTATTTTCCAGGTCATATTGTGGAGTAACATGTCATGACCATCGATCACTGTTTTTTCTTCATGATGCTTTGTGCCATCCAGGTGTTACTCGTTTGCTACATTTTGTGAAGTCTAAAAATCTACCCTATTCCGTTGAGGATGTTAGAAAAGTTGTTGGTTCATGTTGAATATGTGCAGAGTGCAAACCTAATTTTCACCGTCCTGATAAGACCCAACTTGTAAAGGCTACTCAGCCGTTCAAAAGGCTAAATCTAGATTTCAAAGGACCCCTTCCAAGCACTGATAAGAACCAGTATATCTTAAATGTCGTGGATGAGTATTCCAGATTCCCTTTTGTATTTCCATGTCCTAATATGACTGCATCGACAATAATTAAGTGTCTCTCTCAGTTATTCTCCATTTTTGGCATGGCAGCATATATCCACTCAGACAGGGGGACATCATTCATGAGCAAGGAACTGCAAGAGTTCCTCACCAGTAAAGGAATAGCTTGCAGCAGGACAACAAGTTACAACCCTTAAGGCAATGGTCAAGTGGAGCATTTCAATGGAACCATATGGAAGGCCATCACTACTGCTTTGAAGTCTTGTGGGTTACCAACGCAGTACTGGCAGAGTGTTCTTCCTGATGCCCTTCATTCCATTCGCTCATTACTAAATACAACCACTAATGTTACCCCTCACGAAAGACTTTTTAATTATGCTCGTCGTTCATTTACAGGAGCCACTGTCCCATCTTTGTTGTGTAACCCTGGTCCTGTGCTGCTGAAGCCCCACGTACGAGCTAACAAGACGGATCCCCTAGTTGATGAAGTGGAGCTCGTACAAGCAAGTCCTCATTACGCTCATATTCGGTATCCAGACGGCAAGGAGGATACTGTATCTACTCGACACTTGGCCCCAGCCGGCAGCGAACTTCCAGCACAGTCTCAGGATACTACTGATGCAACCCTGGGGTTGAGTACTCCTGAAGCAGTTAGTGTTGGAGATGAGGGTTCCGGTCCTGAGACTTCCCTCCCTGGTCGACAACCTGAGTCGGAGGGTGCACCAATTCTGAAGAGATCCGAGCGTATCAGGCATCCTCCTATTCGTTTTGAGGCATCGTAGATGCATTTTTGTGGTAGGGGGAGAATGTAATGATAATTGTAATGATTGTTTGTAGTTGTTAACTCTGTAACAATGTAACCATTTAACTGGTCGTACTAGTTACTTATTCGCTGGCGCTTAGGTCTGGCAACACTGTATACTAGTTGAGTTGGGAGCGAGTCTGTAGGTGTGGTGTCAGTTCAGGAGAAGAAGGCAACCAAGCCAGGTGTGTATTCTAATATACAGTCTAGTGATATTTTGCTTGTGGATTATTGTGTTGTACGAGTGTCTGTGTTCCGTTCCTGTTCTAAAGATATTATGCTTGTTTCAGATGTATTATAGTTTTATGTTGAATAAAGCCTACATATAGGCCCTGATGTGTTTTGCCACCCCACTTCAGGAATAATACAATAAAATGAATGGCCAATTATTTATTTTCATAAAATTTCTCGTACTGAATTTTCAATAAATTTAAAAATATATTCACCAATCTCCAGTTTATTACCAAATATAGTTAACGTCCTGTGGACCACCCAAAAAGTCACCATGGACCACCAGTTGAGAACCACTGCTCCAGACGCACACACATTGTGCGGTAGGTGGGGGCCCCATCATCCATCCACTTAGTGTTGTGGTACTCTGTTTTTCAGGGTGGCTCTACATTGAATGACAAGCCAAATTATTTCCTGTAAACCAGGAAACCATTTACAACACTGAGTGGTAACCTTATAATCAATCAACAAGTGTTCCCTGCGTGACAGCAAGTGGGTTGGCGAAGGGTTAGTGCCCCTCCCCGGAAAACAACTAACTAAAAATACGAACATGAAGCCTCGGACAAGGACTGACCAAAAGATGACGACTAAGGACCGAACAAAGGACATGATACGGATGGCGACGTGGAATGTAAGGGGTGCAAATGATGAGGTGAAAGAGAGATTGTCCAGGTGCTTGAGGGTGCGAAAGTGGATGTATGTGGAATAACTGAAACAAAATGGAAGGAGAGAGTGTGAGAAAATGGGAGTATGGATGGGGTATATGTGCGGGAGTAGGTGAGAATGAGAGGGCAAAAGAAGGAGTGTGTAGTGTTGTGAGTAACAGATGGAAGGAGAATATAAGTGAGTATGGATTGTGTGGGTAGGATTGAAAGTTGGGATACAAATGTGGGCGATTGTTTGTGTGTATGTGCCAACACAAGGTCGTGCAAGCTGAGTGAGAAGAGTTCTGGACAAATGTGGAAGTGTGAATGGAAAAGTTTGAAAGGAGAGTGTTTTTGATTGGTGATATGAGTGGTAAAGTAGGGAATGTGAAAGTGGATGGAGTAGTTGGTGAGGGGGTTGTGCATACTGAGATAGATGAGAATGGCAGTGCTTTAGTGGACATTTGTCCCAGGAGGGGGCTGGTGATAGCCAATACCGTCTTCAGGCACAAAATGATCCATGGGTATATATGGCAAGTGATGAGAAGGATGGGTGGTGAACTGAATGAAAGGAAGGCAATGACTGATTATGTGTGTGTTGATGAAAGGATGCGAAGAAGTGTAATGGATGGAAGCGCATATAGAGGTTGGGGGAGTGTACTTTCTGATCACCACTTGGTGGTGGTCAGAATTAAGGTCCAAGTAAAATGGAGAAATAGAAGAAGGGAAGGACGGGAGGAAGGAGTAGGCACAAGGAGAATGGAAAAGTTACAAGAGGATGAGAAAAAGGCAGAATATAAGAGAGAAGTGGAGGAGCGATTGGGTAAATATGGACTGGAGTGGATGAAGTACGTGGAAGGTGTGCAAGAGATTTACAAAAGAAATATGTGCAGCATGTGAGGTGGTGTGTGGGTGAAGAGAAGACGAAAGTGGATGCAAGGAACAGCATGGTGGAATGAAGAGGTGAGACAGGCTGTGGCACAAAAGAAGAAAGCATACAGCGAGTGGATGAGAAATAGGGGTGTGGAAGAAGTTGAGAGATGGAAGAGAGAGTTATATGTAGAAAGGAGGAGAGATGTGAAATGATTAGTGAGAGAGTAAGAGGAGGGTCGATGAGGAATTTGGAAGGAATTTGAGTATAAAGAGGATGGAATGTAAGAAAATGTTTTGGAAAGAGGTAAAGAGAGGTAGACAGGGTGGCAATGATGTTAGTAAGGAAGTGCAAGATAGTAGATTACCAGTGGAGAAGGGAGAAAAAGTGAGCAGATGGTGAGAACACTTTAATGAATTGTTGAACATAGAGAATGAAAGTAATGCGAGTATAAGTGCCTGGGGAATGGCTGGGAGAAGGAGGGATGTGAGAAAAGAGGAAGTAATCAGTAGGATGGAAGTTGTAGAAGCAATGAAGAAAGTCAAAATGGGGAAAGCCCCAGGAATTGATGGAGTGTGTGGTGAAATGCTGAAGCATGGAGGAGAGATAGTAGTAGAATGGATGTGGAAGATGTGCAGATTGGCTTGGGAGGAAGGTAGAGTCCCGGAGGATTCGAAGTCAGGTATGATTATTCCCTTGTACAAAGCAAAATGGGGAAATTAAGTGTGTGGTAATCATAGGGGCATTTGTCTTCTTAGAGTAATAGGAAAAGTGTATGGTAGGATACTTATTGACAGAGTTAGGGAAATAACAGAGGAACTAGTTGGAGATGAACAGGAAGGTTTTAGGAAGGGAAGAGGTTGTGTAGATCAGATATTCATTCTTAGATCCTTAATGGAAAAGTTTCTAGAGAGGGGAAAGAAACTGTATGCGGCCTTCATGGATTTGGAGAAAGCATACAACAGGGTGGATAGACAAGGATTGTTGAAAGTATTAAGAATATATAGAGTAGATGGGAATTTGTTGAATGCAGTGAAGAGTATGTATGAATGGGCTAGGGCTGCAGTGCGTGTGGATGGTGAGCTGAGTGAATTTTTCTATTTGAAGGTTGTGTTGAAACAGGGATGTGTCATGTCTCCATGGTTGTTCAATCTGTATATGGATGGGGTTATAAAAGAGATACAAGGTAGGGCAGTGGATGTTGGAGTGGCCCTAATGAGAGAGGGCAGTGTTTGGAAACTCCCTGTACTGTTGTTTGCAGATGATCCTGTGTTGTTAAGTGAAGACGAAGGGGAGCTGCAAGGCTTGGTGGATGAGTTTGGGAGAGTGTGTAAGAAACAGAATCTAAAGGTGAATGTAGGGAAGAGTAAAATTATGGTCTTCGGGAGAAGTGAAGTCAGTGAATGTACAGTGAGGCTGGATGGTAAGGAAGTGGAAAATGTGAGTACGTTTAAATACTTGGGTAGTGTGATGAGTAAGGATGGAAGTTTGGAGGGTGGAGTGCTTGAAAGGGTACTACAAGGAAGAAAGGTTGCTGGTCCCTTGAAAGCAGTGATAAGAAACAGGGAAGTGAGCATGGAAGTGAAAAAGTTACTGCATGACAGTATTGTGATACCAACTCCAACGTATAGAAGTGAAGCTTGGACCTTTTTGGAGTGACACAAGTCCAGAGCGAGAGCAGTGGAAATGAGTTACGTGAGAGGAACATATGGAGTCACATGGAAAGATTGACAAATGAGGAACTGAAGAGGCGTTGTGGTGTGATGTGGATGTGATAGGAAGCGTTAGGAGAAACACACTGAGGTGGTTTGGCCATGTGGAGAGGATGGAGAGTGAGAGACTGACGAGGAGAGTGTGAGTGAGGTGGAGGGGGAGAGAGGGAGGGGGAGGCCAAGGATGAGATGGAGGGATGGAATGGAGAGGTATATGAGAGAAGAGGGTGTGAGCCGGGAGCAGGGCAGTGAAATGGAGGGGGACAGGGCGACGTGGAGGTGATTTGTTCGTGGCCATCCCGTATGGGATTATGGCTTCTGGCAGTAGATAGATAGATAGATAGACAGACACATATTGTATACATATATAGACAGATAGATAGATAGATAGATAGATAGACAGATAAAGATAGAGAGACAGATAGGTTAACAGACAGACATATATTCCCTGGCTAGCAAATGAAAGAGTTTGACGATATATTTTTGCAAATAAACTTGCATTAGTGATGTTTCTAAGTGTTCTCTCGTTTCACCCATTGTTCCTTCTGTTCATAAGAGACCTTTAATACTGCTGGCTCCCTCCTTCACTTTTCCACCCACTTCTCTCCGTGTCTATAAAAAAGTCGCTACAATAGTTCTGAGATGAGGCTTTGGCACAACCAGCTACTAATCCGTCTCGTATTCTGCTTTGGGCAAAAGGAACTTTGCTACTTTTCTTTTATTCACCATCCGTCATCCATTCCGTTTTTCCCTCATCAGAAAGGCATAAAGGTAGGGACGAAGGCAAAGCTATTTAGTACCGTTAAAGGCGAGGCTGACCAGCTTCATGAACCCCTGTGTGGCATTACGTGAGCAATAAATCCCCAATATTCCTCGGATGTTAACCCTAATGGGCCTCACCTGGTCTAAGTCATTAGATCACCAAGCAGCATCTGGTTATGTAGCCACCGCCCAATGTATTAAAAAAATTTCTGGGTTACTAAAAGCTACTTGGCTTATCTCAGCGCAGAATCACCAAAATGCAGCACTACATTGAGTTAGTGAGTGGTAGGTATCCCTTCCTGTATTAAATTCCTCAAAAGCTCAGTATTTGCATTTCTCATTATGTATACTTTTTCACACGAGCCTCCAGTTTCCTTCAGCGACACACAACACTGTCATCCATCATCTCTCAGTACATATCTGTTTTTAGGCATGCTGTACTGACGCCGTGCATTTTCAAATTACAGTATTATGTTGACTTTCTATAGGAACTTTAGTCGCCCCTGTGTGCGATATTGATATCAGGTATTTTGTGTACAATTCGCATTTGCCAGGTCCAGCGAAGCAGTTCCGGAAAACAGAAGCACTCAACCCAACTCACTGTTTCTCAGCGGTGGCATGTAGTGATCTAAACAAAGCAACTTTAATAAAACATGTACTGTACACGTCCCTGCGCTTATCGGTTTAACCGCGTCACTTCAGTGTCTGTTATAGATGACTGACAGAGAGTTATGCCACTGTATAACACTATATTTCACCTAGCCAAATTCACCTATGACCCTAATGCTCTGAATGCTGTGGCTAAAATACTACTGGTTATTTTAGAGTCCCATAACAAAGAAAAAAAGATGTATTTTCAACTTGGTTACCAGTAAGCATCTAACTTTCTAGGAACACACACACACACACACACACACACACACACACACACAATTAAGATCTCAGAGAGAACGATGTACAGTCAGGGAAAGTTCCGCATTACCCACCTTCCGAAGCACTTTTTTTTTTTTTTATGCGAGAAAGAAGGAACCAAAGGCCATGAGCCCGCAGTAACAGTTCCCTCCAAGAGAAAAACAAAATACAATATAGAGCCAAATTCAAGATCCGATCATTTTGAGATGCCTGGACACACTGCGTTTGAAAGACTGGAGATCATAGGCAGCAGGAAATACAGACAGAGGGAGACAGTTCCAGAGCTGACCTGCTGCATAAATGAAAGACTGGGAGTAACGGTTAACTCTTGCATTAGAGAGTTGGACAGAAAAGGGATGAGAGTTTGCTGCCAGACGGGTGCTACGCGCCCGTCGTAGAGGTGGAGGAATGCAAGCAGACAGTTCAGAGGAGCAGTGACCATTAAAGTAGCGATAGAAAAGAGATAAAGATGCAACAGTGCGGCGAAGAGACAGAGGTTGAAGGGAGTCGGTAAGAGGAGGAGAGTTAATGAGACGAAAAGCCTTTGACTCCACCCTATTGAGAAGAGCTGTATGTGGGGAGCCTCCCCACACATGAGAGTTGTACTCCACACAGGGGCGGATAAAACCCCTGTATAGAGTCAACAATTGTGCAGGGGTAAAGAAAGAGCGGAGTCGGCTTTGCACACCCAATCTCCTGGAAGCAGATTTTACAAGAGATGTAATATGATCTTTCCAAGATAAGTCCCGAGTAAATGAAACCCCAAGCATGTTCAAGGATGATGCAGGATTAAGCTGAATATTATTAAACATTAGTGGATATACCTGTGGAAGATTCTGTCGGGTTGATAGGTGTAAGAACTGAGTCTTAGATGCATTAAAGACAACCATATTATTTTTACCCCAGTCAGAGATACGAGCCAAGTCAGACATTAGGTGTGCCATAGCCTCATCTCTTGTTTGTTGATGTAACTGTTGAGATGGGCGTTGCGGGAATCGAATGGAAAGGTGAAGGGTGGAGTCATCAGTGTATGAGTGGATAGGGTTAGATGTACAGCTTAGAAGATCATTGATGAATAAAAGGAAGAGAGTTGGTGATAGGACAGAGCCCTGAGGAACACCACTGTTGATAGATCTAGGAGAAGAACGATGGCCGTCTACAACAGCGGCTATAGAACGACCAGAAAGGAAACAAGCGATGAAGGCAGAGATATAAGGATAGAAACCGTAGGAGGGCAGTTTGGAAATTAAAGATTTATGCCAGACTCGATCGAAAGCCTTTGAGATATCAAGGCAATGGCAAAGCTTTCGCCAAAGTCCCGAAAGGAGGATGACCAGGAGTCTGAAAGGTAGGTGAGAAGATCGCCAGTGGAGCGTCCCTGACGGAACCCATATTGACGATCGGAAAGAAGGTTGTGATAGGAAAGATGCCTTAAAATTTTTCTATTAAGAATTGACTCGAAAACTTTTGAAATACAGGACGTTAAAGCAATTGGACGATAGTTGGAGGGTTGGGAGTGGTCACCCTTCTTTGGGACTGGCTGAATGAGAGCAAACTTCCAGCAAGAAGGAAAGGTACAAGTTGACAGACAAAGGCGAAAGAGTTTGCCTAGGCAGGGTGTAAGCACAGAAGCACAGTTCTTGAGAACAACAGGAGGGACCCCATCAGGCCCATATGCCTTGTTAGTACTGAGGCCAGTGATGGCAGAAAATACATCAACTGAAGAAATTTTAATGTCAGCCATGAGGAAGTCAGAGGGGGGAAGTGATGGAGGAACAGCACCGGAATCGTCTAAGGTGGAATTGGAGGAGAAAGTCTGTGCGAAGAGATCTGCTTTATCAATAGAAGAAATAGCTACAGAACCATCAGAGTAGAAAAGAGGAGGGAAGGATGATGAGGTAAAGTTGTTAGAAAGATTTTTGGCAAGGTGCCAGAAGGAGCGGGAAGAATTCGAGTTGGAGAGTTGAGAGCATTTAGTATGGATGAAATTATTTTTTGGAGAGCGAAGAACAGACTTAGCACGATTCCGGGTAGAAACGTAAAGATGATGTGATTCAGGGGTGGGTTGGCTCCGGTACCTTTTGTAGGCCCTCTCCTTGTTGCGGACAGCATTAGAACAAGCGTGATTAAACCAAGGCTTTCTTGCGTTAGTCAAAGGATATGAGAAAGGAATGTATGCTTCCGTGCCCGAGAGAATAACCTCCGTAATGCGCAAGGCACACTCAGATGGCTCACGGCCATGGAAGCAATAATCATTCCAGGGAAAATCAAAGAAGTACTGCCTGGTGTGAGAGAGGTGAATGTGAATCGGTAGCCAGACCTCGCATGTCTGGTAAATGCGAATGTGAAGGAAGGGGAGGCGGGGGACTGGGAACATAGGAGGGTTTGGTGATAGACTGGGAATCACGTGTAAGTCTGCAATGTATGACTTGGACGATGTGTTTGAGTTAATTTAGTAAGGATACATGACAGTTTGATGCTAGCATTTTATGAAAAAAAAAAAGTAGATGTCTGTAGTTAGTGATGTCAGGAAAGTTATGGAACTTCGCTGGGTTCGGTCAGAGGTTTCAATGCTTTCATTCCCTCGCGACTTAAACATGAGACGTTTCCCCAGGAGATATTCGTAACAATATAACATACGAGTATATATTTTGGACTGGCTGAATGAGAGCAAACTTCCAGCAAGAAGGAAAGGTACAAGTTGACAGACAAAGGCGAAAGAGTTTGCCTAGGCAGGGTGTAAGCACAGAAGCACAGTTCTTGAGAACAACAGGAGGGACCCCATCAGGCCCATATGCCTTGTTAGTACTGAGGCCAGTGATGGCAGAAAATACATCAACTGAAGAAATTTTAATGTCAGCCATGAGGAAGTCAGAGGGGGGAAGTGATGGAGGAACAGCACCGGAATCGTCTAAGGTGGAATTGGAGGAGAAAGTCTGTGCGAAGAGATCTGCTTTATCAATAGAAGAAATAGCTACAGAACCATCAGAGTAGAAAAGAGGAGGGAAGGATGATGAGGTAAAGTTGTTAGAAAGATTTTTGGCAAGGTGCCAGAAGGAGCGGGAAGAATTCGAGTTGGAGAGTTGAGAGCATTTAGTATGGATGAAATTATTTTTTGGAGAGCGAAGAACAGACTTAGCACGATTCCGGGTAGAAACGTAAAGATGATGTGATTCAGGGGTGGGTTGGCTCCGGTACCTTTTGTAGGCCCTCTCCTTGTTGCGGACAGCATTAGAACAAGCGTGATTAAACCAAGGCTTTCTTGCGTTAGTCAAAGAATATGAGAAAGGAATGTATGCTTCCGTGCCCGAGAGAATAACCTCCGTAATGCGCAAGGCACACTCAGATGGCTCACGGCCATGGAAGCAATAATCATTCCAGGGAAAATCAAAGAAGTACTGCCTGGTGTGAGAGAGGTGAATGTGAATCGGTAGCCAGACCTCGCATGTCTGGTAAATGCGAATGTGAAGGAAGGGGAGGCGGGGGACTGGGAACATAGGAGGGTTTGGTGATAGACTGGGAATCACGTGTAAGTCTGCAATGTATGACTTGGACGATGTGTTTGAGTTAATTTAGTAAGGATACATGACAGTTTGATGCTAGCATTTTATGAAAAAAAAAAAGTAGATGTCTGTAGTTAGTGATGTCAGGAAAGTTATGGAACTTCGCTGGGTTCGGTCAGAGGTTTCAATGCTTTCATTCCCTCGCGACTTAAACATGAGACGTTTCCCCAGGAGATATTCGTAACAATATAACATACGAGTATATATTTTGTGTTGGCTCGAAAACTAAACCACTATATTATCTATCCATCCATCTGTCTACGTATTTATTTATGTCTATCTACTTATCTGTCCATCTGTCTATATACCTATCTATCCATCTGTCTACCTACCTATCTATCCATCTGTCTATCTGCCTATCTACCTATCTATCTACCCATCTACCTACCCATCAACTCACCCATCTAACCACCCTCTTACCTACCTACCCACATACTTACCCTCCTATCTATAAAACATGTGTGTGTACTTCGTATATATATATATATATATATATATATATATATATATATATATATATATATATATATATATATATATATATATATATATATATATATATGTCAATTCGTATAAATTTATTTATCTATCCTGTCATCCCACTATAAACATCCACCTGCAAACATTTCCAGTGTTATTCTGGTAATTATTCATCTCGAACTTAGAGTCTAGGGTAGTGTAATAATTTACTGTATATATATATATATATATATATATATATATATATATATATATATATATATATATATATGAGCGATTAACAGGTTTTTCGTTTTCCTTTTGAGTGAATGACATGGGAAGCCCTAATTATAAGATCAGTCTCTGTAATTATCATTCCTATTGAACATTACAAAACGAATGAAAAGAATCATACTTTTAACAGTACACATGTATTCATACTGTGACGTGAGCAACTCTCTAAACCCTCCCACCCCCGGCCACCCTCCCTTCCACTCACAGTTACCAGACAAGTGGGGTCTGGCTGCTGCTTCGTGAATATTCGTCGACCATCATCAATGCTCCGAATAGTGGGTAGTGCGGAACTTTCCCTGACTGTAAATAGCAATGATCTGGGTGATTGAGAACGGTGTTATGCATGGAGTCGTGGAGTATAGAAATAAATAAATAATACAAAATGAGACAATCGGAGACACAGAATAATCAGAAGAGACTAAAAGAATGACATAGGCTTAGTTCTGACCACAGTATACCTCAGGGAGTATGAGTGTAGAATAGGATGATATGAGAAATTGTAAGTGAAGTAGGATTGGTTTAAGGATTTTTTTTTTTCTTGCAATGTTCTTAAATCAGTTCTAAAATCATGGCATTTGGAAACATCTTCTGCTTTCTCTTATCGCCAGATCTCCGTGTCCATTCTCTCCTTCACCCTCTCTTTATAATCTATGTTATATTTACATGGTTAAAACATGTATTGTGCGGATTACGTACAAAACAATGTGTCACTACAGATGATCGACATTATATTTACCCCATATTACTAGCATTACTTTTATTAATGTGAAACGTATCACTTGCTAGAGATATTTTGTCATATCCACGATGAGTATTGTTATGTGCACATGCTAGAGATATTTTGTCATATCCACAATAAGTATTGTTATGTGCACACTCACGTCTAAACTGATTAATCTTTAGAAAAAATTCATGAGCTGTAGTAAGAATTTTGGATCTCACTAAACACGTACAGAGCGATTTTTTTATTTTTTTAAAGTCGTATGCGCGACCTCTGTCAACCATTATATCTTTCTTTGCACAAGAATAGTGTTACGTAGCCTATGATTTCATCATCCTTTGTGTAATTCTAACGTGCGGTGTGCTGCCTATTTGATCACGAGCGTGTTCTACCTCACTCCCCCCTTCTACCGTTATAGTAAAGTCGTTCTTTCTGTTGTTCAGAGCGGGATTGTCAACTCTCTGTCCCCAGGCTTCATTTGCGCGTCCTTCTTACAAGTTGTATCAAGCTCTGCCGGCCCCTATATAATGTGCTCAGTCTCTACATTAATTGCCACTTAGATCTACTCCTCATTTTGTTCACATCTCTGTCCTCCCCTGTACGGTTATTATTGTGAGTGCTCAGGAAGTCTCCAACCATCTAGCAGCTGTGTAATTTGAGTATAACTGTTATTGCATTTTTTCTTGTACTGTGTAGCATAAGGTTAATTGTTAGGCCTAGTAAGGTTTTTGTAATTCATGTAAGGTTCTTATTGTTAGCCATTGTTCATAATAGTTTGTATCTGTAATAATTTATCTTGCATTAACTGAGCATTACCCAGTGTATTTTCATTTTATCAGGGCTGACTTAGGTAAATTTACTCTTGCTAATTTCGTGTTAATAGAGGCTATTGCAGTTAACCATATATTTAACCTGTTTTTTGCCATTACATTATCCTTATGAGTCCTGAATGTTTTGTTGTTAGTTTGAGCATTAAACTTTAACTTGTAATTTTACCTAACTCTTTTGTTTTGAACCTGGAACTTTACGGGACAGTAGTGATTTTTAGTATTCTCACTTAAAGTGTACATTATCTTTCGCTGTTCCGTAACATAAATTTGGCGACCTCTTATCAGGATATTCAGGATATTATCATAAGGATATTGCTTGATATTTTGTGACTGTGATTTATTCATGATGTCTACTATTTCTACACTTGATGAAGCCAAAGATTTTTTGTTGCAAACAGTGTTGGATGTAGAAAACAGAACAAAGAATGAACTTAAGCTTGTTGCTCAACAATTGGGAATTGCAGTTCACTCTCATCATTGTAAAGATCAAATTGTTGGCATGATTAATAAAAGCTTGTTTAATGTAACTCCTCCAAATGAGCAAATGCAGATTGAATTAGCTAAGTTACAGCTAGCCCTGCAGGAGGCTCGTGTTAAGGAGGCTGAATTTCAAGCACGTGCTAAGGAGGCTGAGTCTCAGGCTAAGGAGGCGGAGTCTCAGGCTAAGGAGGCGGGGTCTCAGGTTCGTATTCAGGAGGCTGAATTTCAGGCAAATGCTCGTATTCAAGAGGCACAGGTACAGGCTCAGGCACAAATTGAACTTGCCAGGATTCAGGCAGACCATGAGTATCGCATGAAACAAGGTGGAACTGGATCATCTAGCTCTGATGATTTTGATGTGGCTAAAAATGTTAAACTTGTCCCTCCTTTTAATGAATCTGATTTAACAAAGTATATTCAGTTGTTTGAGAGGGTAGCTACAGGTTTTAATTGGCCAAAAAAGTATTGGCCAGTACTCCTTCAAACTGTTCTCACCGGTAAAGCTCAAGTAACTTATGCATCTATGCCTCAGGATCAATCTGATAATTATGATGTAGTTAAGAGCTTGATTCTTAAGGCCTATGAGCTTGTTCCTGAAGCCTATAGAGTAAAATTTAGGACAACTTACAAGCAAGATAAGCAATCCCATGTTGAGTATGCAAAAATCAAAGAAGATCTGTTAGAGCAGTGGTTAAATTCTAAGAATGTGGATTCTGATTTTGGTAAATTTTAGCAGATGATTTTGCTGGAGGACTTCAAGAGGTGTATTAGTAAAGATGTAAGCCTATATCTTGATGAGAGAAGAATAGATAATTTGTCTGATGCTGCAGTTTTAGCTGATGAATATGTTCTCACTCACAAAAGATATTCTAGAGAAAAAAGGAAAGCTGAGAGTAAGTACGTTGACTCTACTCAGAGTACAGGTAACAGGAAAGAGAATAAAGATGATGTTTCTCAGGAAGTAAATACCAGCTTCACCTCTAGATTTCAGAAAAGTAAATGTACTTATTGTAGTAAGCTTGGTCATACTACGGAGAAATGTTTCAGGAGACAGCGTGATGTGAACAAAAAGGAGTCTTTAAATATTCAGTCAATTGGTCTAGTGTCCACCCTTGAGAGTTCCCATAATTCTTTAACTGAGTTAACTGAACTTGCTTTGAGGGGTAACTTAAATTCTCATGATGGAGCTCCTCTTTTGAGCAGTAACGTGGGTGACACTCTCAAGAGTTCATGTGCTAATTTCCTGTCTGATGGTTTTGTCAGTCCTCTGGACAGTAATGACAGGAAATCAGTTAAAATATATCGTGATACAGGTGCTTGCCAATCCCTTATGCTGACCAGTGTTCTAGGCTCTAATGTTAATTCCTCTGATGAAACTGTAATCTTACAAGGTGTAGGGAATAATTACTTCTCTGTCCCTCTGTGCAGAGTGAATTTAGAGTCTGGTTTTGTTAATGGTTCCGTTATGGTTGGGATGGTTGAGACACTCCCAATGTCAGGTGTAACTTTCTTACTTGGAAATGATATTGGTGGAAGTCAAGTGTCCAGCTCCTCAGTTGTCTAGTGAGCCAGTGGCTGCGACCCAGGATTGTGATGTCCCTGATGTGTTCCCTGCATGTGCTGTCACTAGGGCTAAGTCTAAAGTTACTGGTGATTTAGAGGATAATGATGATGATGATGTTATCCTAGCTGACACTTTTCTTGCTAATTTGGACCACTCACCAGATGAGGCAGTACCCCGTAGTGTTGATAATTTGTCTCGTCAAGAGTTGGTTGAGTTGCAGGTTGCTGACCCTGAGTTGAAAGGTCTAGCTAACTCTGCTTACAGTGAAGAAGAGTCAGCCGGTGCTTCTACTTGTTATTATATAAAGTCAGGAGTACTTATGAGGAAGTGGAGACCCCCAACAGCATCAGCCGACTGTGAATGGGAGGTTGTACATCAAGTTGTCATCCCTCGTGTTTGTAGGCAGGCTATCATTAGAGTGGCTCATGATTCCAGTTTGGCAGGACACCTTGGAGTGAGGAAGACTGTGGCACGCATTTTGAAACACTTCTACTGGCCAGGTATCTTCAGGGATGTTTCCTGGTATTGTAAGTCTTGTCACACCTGTCAAGTTGTGGGGAAGTGTAATCAGACGGAAAAGGTTTTTGCACCTCTAGTTCCCATTCCTCCTTTTGAGGCGCCATTCACCCGTGTGTTGGTGGATATTGTGGGCCCTCTTCCTAAGACTTCTTCAGGATTTTCTTATGTGTTGACCCTGATTGATATGGCTACTCGTTATCCTGAAGCCATTCCACTTAGAAATATCTCAGCAAAGAACGTGGTTAAGGAAATGCTAGGGTTCTTCACAAAGTTTGGTCTGCCCAAGGAGGTACAATCAGACCGGGGAAGTAATTTCATGTCAAACGTTTTCAAGCAGTCTCTGAAAGAGTTGGGCATCACCCAGATCACGTCTTCAGCTTACCATCCCCAGACCCAAGGAGCGTTGGAGAGATATCATCAAACACTCAAATCGATGCTCAAGAAATACTGTTTGGAACATCAGAAAGACTGGGATAAAGGTCTTCCATTCGTTGTATTTGCCGCAAGAGAATCTCCAAATGAATCACTGGGCTTCTCACCTTTTAAACTACTGTTTGGCCATGAAGTAAGAGGACCCCTTAAGTTACTCAAGGAATGCTGGCTGTCGGAGGAAGATGACGTCAACCTGCTGGAGTATGTGATGAAGTTCAAAGAACGACTGTCCACTGCTTTACAGCTGGCGAGAGAGAATTTAGGAGCTGCTCAGGAGAAGATGAAGACTTGGTATGATAAGAAGTCCAGGTTACACCACTTTCAGCCAGGAGATCAGGTTTTGATTCTGCTACCAGTTCATGGGCAACCTCTTCAAGCCAAGTTTAGTGGTCCTTATTTCGTGAAGAAGAAACTCAGTGATGTCAACTATGTCATCGCCACACCAGATCGTAGAAAGAACAAGCAACTATGTCACATCAACATGCTAAAGTTATATCACAGGCGGGACGAAAATAATCCAGTCTGCACTGTAGCTGTTCCACCCGAGTCTGCAAGTGAAGCTCTCACATACAGTATGAGCCTGAGTGATAGTTTGGGGAAGAATCCTGATATCATGAATGATCTCCAGACTAAGCTTTCTCATCTACCTCCCGAGGAAAGGCAGGAGTTTTCGGCATTACTGCAGGAGTACCCGCAAGTGTTCCGTGCCACTCCAGGAAGAACCATTGTGTTGATGCATGATGTCGATGTTGGAGACGCAAAGCCAATTAAATTGCCTCCTTACCGTGTGAACCCAGTGAAAGTTCCTCTCATCCAGAAGGAGCTTGGCTACCTGTTGGACCACAAGATGATTGAGCCCTGTCAAAGCGAGTGGAGTTCTCCTGTCACTTTAGTCCCTAAGCCAGGTGGGTCACAGCGGCTTTGCATTGACTACAGACGTGTTAATCAGATAACCAAAACAGACACTTACCCTCTCCCTCGTGTGGAAGATTGCATAGACAAGATCGGAAAGGGTAGGTACATAAGTAAGTTTGATTTGTTAAAGGGATACTGGCAAGTACCTATGACTGAACGTGCTAGGGAGATCTCATGTTTTGTAACACTAGGAAAGACTTTTGCATGTTCTGTAATGCCATATGGTATGAAGAATGCACCAGCCACATTTCAGAAGCTCATGAATGTTGTAACAGAGGGTTTGGCAGGGTGTGTTGTTTATATTGATGATGTATTAATCTTCAGTGACAACTGGAAAGATCACCTATGCCATGTCAGTAAATTTCTTGAGCGTTTGGTTCATGCTAATCTTGTAGCTAATTTATCAAAGTGTGAGTTTGGTCAAGCTAAAGTTCAGTACCTTGGGTACGTAATTGGTGATGGACACGTTGCACCACCAGCAGCTAAGGTTCAGGTTATAAGTGATCTTCCCAGACCTTTATAAAAGTAGGAAAGAGCTACAAAGATTTTTGGGAATGGTAGGTTATTACAGGAGATTTGTTCTTAACTTTTCAATTCTTGTATCACCACTTACAGACCTACTGAAAAAGGGAGTTAAATTTGTCTGGACCGATAACTGTGAGTCCTCTTTCAACAAACTTAAAGCTATCCTATTAAGTCAGCCAGTGCTCGCTACTCCAAATTTTGCTAAGCCTTTTAAGATGGCTGTTGATGCAAGTGATACAGGAGCTGGGGCTGTTTTGCTGCAAGAGGATGATCAGGGTATTGAACACCTTGTATCTTATTACAGTAAGAAGTTCACTCCACCTCAAAAGAACTACTCAACTATTGAGAAAGAGCTTTTGGCCTTGATTTTGGGTTTACAGCATTTTTCATTTTATTTGTGTTCTGGTTTTGACCCCATAGTCATTTATACCGATCATAACCCACTGAAATTCCTTAGTAAGTTTAAAGATAAAAATCAGAGATTGACAAGATGGAGTCTACTTCTTCAGGAGTATTCATTAGACATACAACATGCCAAGGGGAAAGAATATGTTATTGCAGATTGCTTATTTAGACTTTAGACAGATTGTTTTAGAGTAATAAGAAATTTCCTTTGTAAATTTCTTTTTTCTTTGTGGGGAGGTGTTACATAGCCTATGATTTCATCATCCTTTGTGTAATTCTAACGTGCGGTGTGCTGCCTGTTTGATCACGAGCGTGTTCTACCTCACTCCCCCCTTCTACCGTTATAGTAGAGTAAGTCGTTCTTCCTGTTGTTCAGAGCGGGATTGTCAACTCTTTGTCCCCATGGCTTCATTTGCGCGTCCTTCTTACAAGTTGTATCAAGCTCTGCTGGCCCGTATATAAAGAGCTCAGTCTCTACATTAATTGCCACTTAGATCTACTCCTCATTTTGTTCACATCTCTGTCCTCCCCTGTACAGTTATTATTGTGAGTGCTCAGGAAGTCTCCAACCATCTAGCAGCTGTGTGTAATTTGAGTATAACTTTTGTTGCATTTTTTCTTGTACTGTGTAGCATAAGGTTAATTCTTAGGCCTAGTAAGGTTTTTGTAAGTCATGTAAGGTTCTTATTGTTAGCCATTGTTCATAATAGTTTGTATCTGTAATAATTTATCTTGCATTAACTGAGCATTACCCAGTGTATTTTCATTTTATCAGGGCTGAGATAGGTAAATTTACTCTTGCTAATTTCGTGTTAATAGAGGCTACTGCAGTTAACCATATATTTAACCTGTTTTTTGCCATTACATTATCCTTATGAGTCCTTAATGTTTTGTTGTTAGTTTGAGCATTAAACTTTAACTTGTAATTTTACCTAACTCTTTTGTTTTGAACCTGGAACTTTACGGGACAGTAGTGATTTTTAGTATTCTCACTTAAAGTGTACATTATCTTTTGCATTGCCGTAACAACAGTTATGCTGTGTGCTGCCTTACCTTATGAAAGACTTATGAAGCTTTGCTACGAACATGTCACATAGAATATAAATTTAATTGCACAAATTTCCTGCTATGACATGAATATTTTTACCCGTTCCCTTCCCGGAGGGCCTCGGGGACGTGTATTGTTTTCACTCTGTTTGTTTGTTTGTTTGGGTGTGTCTGTCTGTCTGTTTGTCTGTTAATAGTTTTACGCAAATACTACTGGTGCGATTTGGACTAAAATTACAGGGATGATGGGCCATGACATTCTGATCACCTGATTAAAGTTTGGGCCACATTGGGCCAAGGCCCAGGCTGTAGGCCTTAAAAAATGTAAAAAAAAAAAATCTTTTTTTTTTTTCGCCATAATTCCTTTCAAATTCGTCATATCGACATGAAACCAAAACCGAAAGGTGCATCTTTAAAATCTGCATCCTATAACATGCCTCATTATATCATGGGGGGTCACCCCCCAGTTAGCTGTAAAGGGGTCAGTGTCAGGTGGGTCGGGCCTAAAATTTCAAATGGGCATAAAGTCGTCAATTTGCACCTGATTTTCTCCAAATCTGATATGTGACATGTTTGACTAGACATCCTGTTGTGCTTATACGTCAGCACTAAAATGACTGCCAGGAACGGATTTGCTATGGCTTGGAACCGTTTCTTCTTCTTTTTTCTTTTTTAATCTATTAGCAACAGTCTTTAGTCAACTATTCTTACTTCCTATCTTACTGGTATGTTCTGTACTCTCACCAGGTGTACTATCTGGTGTTGGCAGCGTCGCTATGGCAGTACACTCAGGCGGACTGGAGGAGTGAGCAAGAGAGCACAAATGCGGAGGTCCCCAACAGTGTCATGAGAGCAAATAATGGCACTCACTACCACTACCCTGGTTAGTGTGTGTGTGTGTGTGTGTGTGTGTGTGTGTGTGTGTGTGTGTGTGTGTGTGTTTGTGTTCTGTACATAAATATGATTTCGTGCTCTAGTTTATTTACCATTAGAATGCCTTCACTGCATTTTCACAGTAGTCTTATAACATTTCATTAGATTATCAGTTTTCCAGGCATATTATTCAGTTTTGCCTTCAATTACTCATCAGGTACCTTATTCCATATTCTGTATGGTGCTAAATACCATATACTGGGCCATAATTCTAATTTTCATTTAATTGCTCCAAGAAAGACGCAATGCTTCTTCCTATATGTAGAATGTAGACTTGAAAAGTATCATATGTGCAGAAGATGCTGTAATGATGATAATACTGTGTGCCGGTAGTGGTGTGGCTGCTGGGGCTGGTGATGTTGGCACTCTCCCTTCTCGGTTTGGTTACCTGCATCATGCTCATCATTGGACTCTGCAAGGTAACTAAAGTTTGTCTCGTACTTCTTGTAATGGCATGCTCATCCCACAACATTCCCACAATAGATATCTCATGCAGAGATTTATTTAACGATATTTTTTTCTGTAATTTTCAGGAAGAGTGATCTGAACGTCATACTGTAGCCTATTTCCCTTCGAACATTTCACATCTCTCTGTCTCTCTCTCTATCTATCTGTCTGTCTGTCGGTCTGTTTCTGTCTGTCTGTCTGTCTCTGTCTCTGTCTGTCTGTCTGTCTCTGTCTGTCTGTCTCTGTCTCTGTCTCTGTCTGTCTGTCTGTCTGTCTGTCTGTCTGTCTCTCTCTCTCTCTCTCTCTCTCTCTCCTCAATGGCTAATGTTCCTATGTCCGTACAAGTCATTTCCCTCAGTGTTTCCTATAAGCCCCTCCTTCGTAAAACACCATCTCTCCCATTTGTCCCTCCCTCATTGTGGCTGTGCTTTCTCCTTACCTTGGATTCGCCGGTCTTGCTGCTCTACATTAAGATTCCCTTCAATCATATAACACTCTTTCTTGGTATGTGATAATTTCCGGTCTCTCATATTTTCCACCAGCAACATCAAATTCCATATCCCTAACCTCATGTCGGCCTAAAATAACTTATTATATCTGCTAATGACTTCATGCTTGGAAATAGCAGTCTCAGTATGAATAAAAATAAGGGAACCAGGATTGGAATCTGCATCTGCATTGCGACGTTTCGGAAAAACCCGTTCTATCGTTAGGCCGAGTGACAAGTAAATATAAATGTTTAGAATTACGATAAGAAAGGATATCTACTAAAATTAAAATTACTCAAGCCAGCAACACAGAAAACGCAGATGCCCATAATATACGAAAGCATCATTAAGTACACCTCTAATTATATAAGTAAATGTAAAATCTTTTAAAAAATAATAATAATAACAATTCCTAAAAACATAGTAGCGACACTGACGACTCATGCTCGCCAATTTCAGGCTTTTGTATTTCCTGAAAAAATAATCCCCATAATATACGGACCTGTCTGTTATAAAGATTTTCCAGGCAATAAAAAAACCTGGAATTGGCGATTATGAGTCGTCAGTGCCACTACTATATTTTAATAAGTGCCATTACTATTATTATTATTATTATTATGTAGGGGTGTTAAATGATGTCGTGGTCTGTTGTGAGTGGGTGTTTTCTGTGTTGCTGGCTTGACTAATTTAAATTTTATTATTATTCTTTTCTTTTTTTCGTAATTCTAAATATTTTTTTTTAACTATTTGTCACTAGGCCTGATGGCGAAACGAGTTCTTCCGAAACGTCTAGATAAAGATATTTGTATATCTTCCTCTTCCATTCATCTAATCCTTATTATCGATCTCTTGGAAGTCAAACTTAGCCAACCATGAAGTGTATCTTTTTCACTGTAAATAGCCGAGTATGTCAAACGCTTAATCCTTTAAATATTTATTGATTTACTGATTTAACGTATATTTCCCACTCACTTTCCCGCTTCTCCTCCTGAAGTATTGGCCTTTCTCAGTGCAGAAGATAGTGAAGACTGCTAAGCTTATCATAGCCTACATCTTTCTATACTTCCCGTTGCGGTATGTTCATTGGAATCACACGCAAAAAAAAAAAAAAAAACACGCAGTATCTTCTCGATCTCATTCAGCAAAATTAGTGGGCAACTGCTGGGTCCTTCCCTCTAAATGTAAGGTAGTACGTCATATCCATATCTGCGCCACAACTGCACTTGCTTTGAGTCCTGTGGCTGCACGTGAATGGTCGTGTTACAGTATTGACGGAAAGTTGTACCTGTCCCAGAAACCTGATTTAAACTAAGGATGGTGTGAAGATGGTATATAATGTCATACGAAGTCTATGATTGTAAAATATAATTTGCGTAAGATGGGAAAAACTTAAAGAGTCGATTAATCATGGAGATAAAGATGTACAGTAGACTTTAAGGTATTTTCTTACCTATTGAGAAATTCCTCTAACGAAAAAGATTGTTTAGAGTTAAAATGAATGTATTTACGTGTTTTCACGTATGTATATATGAACGTATGCATGTAGGTACGGCTATTAGGACCAATCATTACCTGAATATTTTCGTATGTCATTGGTGGCGGGGATACTGGAAAAGGGTAAAACACTACTGTACTTATGTAACAGATACTTACATACACTTGACAAAGTTGGGTAAGTTTACAAAGCTATATACGTTGAAGCCGCATTACAAGGGTTATGAGCGCACAGTGTTCTGCAAGGCACTGGAAAGTTACCCATCCCCACCTTAGTGCTGTAGGCACTGGTATAGTCTGTGAAGCTTTAAAAATCGAAGGCGACACGTGTATGCCGACTGGTATGGGAGTGGTGAGTATACGACTCGGAGCAAACTTTGACACGACGGTGACATGTGAGGGATTAGGATATACTACTGCAGCAACCTTAATGTTCATCCCCAGCTGAGGCTGCACCCATAATTATCTACATGGAAGGTAGCCAGCCACACTATGCTCTCAACCACCAGAGTATCTAACGTCAGCAAGATGAGAAATCCATTTTGATTTGTACAATAAGATTGCCGTTGCAGTTTGGGATGATTTTTTGGGTCATAAGAAGGCAAAATGCTGGATACCACTGGAGGGATGGAACTGAACGGTGCGAGGTAAATCACACTTTCATAAAAGATATACTGTAAAGTCATAGACGATAACAAAAGAAAGGATGCCACGGGGTGACAAACAAGAGGTTATTGAGCTGGTTGGAAGTTTCTACTCCTTCCTTCAGTCACTTTTAAGATTTCAGGTGTTCTCATATAATAATATATTTTCATTTTTGCTCGCGACTTCTCTTCTTTCACCAATGCTTTTAATACTAATAGCACCAATGTCTGCTTCCACACCGTATGTCCTGTTCGTTGCTTGTCTTTGATTTTTTACTTTCGTTTTGATATACCTCCGTCGTTTTCTCAAGTATATTTTTGTATTTTTGGCACTGTCAACTCCTCACTGCCCAGTGTGCCACGGGGGAAACAGAGTGGGGCATTTTCAAGGGTTAAACAACTTGGGGATCCCAAATTTTGGACCTATGAGCTCCGCGAGTGTAAGTCGGTAGAAGAAGGACAGTGCGCTAAGCACCTTTCCCTTAAATCCCAGATTCATGTTTCTTGCTCTGTTCTATCTCATTTTCAGACTTCACTTCTTTCTTCTTACTTAACTGTTATATGCTTCAATTTATTTGCTTGTTTCTCATTCTGCTCACCCTCGGTAATGTATTTATTTTGTGGCTACATTGTCATGAGTTTTAATCTGTTCATACTAATTTTTTTGCGTAACTACCATTGTTATTTTTTGTATCAGTATTGGTAGATACTGACACAAATATATCTATACTTTCTTGGTTCCTTGTTTTTCTTACATTCATTAGCAAAGAGGAAAAAATTAAAAATCAAATAGGCCAGTATCAGTCCATATTCAGCTCTCGCAGCACTGTTGTGTTGCAGACAAGGTAATAAAAATTCCATTTATCAGCAAGAACGTATGCTTTAGAACTACAGATAATATTATCCCTTTTTATAAAAGTTTGGTGTGGTCCTGTATGGAACAACCGTATATGTAGAGTAGCTTTGTGAACTGAAATAACATGATCTTTGCTCTCTATGCAGATAAGAAAACGTAGGTAGAAGAGACAATGAGAAAATGAAGAAGGCAGACAAAAGGTAATGTTGATGCAAGGAAAAGAATGTGATACAATAGGGAGGGACTGGAACTTAACGTTAACGAAAACTTGCACGGTAAAGCGATTTTTACGCATGCACAGTACAGTGTGGTCTTTCACTAAGGGTCGTCTCTCTCTCTCTCTCTCTCTCTCGCTATGATCTTTCTTTTCCTTCCATCTTTTCCCGCTTTTATATAGGGTCGACTTGTTTTGTTTGGGTTTTGGCCACTTTTAACGGCCGGATACCATTCCTGACGCCTGCCCTCCCCATTTATCTGGGTTTGGGACCGGCACAGAGTTATGCTGTCTTGCTTCCTCACTGGCTGGTAGAGAAGAGCTTAGTTCGTCATAACATTTTGATGTGCGTGTGTCTACTTGCAGGACGTGAGTGTGTTGCTGTTGCCATGGATAGTGGTGGCGGGGCTAGTGGTGGCCATGGACATCATATTCGTCGGCTACATCGTCTACCAGGAACACGTTAGTTACTCTGTCTCTCAACACATATTCCACTGGATCTTTATTAACATAGAATAATGTCCAGGGTGTTATGAAGAGTCGGATGGTGGTTTCTAATGTAATAAATAGTTACATACACCTAATTCAAATTATTTAAAACTAACTTGTTTTGGTAAATGCGATGAAGTTTAGATATAGCACTAGTCTTCGTTTTTGCACTGCAACGTGCAGTGTCCTCTTAAATTCGGTGCAACCCTTGGCGATTTCCCACACTTACGACCCTAGTATCGAGAAAAGAATCTTGAGTAATATTATTGGTTTGACGAAGTGAAAGGAACGCATTCGGACACGTCGGCGCCGTTGCAAGGCAAGCGCCGCCAAACATATCGTACCGCACCCGCGCGCACTGAAACACACACACACACACATACACACGTTTAACTATTATCAAATTTAAAATTAATGTAAATATCAAATGATAAAATATTTTACCATTCACCAACGCTTATCATGTTTGCCATATATCAAAGCCGTAGGCTATATTTTCAGTCTGAGGGCTGCAGTATCAATAAACCGTTTACTGTTGTCTCTCACACACACACCGTCCATAACATGGAAGTTGATAGCTTACACATCTTCCTCATCATCATCACCACCCTTCCTCCCTCACACTCACCACCTCCCATCTTCCTCACCACCACCTTCCCTCCCTCCATCACCCTCACACTCACCACTATATTCCCTTCTACCATACTCTTCGTCTCACTACCACCGCTTTTTTCTCACCACCATCTCTCTCACTCACTCGCCACCGCTAATACTCTCTCTTTCTTCCTCACCTTCATAACTCCTAAACCCACTTTCAGTGGATTTACTACTAGGTAGACTAGTTGATGGAGAGGTAGCTATTAGTCAAGGAAATCTAATAATGTAAGCATGTAAATAATACCTGGTTATACATGCGAGTATTTTTTTTTATGCGAGAAAGAAGGAACCAAAGGGCAGGACCTGCAAATTGCTCCCTCCAAGAAAAAAACGACAGCAGAGCCAAATTCAAGATCAGTTCATTTCGAGATGCCTGGACACACTGTGTATGAAAGACTGGAGACCGTAGGCAGTAAAAAAATAACATAGATGGAGACAATTCCAGAGTTGACCTGTTGCATACATGAATGACTGGAGCAACGGTTAACTCTTGCATTAAAGAGTTGGACAGAAAAGGGCTGAGTTTGTTGCTAAGACGGGTGCTGCGTGCCTGCTGTGGTGGTGGAGGGATGCAAGCAGACAGTTCAGAGGAGCAGTGACCATTGAAGTGGCGATAGAAAAGAGTGATGCAACAGTGCCGCGAAGAGACAGAGGTTGAAGGGAGCCAGTAAGAGGAAAGTTAATGAGACGAAAAGTCTCCGACTCCATCCTGTTGAGAAGAACTGTGTGGGAAGCCTCCCCACACATGACAGCTGTGCTCTACAGTACACAGGAGCGAATAAAACCCGTGTATAAAGTCAACAACTGTGCAGGGCCGTGGGTTAGGGCTTCCTGACTAAAACCTCCCTAAGTGAAGAGTCCAGTCCTGCTGTGGACTAAAAATGGAAAGTTCATAATGATGATGGTGAGAATACTACCATATATTTCTTTCTAATGACTGAATATAATATTTAGCTACGCGAGTTTCAGCCACACTCAAAAAGTGTGTAACCAGGATACGGGACGAGGACCCAACTCGCCATGTATCCCACCAACCACTTTCCCCAACCTCCTCCCTTTAGAAAGTAGTTATTTATTTTTCAAATGTCATTACAACTATATAATAATGAATTTATAGAAGTAAATGATTATTCTTATTAATTTTACACGTGTGGGGTGAGGACTGAGTTGGTGCGTGAGGACTGTGTTGATGAGTGAGGACAGTGGTGGTGTGAGGACTGGTGGTGTGTGAGGACTGTGTTGGTGTGTGACGATTGCGTTGGTGTGTGAGGACTGGGTTGGTGAGTGAGGACTGTGGTGGTGTGTGAGGACTGTAGTGGTGTGTGAGGACTGTGCTCGTGTGTGAGGTCTGTGGTGGTTTGTGAGGATTGTGTTGGTGTGTAAAATATAATCTATTCGTGAGAACAAAACAGACTCGACCTTCTCATGGACCCACTTCACGTATAACTAAGGAGTGAGAAACAGGTAGACCTTTATCATACAAATGGATGGCGAGTGAGAAAGGGCCGGGGAGTACAGGAGGTAGATAAGGCAGAAGGCGGTAGATGTACGGGAGATAAATGCTTGAAAAGGCATACATATTGCATAATAAATGCAAAATTCCACATCAACAGCCTTGTGCCTTACCTACCTCCTATTCTGCCTGCCCCTCTGTTGTATGATAAAGGTCTACCTGCTTCTCACTCCTTACAGCTGAAGGAGGTCCTTGAGAAGGCTGAATCTGTTGTCACCAATATATTATATAGGTATTTCTAAATCTGAGTACTGCAAATTAAAATTGAAGGGCACAGAGAAATATTTAGTTATAACCAATTATTCAAAAGGCACGGTAGCTCTATCTGCTCATGCTACGCCCCAAGGAGTATTCAGAGCAATGCAATAACAAATATTCAATTATGAATAGTTATACCCAAAACATCATCAGTATACAGTATAAATCAATGGTTAATCAGTGGGGCAGTCAATCCCAAAAAATACCGACAAATTAGTCAGTAGACTGTCCTTCTGATGTCAGTTTATTAGTAATTTCCCACTGGTCAATCACTAGCCTATCACTGAGACCTTTGTCGGTCAGCCAGTCAGTCTCTCCAGAAGTCAGTCCCTTGATCCTCTGTTAGTAGTCACCACGAGAAAATGCAGCTGCCAGCCAAAGCTCCGTACATGTGATCACCATTAAATTCTTACGAGTAGACTGTTAACCAGGAAACGTGCCAGTCTTTGGATTACTGAATCGCTTAGAGCAGCCTGTAGCTTCCTGGTTAAACCCTATATCTCTTGTAACCGGAGAACAAGCTGTTCCCTGGGTAATGCACAGGCACAGTGTGGATATGAGGGGTTAGGTCCAGAGCCTTGCCTGGCGCTTTCAAGGGAGACAGCAGTCAATCAGGCCCCAGCTCCTTCTCTACACTGCGAGACCATGCTTCATTTCAGCTGATCCACCCCCTGTTGCATCGACCCCTGGTAAGTTAAAAAGATCCCGGGTGCCAATTAACTAACAGGGCCCTCAGTGACCCACAGCCCGTCACAGGTCGAAAGAGTAGTAACCGTTAACTTGGGGCTATCCATGCCTATGCTCCTATGTATTTTCCGGCGGTATTTGATCCTACGCACTCGAACATCATTTTTACTCTACACTTACAACTAATATAATTAAGCCGGAGGATTCTTATGCTGCAAGATCCTCACCTTCCGTATCTCTATTTACATCTATCATAATATTTTATAAGGAAATTTTTAAACAAAAATATAATCCGTATATAACGTAAACTCAGTCATAATCTATATTCACAGACATGCATATTCATTCTTAATTTCCAAAACAAGACTTTCACTGGGCATGTTACTATAGCATTTCATACATACTTTATTTCAATTCTGATCACAGGTGTGCTAGTGACGTACTTGACATTGTTTCGTGGACGATTTTGCTTTGGGGCGATTCTGAGTGTATCCTGGACCATAAAGAGACTCCAGGCATGAATGACACTTGTGCTGCTTGCCTGACCTATTCTCATGTGTTACTTCTGGGACGGCCTCCTCTACATCTCCCTGTCCGAGCATAAGATTCATCTTAGCTATTGTATTCCTGGTCAGACCACAAGCCTGAACTTTTCTTCTTTCAATTTGCAGATTACACAATGCCTTCACTATCTGCCAGCCATAGGAGATTGAAGCAATTTTTCTTAGGTCCTGATTATTATATAACGAATAAATTGTCTGTGAATTTACTCTGGCAGTGTCGACAATGTAGCCAAGGGCATTCACTGTCCATCTTCTAGATTTAGTGTGTACTGTATGAAAACTTATTCTCTGATCCATAATGTCAGTGCCTCCTTTAGTGAAATCATACATATAAATATATATATATATATATATATATATATATATATATATATATATATATATATATATATTTTTTTCAAATCATCATCCTTGGTAATGCCTAATATAGGGGAAACTGTGCTCAGAAGTAACACATCTTTCTTACCTTTGCTTTTGGTGGGTGTTACATAGGATTCAGTGTCATTTCCTCCCCGTGTTTCTTCCAGTAAACTTGGTATGACCTATCTTCCCTTTCTGTGACTATCTCTGGTGGTATGCCTTTCCTAGTAGAATCTATAGTACCTAAGGCTGAGATACCTTGTGTTTGAAGCCACTCCAGCAACTCTATACTGGTGTACAATCTATCCAGGCTAATAATCCTACCTCTAAGGTCGACTGAGGCTTGTAACTGACTTACCAGAGCTTCCACTGTTGGGACTGTACCAAGTGTATGTAGTGTGGTCCTGGCTCTCCAGGTTTACCTGAATATACAGCTGTCCTAAAGGTAAATGGATATCTAACAGCATTAATAGATTTATATTGGAGGCCGTAGAGTACGGGTTTGCTCTTATTGTAGTCTGAACCCTATTTGTGTTCTGCACCCATACAACGTTTCATCAGTGGTCAAGAAGTCACCTGGCTCTAACACTGAGCAACAACAATTACTGAACTGTTCAAAAAGCTCCCTGATTGCTGCAAACCGATCGTGTACCCATCTCTGGTGTCTGGTATCAATGTTGATCGTGTACCCATCTCTGGTGTCTGGTATCAATGTTGATCGTGTACCCATCTCTGGTGTCTGGTATCAATGTTGATCGTGTACCCATCTCTGGTGTCTGGTATCAATGTTGATCGTGTACCCATCTCTGGTGTCTGGTATCAATGTTGATCGTGTACCCATCTCTGGTGTCTGGTATCAATGTTGATCGTGTACCCATCTCTGGTGTCTGGTATCAATGTTGTTAAAAGTTATGTCGGCATGTAAGAAACCAAATCGTTTTACTGACATGACGGCTTCAAATATTGGGTGACCAAACCCTTCCATGAAAAGACGATTATAGCAATATTTATTTTGTCCCAACAAACCTCTTGGATACAGCAGGCCAAAAAAGCTTTTCAATTCTATGGCATCAGTCATCTTGACGTGTTGGTATTTCAGCACTGTCAGTATTAGAAATTTCGGTAATTATGCCTTGTGTTAGCATGGGTTACAATACCATCAATCATATTAGATGTTATAAACAACTCCCATGCCATTATTTCTGTATTAGCTGACCTTGCCTCTCCTAACAAAACATCCTTCACTAGGCAATACCTTCTCAACAGGCCTACCTTCTGTATGATTGGTCCATATTATTGACTTACCGATATCTAATTTTCTCTGGGGTTTCTGTAAAATGCAGGTATATTCCCTGAGCTCGTGTGGCAGGACAAATTCGTCATAATTATGTTTGTTCAAGCACTGGTCCAAAGAACTGATTAATCTATTTTTCACCAGTGGCTTTCTGTTTCTGAGTGGTACCCACTCTTCTTCATTTTGTCAACATTCTGATCATCTACATCGTCGCCCTCAGCTACTCTATCCAAGGCAAGGTCATCATCATCATCGCCAACTACCTCTTCCAAGTAATCTTCGACTGGGTCGTCAACATAGTCGAAAATAAAAGCAATGACTACGTCCGTCGGCTCATCCACCCCGTCCCCTAATTAATGCCTAACTAACCGTCGTCCAGCACGCCTACACGAGAGCCGCGAGGTTTGTGTGTGTGTGTGTGTGTGTGTGTGTGCACATTACAATGCACGTGTGTATCTGTGTGCACAATACAATGCACATGTGTGTATCTGTGTGTATGTGTACGAACAACCATTTCATTGGGTATGAGGAGTCATAGAGAAAAAACAATGAATAATACATAGATAATAAAATTAGTGAATGAAATAACTATTTCACTAGGTATGAGGAGTCATAAAGTATGAACAATGAATAATACATAGAAAATAAAGTAGTTTGAATGAAAATAGGAAACGTATCGTACGTCTGGAAGCTGTGTTGATGCCCGTTAGGCTTGCGTAGGCTAAGGTCCCAGATATTTCACTCATCTTCGAGCGTTTTCTTTTTGTTTAGCGCTCTCCACGGGGAAAAACGTTAATTTTAGAGAAAACGCTCGTTTCAACCCAGTTTTTTCGCTCAGAATCACTATTTTGTTGTGTTTCCAGTAATTTAACAAGAAAACAATCGTGAGACCATGCATTGCTTACAAACTAGAGTTTATTGGCAAAAATTAGTTAGGGCGTATCAAAAATGATACGGGGTGCACCGAACAGGGTTAAGGCATTGCGCTCTCTCCAGTTGTCTAACACAGATTGTGCAGTATGATCACCCAGTACATGGCAATATACGAGTACTACATATACTGTACGTCAATTACAGAAATTCTAAAATTTCATTTTTTTTCTCGACTAATGTGATAATGTTTACTGTATCTGTTTCTTAACTCTTTAGTTGGTATGAAACTTCCTGAAATTGTCATTTTGATGCAATCAGTATTTGCGGAACAAGCTGTATGAGACCATCATTTACTTATTGCTCTGGTAAAAAAATTATTTACACCATCAAAACTAATTTAGTATATGCAGTTAATTTAACACTGAATGAACTATCAATCTTTTAAGTCAAATCAGCACCAAGACCGTGGTCCAATCTTTCTTCTCCCCATTGCGTACAGATTTTTCACGAAAGTACAAACTAATTAACTAGTCTTGCAATAGTCAAGAGAGCAGGCAAGATTTCGTAGTGGTTATTAGACAGCAGATTATATCAGTGTTATAAATCAAGTGACTGAGAAACCTTCAAGATATGAGACACCTTTGTACATGTCATATTTGAGTAGGGGAAAGTATTTGATCCAGCTGAAACGGCTGTTGTTATGAGAGGAATTTGAGGGAAATGTACAGAAGAATCTTGTGTTGTAATACTAGAGGATATTTACACACACACAAAAAAAAAAAAGGTGTCGAGATCATGAAACTCCATGATGATATGTCGAAATTACAGGTTGTATTAACTTAGGGCTGGTAAAACACCCCTATCGTGTGGATGTCGAATCCACCTCTCCACTAGAGTTTTGAAAAATACGTGGCCGTTACGGAATTTCCCTCCTCGGTGGTTCTCAAGCTGAATGGGGAAATTGACACGCTGCAATAACAGCAGGCAAGTGAAACACTTCTAACTTGTGGGTCTCGAACCCACCATACCCACTGAATGATGTTTTATTAATGTGCCTCGGGGCACAGAATAAATGTTCCGATCTCTTGATAGCACTTGGGGTAAGAAACCTTTGTGTCACCTTTGAGGTGCCTACACCCGATTACTTTTTGGACAGTGTACACATGCATGCATTCATGGACTGTCTTATTCAGGGCTGATATAAAGGAGGTCTCGTAATAGAATAGTTATGACTATTTTTTTTTTTCAAATACAAAGTCAAAATAACAGTGCGTGTCAGTGAAAGTGCTTGGAGTACTGAAGATTTTATTTTTATGTTTACAAAGCTGAGTGAACGGAAAAATGCACACAACTGAAAACACCAGCTTGTGAGATAGTAGGTGGTTGACAATATCGACCCTGGAAGATACTGTACACCCTTGACTGATCATAAATTTGGGTGTATGTGATGTTATGATCATAGTCACCATTCTTAAGAAGGAGACATATAAACATGTTGACTGGGGTAATCTAAGGCTACAACTCAAAATGACACACACACACACACACACACACACACACACACACACACACACACACACACACACACACACATTTTTCTATTCATACAACGCTAATAACTAGTTTCCGAAAGTTTCCAGACACTTGGCAAGGGTCTCTTCGGTTCAGAATTGGACTCACAACCAATAACACACACACACACACACACACACACACACACACACACACACAAATGTTGCTCGCAAAAAGACGAAAAGGTCTCAGATAAATATGGACACAAATATAATAAGAAAGTAACGAAATTGGAACTGGGACCAGAACTTGATGGGCTTAGATTCCATGAAACATACTTGAAAGATATTAGCGTGAGACAATAGGAGTGTGAGGTGGGAAATGTGCAACAGACGATCACAATAAACTAACAAGACAGGTACAGTAATCTGATTCACCCTTAAAGGTGTGTCACTGGTCCACACTATGACTACTCTCCAGAGAATGAAAATACTTCTGTATGGTAGGAATAGATACTGGGTCCATATTGCACAGGAGTAAAAAAAACTCCAACACAGTTACAATGGCGGAGATTAAATGGATTTTTTTTTTTTTTTTTTCCCCGGCCTATCAACCATCGGGGCCGAAGCCCCTGGTTATTAAGGCCATGGATATATATATATGTATATACATTTAAATATATATACATATATATACAAACATATATATATATACATACACACACACACACACACACACACACACACACACACACACACACACTTCCATGCATACATACAGACACCTTTTCATGCAAACGTACATATATATATAATATTTTTAATCTTATTTATTTATTTTTTTGTATTTTTATTTTTTTAATTTTTTCTTGGTTTTATATGTTTTATACCTTATAATATAAAGACAACCTAATCTAAAGACCCTAAAACTAATCACCTAACAGACAAATCGCTAACCTATACTAAATCCTAAAGAGACAAATAGCTAGACCTACACTAATGGTAAAAATACCTCGACTAACAGAACACCATCGACTGCAGATATGTAATGCCTTTCTACATTACATACCTGCACTCATCACCTGGTGACTGTCAGTCGAGGCACAACCTAATATAGGGGACATCAATATATGAAAGGGAACCAGACGAGTCAGGAACATTTCCATATACGTCAGCTGTCGTCCCTAATTAGAACAACTTAAGCAAGATAATATAATGTATTTACATAATTTGTACAATAAGTGAAGAACCTCGCCCAGCAGACCACCATCGACTACAAGTGCCCAATACCTTCCTATATTGCACACTTGCACTCATCAGCTGGTGACTGTCAGGCGAGGAACTTGGCTTAATGTAGGGGACATCTACATTAGAAATAGATCGGTGGGAGGAGGAACTATTTAAAATATGTCAACTGTCAACCCTAATTAATATTACAATATATACATATTTACTTTTCATAAAAACCATAACCACACAGTAAAAAAGTCACATCACTCTGATCAGTCCGGTCTCTCTCAAGAAAGCCATCAATTTATCAGTCATAACAATGTCCCCATCACCCAGGATGGTGGAAAGGGTGAAGGGGACGTCTACTGCGCCGCAATAATTTATAAGTGAAGCGCGTTCACGAATAAATCGCCGACAGCGCAGGATGATATGACTGATAGATAACACAAAAATGGATGGGAAATACGATAGGCTTTTGATGGATATGACTGAGAACTGCCTGGTGACAACGAAATATCTATACAAGTATAATATACTGAAGGTGATTTGCATAAAAAAAAAAATAATAATTCGCTAAGGTTGAGAGAATGCGAACCTTGTGCCTTCCAAAGAAATCTGGAAACAAAAGAGCCAAATTCATGTTCCATTCACTGGAAGGTATAGTACTTAGACAAAAAAAGTAGATCCTAAGTAGTGGGAAAAACTTGCTGTAAAAAACAGTTTAGAGTTGACTTAGAGAAACAGTAAATTATTGCATAAGAGAGTTGGACACAGACGGGAGTTATGTGACCGTCGTATTGGGAAATATGGAGAGAGTTTAGAATGTGACCATTACTGTATCGACTGGAGAGAGAGAGAGAGAGAGAGAGAGAGAGAGGGATACCGTCCTGTGGCAAAGCGAAAGAGATACTAAAAGGAATCAGTGACAGGAGGAGAGCTAAGAGATAAAAAGCCTTTGAATCCTGTTTGGTCCGCAATACAGAAAGTGGAGAACTCCCAAACACACGAGACTCCACACAGAGGTAAACAAGATCCTTGCAGAGAGTAAACAACTGAATTTTGTTAAAGAGTAAACAGAATCGATTCAGTACACCCAAGAACAGTAACTTTTTATTTTTGTGCAAGAATGTTAAAGAAATATTTCCCAGAAAGATAACTTAAAAAGATATGTCGAAATCACTGGAAAATGATGAAGAATTGAATTGTGTTATTGAATGTAAGGAGATGGTCATGTGGAAGGCTGTGTTGAATAGAGACACAGAGGAACTGAGTTGGGGGTATTAAAAGAAACATGGTTTCATTAGCATCAGTCAGAAGTAAGAGGTAACTTAGAAGATATATTCACCAATGTCTCAGTGGGTGACCGTTGTAGTGACACTTACGATTGACGCTATAAAAAGCACTTGGACACATAAAGGGACAAAGTCATCAGCATGTGAATGGGGTTCTTTCAAAGTTAGTATTCCGGTAGATGTCACCACCACTGGGACAAACACATCACCGCGCTGTTTAAAAAGCATATATTTCTTCGTTAAATATCTACACTGTTGTGTGAAACTGTGAATCATAGTAATGTCATATACCGTAGTATAAATAATACAAATAGAACACGTATATAAAACGTAGCGTGAATTGTTTATATTTATCATAAACGGAAATTAAAATATCGCTGATGGCACGTGATGGCAACCCGCCAGTTCAGTGGTCCTATATTATTTAATTTCTGCTACATTTAGTGCAAGTTAAGTTCTTAATACATTGTTTGTTCAGACTGTAAATTACACCTAGTGGGTATCTTGACTCTTTCAGTTTCCATGTGGTCAAAAATTTAATGTTGAGTAAATACTGGGACTCAACATTTTGCTCACTCCCGTCACCCATGCACACCACAAGACACGTGTTGCCACGGTTTGAGAAGGCCGTGGTGTTGCCCCCTCAGACCCTCCAAAGCAATTACAGTAGCTTACTTTATCTAACCTAACCAGACCACTAGTACAAGTAGTCTAAATTGTATTATTTTAAGCATTAGTCCTCGTGCGTTTGGTTTGAAAACACATCTCTCGTGAAAAAACTTAAACACTGTACTGTCTTGTGCGCAAGCATGAAGGGAGTGAGCAAAATGTTCGGTCCCAGTATTTACTCAACATTAAATTTCTGCCCACATAGAGGCTGAATGAGTCAAGATACCCACTAGGCGTAATTTACAGTCTGAACAAACAATGAATTAAGAATCTAACTTGCACTAAATGTAGCAGAAATTAAATAACATAGGACCACTGAAATAGCGGGTTGCCATCACGTACCATCAGTGATATTTTAATTTCCGTTTGTGATAAATATAAACAATTCACGCTACGTTATATATACGTGTTCTATTTGTATTATTTATATTACGGTATATGACAGTGCCATGATTCACAGTTTCACACAACAGTGTAGATATTTAACAAAGAAAAATATGCTTTTTAAACAGTGCGGGGACTGTGTTTGTCCCAATGGTGGTGACATCTACCGGAATACTAGGCTTTTCAGAAGCACCCCATTGATAGGGTAGATATACTGCACAGATCAGAATGTCATTGACTGATAGGAGGAGGAAGAGAATTTGGGCAGACGAATAGTGACAATCGACAACAGCAGTCTAACAATGGCCAGAGAGAAACTTCAGAAGGGACAGAAAGAGGGTTAGGAATGACTAAAAGCAAGTCCAGAAGTTTAACAGTTGTGACATATTCATTTAAAGGCATTTGAAACGTCTAGTATAAATGAAAGGATTGCACCTAGGTTCCCCAAACAGGATGAACAGGATTCTGAAAGGAATGAAAGACTATCACCAGGAGCGTTCCGACTGGAAGTCGTACTGGCAGTCACAGAAATTTCCAAAGGAGAGGTGCTTCAAATTCTTCTCGTTGAGGACATACACTAAGGCTTTAGAAACACAAAAGATTAGATAAACTGGCCATTGTTGGAAGGTTGGGAATGGTCACAATTCTCTAGGATGAGGGGAATGAGAATGATTTCACGACGAGAAGGAAAGAGGACAGTTGACAGGCAAATGCAAATATTTTTTGTCTGTTCAGGAGATTTGCAGTTAGAAACAGGGGATATAACCTTGGATGAGGTAGCAAAATCTATGAAGGAATTAAAGAATTTTAAGGCCCCGGGAGAGGATGGAATATTTCCTGAAATGCTTAAGGTGGAAAATGATGAGTTGATGAATGCACTTTTGAAACTTTTTAATGTGGCTTGGGATAATGGTGGAATTCCAGAAGAGTGGAAAGATGGAGTGATGATAAAAATACCCAAAAAGAGAGATTTAAGTGTGTGTGGCATTTGGAGGGGGATAACTTTGACACCTGTAGTTGCCAAAGTCTTTTCCAAAATCTTGTTGTGCAGAATAGAGCCAGTAATTGATAAAATGTTTAATAGAAGAGCAAGCGGGATTTAGAAAGGGTCGAGGCTGTAATGCTCAAATTTTTATTGTAAGGCATCTAATGCAACAAGCTACTGAGATGAAAATGCCGCTTAGTATGTGTTTTGTTGATTTTGAAAAGGCGTTTGATAGTGTTTCACATGGAGCTATGTTGAAAATTATGAGATTCTATGGTATACCAGAAAAGTTTGTAAATAATATTAGAAGCTTGCATGAAGGTACATTTTGTAAGGTAAATGATGGGTGGTTCTTTGAGTGATCCATTTGAAGTTAGGTTAGGAGTGATTCAAGGAGGAGTTCTTTCGCCTTTGCTGTTTGTTTTGGTTATGGATTATGTTATGAGAAAGGTTGTAAGGAGAACAGGTGAAGCAATTAACTGGAATGAAAATAAGAGGCTGATGGATTTGAACTATACTGATGATATTGTACTGATTTGTGGAGGTATTTACGAGATACAGAAGGTGCTTGATTGTCTGGTGGAGGAAGGAGAAAAAGTGGGGTTGGTAATATTTTGTGGAAAGACTGAAATTATTAATATGAACGTGGAGAACCAAATCGACTGTGTAATTGGATATAGTGTGGTGAAGAATGCAGAGAATTTTAAATATCTGGGAACGATTGTATCATCTAATGGATCATTAAACAATGAAATTGAGGAAAGGATTAGACAGGCTTGGCGAGCTGTTGAAATGTTGAAATCTGTTTGGAATAATAATATGCTTTCGATGCCTACTAAAGTAATAATTTACAATTTCATGGTTAGACCAGTTTTAATTTATGGGCATGAGTCATGGTACAGTACAAATGCAACAGATCAGAAAGTTTGAGAATAAAATACTGAGAAGGATTCTTGAGGAAAAGTGGCAAGACAGAGTTACAAATGAAAGAGTAAGGGATATTACGAGAGTGGAACCAGTTGATGAATATGTGAGACTGTCTCGATGGAAATAGCTGGGGCACATATATAGAAAAGAAGGCAGTTTACTACAGGATGTGCCGGAGTGGACTGGTAGAGGAAGAGGAGGAAGAGGTAAGCCGAGGGAAACCTGGTTGAGGACAATGAACAGAGAAGCGGGAGAGGAGTGTTGGTGGGACCTGAAGGAGATGGCAAGAGACAAATATTGGTGGAAAGAGTTCATCGAGGCCCTATGCTTCCCCTGGGGTGCCACAGGAAAAGATTGATTGATTGATTGATTCAGGATGTCAGCCCCGAAGCAACAGGAAGTATCCCATCAGGACGGTACACCTTGTAATCACTGAGGCCAGTGAATTCAGAAAGTAAATCATTTGGAGAAACTTTCATTAAAGGCCCAAGGAAGTAAGAGCTGGAGATAAGGGATTCAAACAAGAATCGCTCGAAGTAGAATTACGGCACATCAAGTCTGAGCAGAAAGCCCATTTTTATCAGGGGATGAAACAGCCACAATATCTTAAAGTTCTGTAGCTGACACTTAAGAGAAGAGAACAGGGGAAGTTTTGGGTGCATGGAGAGATACTTGTTTATTACCCCGTCTAATTCTAGCAGCGGGTGAGAGGAAAGACAGTGGAATGAATGATGAGCAGATGGGGGAGCCTGAAGATTTTGATATTTGTAGTTAACTGGCAAATACCTACGCTGAGGGAGATTCAGGACTATAGGTCAGCTATTTCTGGCAGAAGTACATACACAGTGTGTGTACATGGTCTGTGAAAAATGGAATGCAGTTAGAAAAAGTTAAACGAAATACAGTGAGTTTCTGTGAAAGTATGCGACTTACGAGATGTTCTGTACAGAAAATGATTTGGGAATGGAAAGATGTTATAAATTAATCATAGCGATATGTAAAAAACAAGGATCAATATGGAAATGTATATCTGAATAAGCGGATATACTGTACTGAAAAAGTCCAAGATCCAGGGATAAAATGGAAGGTGAAGTAAGAAAAATCGCTGCATAGAAGTATCCAATCGATGTTTGTGCATAGTTTTGATATGAAACCAGCCAAACCAACATATTTTTGAACACGGTAAGGTGCATCAAAATATTCAGCCAGGTCTTGTCCCTGTCCACGGAGAAACTGCTGAATTTCATCTCGCAATTCAAACATACGAAATAAACATTACCACTTGACAGCTAGCTCACTTTTATGTGCTAGGAAAGCACAGCCAGCTCACTTCTGTGTACTACCAAAGGACAGTATGTTCATGATCCAGTTCCTCGCACAAAGCCGAAACAGTCGATGATTCAATGCACGACCACAAATCACTTTCACAGCTACCATACCAACATACAAAATCTTCTTCCGGTTTGGAGACAGTGATCTTGCTGGAAGCGCGTGCCGGTGAAGAAAATAGTGGATGATCTTCACGTCCGGAATTTCATTTGTCAGTCATGCAACGAACCTTAAACTGTTGCCAAGCTTGATTGGTGTCCCATCAGTACATATCGAACCAATCACGTTGGGATGGAGTTGGTGCTTTGTGAAAAATTCCTTTATCATGTTGAACATATCCACTGCATGTGTAATTGCCCTCAGTGACTGACAGAAGTGAAAAATTTTCTTCCACTTTTGTCTTTTACGTAACGAACCACTACCAGAGCTCCAACATACTTCACCTCTTCCTTACAATTAATCCTTCTGCTTACACTGTTAATATTTTCTCTCCGTTGGGCTCCTCCGATCATAACCTTGTTACTTTAACCTGTCCAATCGCTCCGGTACGGCCTGCGGATCCTCCAAAGAAACATCGTTTGTGGCACTTTGGAGCTGCGGATTGGGAGTCCCTCAGGCAGTACTTCTTTGATTTTCCATGGAATGATAATTACTCCCATGGCCGGGAGCCATCTGAGTGTGCCTTGCACTTTACGGAGGCTATTTTCCCGGGCATGGAAGCATACATTCCTTTCTCATATCTTTTGACTAATGCAAGAAAACTTTAGTTTAATCACGCTTGTTCTAATGCTGTCCGCAACAAGGAGAGGGCCTATAAAAGGTACCAGAGCCAACTCACCCCTGAATCACATCTATTTTATGTTTCTGCCCGGAATCGTGCTAAGTCTGTTCTTCGCTCTCCTAAAAATAATTTCATCCGTACTAAATGCTCTCAACTCTCCAATTTGAATTCTTCCCCCTCCTTCTGGCACCTCCCCAAAAACCTTTCAAACAACTTTACCTCATCATCCTTCCCTCCTCTTTTCTACTCTGATGGCTCTGTAGCTATTTTTTCTACTGATAAAAGTAGATCTGTTTCCTCAGACTTTGTCTTCCAGTTCCACGTTAGATGATTCCGATGCTGTTCCTCCCTCACTTCCCCCCCTCTGACTTCCTCATGGCTGACATTAAAATTTCTTCAGCTGATGTATTTTCTGCCATCACTGGCCTCAATACTGACAAAGCATATGTGCCTGATGGAGTCCCTCCTGTTGTCCTCAAGAACCGTGCTTCTGTGCTTACACCCTGCATAGGTAGACTCTTCCGCCTTTGTCGTTCAACTTGTACTTTTCCTTCTTGCTGGAAGTTTGCTCTCATTCAGCCAGTCCCAAAGAAGGGTAACCATTCCCAACCCTCTAACTATCGTCCAATTGCTTTAACATCCTGTATCTCAAAAGTATTTAATTAAATTCTTAACAGAAAAGTTTCAAAGCATCTTTCCTATTACAACCTTCTTTCTGATCGTCAGTATGGGTTCCGTCAGGGATGCTCGACTGGCAAACTTCTCACCTACCTTTCAGAATCCTGGTCATCTTCCTTTCGGGACTTTGGCGAAAGCTCTGCCATTGCACTTGCCATCTCAAAGGCTTTCGATCGAGTCTGGCATAAATCTTTAATTTTCAAACTGCTCTCTTACGGTTTCTATCCTTCTATCTGTGCCGTTATCTACTGTATAGCTTCCTTTCTGGTCGTTCTATAGCTGCTGTTGTAGACGGCCATCGTTCTTCTCCTAGATCTGTTAACAGTAGTGTTCTTCAGGGCTCTGTCCTATCACCAACTCTCTTCCTTTTATTCATCAATGATCTTCTAAGCTGTACATCTAATCCTATCCACTCGTATGCTGATGATTCCATCTTTCACCTTTCCATTGGGTTTCCGCAACGTCCATCTCAGCAATTACTTCAACAAACAAGGGATGAGGCTATGGCACACCTAATATTTGACTTTGCTCGTATCTCTGACTGGGGTAAAAATAATCTTGTTTTTAATGCATCAAAAACTCAGTTTTTACACGTATCAACCCGTCAAAATCTTCCACAGGAGTACCCACTAATGTTTAATAACATCCAGCTTAATCCTGCATCATCTATGAATATGCTTGGGGTTTCATTCACACGGGACTTATCTTGGAAAGATCATGTTGCATCTCTTGTAAAATCTGCTTCCAAGAGATTGGGTGTGCTAAGCTGACTCTGTGCCTTCCTTACCCCCGCACAGTTGTTGACTTTACACACGGGTTTTATTTGACCCTGTTTAGAGTACAACTCTCATGTGTGGGGAAGCTCCTCACATACAGCTCTTCTCAATGGGGTGGAGTCAAAGGCTATTTGTCTCATCAACTCTCCTCCTCTTACTGGCTCCCTTCAACCTTTGTCTCTTCGCCGCACTGTTGCATCTTTATCTCTTTTCTATCGCTACTTCAATGATCACTGCTCCTCTGAACTGTCTGCGTGCATCCCCCACTCCTACGGCAGGCGCATAGCACCCGTCTGGCAGCAAACTCTCATCCCTTTGCTGTACAACCGTTACTCCCAGTCCTTCATTTATGCAACAGGTCAACTCTGGAACTGTCTCCCTCTGTCCGTATTTCCTACATCCTACGATCTCCAGTCTTTCAATCGCAGTGTGTCCAGGCATCTCAAAATGGTCGGATCTTGAATTTGGCTCTCTTTTGTTTGTTTGTTTGTTTGTTTTGCTTGGAAGGAACGTTCACGCGGGCTTTGCCTTTGTTTACTTCTTCCTCGCATAAAAAATAAAAACTGATAACGACTTGCCATATAATTATGTTGATTCACCCACCTGTAGACTGATCTCCATTGGACTAGCCTTAATATGAGCAACAACCTGCTCCAGAATATCCTGATTCGTATCAATAATTCGGTTATGTATCACAAGATTTGATTAAGGCACATGTAGTTTTTCCTCTGCCTCCTTACCAAGGACAGTCTTCGCCATTTCAAGGGCACACAGCTTAGATAGCTCCTAGTCAGTTGCATGGGTTTTCTTTAACTTAGCAACCCGGTATGTAGTTTCAAATAAAGCAAGTCCATATGTCGGCAATGAGCCAGCATGGTGAATCCTGGTTTGTTTCCCCTTCGAAATTGTGATGTTTCCTGCATCCCGGTCGTCTTTTATGTTCTGGAAATGTTCATTGTTCTTTGATGGCTTCAAATTCGAGTTCGAGAACTTGGTACATTGTGGACGTTGTGTAACATCCTTCTCCGAAACACCCGTGAAGGTATACTCAAATGATCATAGTTTTACTTTCGTTTTTTCGACACGTTGAAAACAAGTCTAGAAAAAAGTAATAGAACAAATTACTGATAAATAAATAACGAATTAATAAGTACAAGATATGTTTTGATGAGGGCAGGATGTGATAGAGTGACAAACATATAACTGCAGTCGCTTATTAACAGTGAGAAAATTGACATGGTCTGACCAAGAATGCATACGTAAAAACACCTACGAACGATCAACATCACTTAGCCACAGACTTACCCGCACCACACTCCGGAGCCAGAGGGAATAATTCCGCTATCTCTGTTGTCGACCAATAAGTGTGTGTGAGCCCCACCAACGCTGTAACTCCACCGCTAGTTGGTAACTCATATTTGCACTCGCTTGCTGTCCCACGCTTTACATCGCACGACACAAAACGAAATGTACAGGCCATAAAAAATTTTTCGGCACCCTTACGGCACGATACATTATGCCACACCACACAAGGCAATCTGAATCAACCCCTAAATTACGGTGCGTGGTTGGTATCCCTGGCCCTGTGTTGCTGGTGGGTGTTAATTCGTCTGTTAATGATGAAATCCAGTGGGAGAGGAAGAGAGGTACGGGGGTACCAACCACACAACGGATTCACGCCGTCTGTAACAGTGATCGTTGCGGAGGGTATCACAGCAAGGGGTGGCGAAAATTTTTTGAGAGGGTGCACACGCTTATAAATCAAATAATGTATATGAGTGTGTATAGCCCTTTCTATTAGCACGTTTAATAAAAATAGCTCTCAGAACATTTTTTTTTTTTTTTCTGCTGTGGTCAAGAGCATCACAAACGTTAAAAGTTGCAGCCTTACTTTATTCTCTGCTCTAAAAGACGAACCACATTTGTGGACAGCATCCTCGCACCCTCACCAGACCCGCGTATCGTGCACCACAAGGGATGCCAGCATCCCTGGTATAAAACCCCTGTCCTAGAACTTCACACTCGTACACACATGGACACATCCACAAGGTGACACACACACAGGCAATCCCACACTCATACATATTTCCCCTCAGCACGAAGCTTAGCCCTCCTCCCTCCCTCTCTCTCTCTCTCTCTCTCTCTCTCTCTCTCCACTTGTTTAATCCTTTCGGGTTTTGGACGTGTTTTAAAGCTGGTAGAAATTATTTGGTGTTACCAGAACACTTAAATCTTTAAGTGCTTTAGGTAATCATCGTAGGTTGTATCACTGTTTGATTATTGACAACTTTAACTGAAACATGATGCAACCCCTGTTTCTGTAAGTCTTCACACTTAGGACCCATCCTTCACTTTCCTCCCCGATATATCATGTCAAGGAGAATATCTATATCTATAGGGAAAGAAACATACCAAAACTCCCACAGCAAACGAATATTTGGTAGTAAATGATGGTGACAAGCAGATGTGGAAGGTTAAAGGAACTTTTGTCTCTGATCGTAATTCCGGTTCATATTTCCCGCTGATATTTAACATTGCATTTCTTATCTGTGTGTCTTGCCCAGGCACTCAACTGATTACATGTGTATACAGTATTCCTACATCACTTCCTCCTTGGTGTCGTTTCTGCTTACCATTTCCATGATTCTTGCATCTCGACTCCTGCAATCAGCCTCACCATCCTTTTTCTCCCATCCTTTGTACCACAACTCGACCAAAGCTATTCTAGCAACTCGACACGACCGCATTCTTTTTTCTCAATCTGTTTTAGTTTCTCTCGAGCTCGTGCTAGTTTTCGTTTTTTTCTATCATTCCTCCTGTCTCATAAGTTTTCTCCACAGTTTTTACCCTTATTTCTTCCGTCTTTCCTGTTTGCTTTAAATATTTCTTTTCTTTCCCCTTACTCAATCTCTCCCTCCCTTCACTCTGTGCCCTTGCATAGATCGTCTTTGCTTTCCACTCCTCGCTTTCCACTTCTCTCTCTCTCTCTCTCTCTCTCTCTCTCTCTCTCTTAAAACTGAATTTTGATCACAGATTACATTTTTCCATCTTTCACTTGGAAATAATTCTTCAGAACGATAGGTTAAAAGTCAACAAGCAATGGCAAAGTCAACTTGAACAGCATTTTTTTTTTTATATATGCAAGGAAGAAGGAACCAAAGGCCATGAGCCCGCAGTAACAGTTCCCTCCAAGAGAAAAACAAAATACAATAGAGAGCCAAATTCAAGATCCTATCATTTTGAGATGCCTGGACACACTGCGTTTGAAAGACTGGAGATCATAGGCAGCAGGAAATACAGAAAGAGGGAGACAGTTCCAGAGCTGACCTGTTGCATAAATGAAAGACTGGGAGTAACGGTTAACTCTTGCATTAGAGAGTTGGACAGAAAAGGGATGAGAGTTTGCTGCCAGACGGGTGCTACGCGCCCGTCGTAGAGGTGGAGGAATGCAAGCAGACAGTTCAGAGGAGCAGTGACCATTAAAGTAGCGATAGAAAAGAGATAAAGATGCATCAGTGCGGTGAACAGACAGAGGTTGAAGGGAGTCAGTAAGAGGAGGAGAGTTAATGAGACGAAAAGCCTTTGACTCCACCCTATTGAGAAGAGCTGTATGTGGGGAGCCTCCCCAAACATGAGAGTTGTACTCCACACGGGGGCGGATAAAACCCCTGTATAGAGTCAACAATTGTGCAGGGGTAAAGAAAGAGCGGAGTCGGCTTAGCACACCCAATCTCTTGGAAGCAGATTTTACAAGAGATGTAATATGATCTTTCCAAGATAAGTCCCGAGTAAATGAAACCCCAAGCATGTTCAAGGATGATGCAGGATTAAGCTGAATATTATTAAACATTAGTGGGTAAACTTGTGGAAGATTTTGTCGGGTTGATAGGTGTAAGAACTGAGTCTTAGATGCATTAAAAACAACCATATTATTTTGACCCCAGTCAGAGATACGAGCCAAGTCAGACATTAGGTGTGCCATAGCCTCATCCCTTGTTTGTTGAAGTAACTGTTGAGATGGGCGTTGCGGGAACCGAATGGAAAGGTGAAGGGTGGAGTCATCAGCGTATGAGTGGATAGGGTTAGATGTACGGCTTAGAAGATCATTGATGAATAAAAGGAAGAGAGTTGGTGATAGGACAGAGCCCTGAGGAACACCACTGTTGATAGATCTAGGAGAAGAACGATGGCCGTCTACAACAGCGGCTATAGAACGACCAGAAAGGAAGCTAGCGATGAAGGCACAGATAGAAGGATAGAAACCGTAGGAGGGCAGTTTGGAAATTAAAGATTTATGCCAGACTTGATCGAAAGCCTTTGAGATGTCAAGTGCAATGGCAAAGCTTTCGCCAAAGTCCCGAAAGGAGGATGACCAGGAGTCTGAAAGGTAGGTGTGAAGATAGCATGTGGAGCGTCCCTGACGGAACCCATACTGACGATCGGAAAGAAGGTTGTGATAGGAAAGATGCCTTAAAATTTTTCTATTAAGAATTGACTCGAAAACTTTTGAAATACAGGACGTTAAAGCAATTGGACGATAGTTGGAGGGTTGGGAGTGGTCACCCTTCTTTGGGACTGGCTGAATGAGAGCAAACTTCCAGCAAGAAGGAAAGGTACAAGTTGACAGACAAAGGCGAAAGAGTTTGCCTAGGCAGGGTGTAAGCACAGAAGCACAGTTCTTCAGAACAACAGGAGGGACCCCATCAGGCCCATATGCCTTGATAGTACTGAGGCCAGTGATGGCAGAATATACATCAACTGAAGAAATTTTAATGTCAGCCATGAGGAAGTCAGAGGGGGGAAGTGATGGAGGAACAGCACCGGAATCGTCTAAGGTGGAATTGGAGGAGAAAGTCTGTGCGAAGAGATCTGCTTTATCAGTAGAAGAAATAGCTACAGAACCAACAGAGTATGTTCTGGTGTCAACATCTTTTTCCATATGAAGTTGCAGTATCACACATTTTACATAATAATTTTTAAAGCTGTTTAGTCATAATTAACAGTGTGTAATGAAGTGTGAATGATGAACAACCAAATATCATTTCGCTGTTAGCTGTGGTATAGAAGAAGGTGGATGGCAGACCACAAGTGCCACCCTGTTTCAATTATAAAAAGAAGGTTAGGAGAAATGAAAAGATATCTGAATAGTGCGTAAGTGTAAAGTCCTGGGGAACCATTTACTATGTTGGTATATGTGAATGTACTTAATACCATTTTATAGAGGTGTATAATGTGCTAGTAGAGTTGTCATTTATCTCTACTTTTTGCATAAGCCCAGAGTATATGTAAATGCTCGGCACCTCACTTTTTAGCTGACCTCAGCACCGCGCCCTAGTCGGCTCAGTGAGTGTACAGCGTCAGAAGCCATTTAATAGTTATAAAGGGAGGTGGTATCGCTCTTACATATCTCTCGGGTCGCAGTTATATTAGTCTGTGCCCAATAAAGAGAGATTTAATCTGCTCATTTCTGTCACCTTACGCTACCACTTAATAACAGACCAGCTTCCACCTTCTTGTGGCAGAGGACCTTTGGTGGGAAGTGTCGGGCAGTGACGGCGAGTAGCTGACGTGTACTACAGACAGTGTCGTCGATCTCCAACACGGTGGTCTAGTTATACTATAACACCAGAACACATAATATTTATTGGTGCTAGCGGTGGCACGATATTTGGTGCTAACCGTGTACCGATACAAGTAGAAAAGATGAGGGAAGGATGATGAGGTAAAGTTGTTAGAAAGATTTTTGGCAAGGTGCCAGAAGGAGCAGGAAGAATTCGAGTTGGAGAGTTCAGAGCATTTAGTATGGATGAAATTACTTTTAGTAGAGCGAAGAACAGACTTAGCACGATTCCGGACAGAAACGTAAAGATGATGTGATTCAGGGGTGGGTTGGCTCCGGTACCTTTTGTAGGCCCTCTCCTTGTTGCGGACAGCATTAGAACAAGCGTGATTAAACCAAGGCTTTCTTGCGTTAGTCAAAGGATATGAGAAAGGAATGTATGCTTCCATGCCCGAGAGAATAACCTCCGTAATGCGCAAGGCACACTCAGATGGCTCACGGCCATGGAAGCAATAATCATTCCAGGGAAAATCAAAGAAGTACTGCCTGAGGGCCTCCCAGTCCACGGCCCCAAAATGCCACAGACGACGTTTCCCTGGAGGGTCCACAGGCCATACTGGAGTGATAGGACAGGTTAAGGTAATAACGTTGTGATCGGAGGAGCCCAACGGAGAGAAAAGATTAACAGAGTAAGCAGAAGGATTAGTTGTGAGGAAGAGGTCAAGTATGTTGGAGCTCTCTCCAAGGCGGTCAGGGATACGGGTAGGGTGCTGTACAAGCTGCTCTAGGTCATTAAGGATAGAAAAGATGTAGGCTTGTTCACCAGGTGGATCCGTGAAAGGAGAGGAGAGCCAAAGGTGGTGGTGAACATTGAAATCTCCAAGAATGGAGATTTCAGAGAAAGGAGAAATGGATAGAATGTGTTCCATCGTAGAAGTAAGATAGTCGAAGAATTTTTGATAGTCAATAGAATTAGGGGATAAGTAAACAGCACAGATATATTTAGTCAGAGAATGACAGGAAAGCCGAAGCCAGAGTGTGGAGAATTCAGAAGAATCGAGTTCAGGAACATGAGAGCAAGATAAGTCGTTGCGTATATATACACAACAGCCACCTTTGGCTTTGAAATGATAATAGAGAAAGTAGGAGGATACAGAAAAGGGTTTGCTGTCAGTTGCCTCAGACAGCTGAGTCTCCGTTAGAAAAAGAAGGTGAGGTTTAGAGGAGGAGAGGTGGTGCTCAACAGAGCGAAAGTTAGAGGAAAGGCCGCGAATGTTGCAGAAATGAAGAAGAAGAGAGTCAGACAGTGGTTCCAGGCACCTCGAGTCGTCACTGGGAGAGGGGCGGATAGTGGGGGCATTTATGGTCCCCCCCGCTGGGGACTCCGAGGCTTGATGAATCGACGCCATTTTTGGTGAATTTTGAATAGGAAGTGTAGTGTGTACTGTGCATGTAGTCTGGTGAAGATAGAGAAATTTGTACTGGAGAGCATGCTGGCCTACTCTCTGTGTAACTGAGACACTGAAAAAGTTCAGCAAAGGGGGATGGTCAGGAACTAGTCCTGAGGGCTGATGATTTAGATTAAATTTTTTGGAACGTTTCACGGAAAGGCAAGGGAGAAGGGATTCGATTACGCGAACAACCAGTCAAGAGGCAACATCACAGGATAAGGACAAATTTCAAAGTCATATGGCAAAATCAACTTGAAAAACTTTGGTCTCTTTTAAACCAAAGTTGGTGGAAGAGTTGAGGGTAAGACCAAGACGAAGGAATTCCATTTTGACAGCAGTCAATCACTGGGCAAGGTACAGACCAATAGCAAAGTTTGATCAGTGTCTATCTGTTGTACCAGCAAAATGACTAAAGTAGTTTTGATATGATTTGGACCAAATTTGGTAGAAGAGTTGAGAGTTAGCCAAAGGGTGGACGTATTATGTTTGAAAACAATAGGTCAAAGGTCCATGTCACATGGCAAGGTGAACTAAATAGATTTGATCTGATTTAGTCCAAACTTGGTGGAAAAGTTCCGACTAGGGCAAGAATGCAGGGACACAATACTGAAATCAGTTAGTCGAAAACTGAGGTCACAGGGCAAAATCAAACGTTCGACGCAAGCAGTTTTTACTTGATTTTTAAAAAATGAAAGGGCTGAAAGCTAGTCAAGGATAAAGAGTCGATTTTGAGAACAATAAATTAAGGTCAAGATCACAGGACAAGGTCAACTCAAAGAACTGCTATTCAGTTTTAATTAAACCTGGCAGAAATACTTTGGGTTAGACAAGGATGTAGTAAGTCGATTCTCAAACCAATCGGCCGAAGATCAAGGCCATATGGCAAAGGCTAATGATTTGCTCTGAGACCAGTTACAGGGTGTGGGTTTTGCATCTCCAAATGCTTTCTCTTGTTCATCGTATGGAATACTTTTCGAACCTCCTCATAACAAGATACCCCTCCAAAAATTGACTAATATCGTCTAGTGACCATATTAAAATGAAAATGTCATCATCGTAGTAAAGAGTTTAAATGAGTGCTGATGCATGTCATCCTGTGATTTCACATGTTTGCGTTCTAGTAAAGGATCCCTCAATTACACCAAACACCACACACACACACACACACACACACACACACACACACACACACACACACACACACATATATATATATATATATATATATATATATATATATATATATATATATATATATATATAATATACTGTATATTATAGTGAACCGATTTCTGTATGTTTGTTACTTTGTTGGTTTGTATGTTACCATAACACAGCAAAAACGGCGCAATGTAGCAGCAGTTTTTGTTAAAGTACCGTTAAAATGTTCTAACTTGAAGAATATAACAATTTCCAGTCCAATGGGGCCACCAGTTCCCGAGTTATGACTCATTTCTGGCCTTTAACATCATGCAGCCGAAGGCAGCCTTTAAGCAAATACTGCTAAAATTCCCGTTCTGTTTAACACTTACAATGCCCTCAGCTGGACCTCTCATGTCAGATCACATGCTAAAACCGCCTCAAAGCAACTTGGATTATTGTACAGAGTTCGTAGATTCTTCACTGACGAGCAGTTAGCTATAGTTTATAAGAGTCATGTGTGCTCTCAGCTGGAATATTACTCGTCCTTGTGGAATGGATGTGGAAAGGATGCACTAAAACAACTAGATAAAATTCAGAACAAAGCTGTTAGAATTATTAATAACCCTGCTTTACAAATAAACCATCTCGCCTACTGGTAAGAAGGAATATTGCCTCCCTTGCATTATTTTACAGATACTTTCATGGCAAATGCTCAGACGAAGTTGCATTCACTGTGCCACAACTCCATGCCTTTCCTCGTGCTACACAGGCCCCTGGTAGTGCTCATGACTGGAATGTCACACTGCCATATTGCAGAACTTCCGCCTATCAGAAATCTTTTATTCCCCAAGCTGCATCTCTTTGGAACTCGCTTCCCCAGAGGTTTTTTCCCCCAAACTTCAACCTGCAGCTGTTTAAGTCATGTCTTTTTGTAGCCTCAGATTAACCGGAACCGTGCATTAAAATGCAACAATTTTATAATCAACGTACATAAAATGAGATAATATTAAAGAGAGCGTAAGAAACAAAGAAAAGGGTGCAATCGGCCTCCGGGTTTTACACGTCTATGTCTTATATCACGCCGTAAACGCGGCGGGGCACTTCCGTGGAGTTTCATGGCTTTGCATTTAGAGAGAGAGAGAGAGAGAGAGAGAGAGAGAGAGAGATTGTCTGCCTGTCTGTCTGTCGTTTATGGAAATCAAGGGGGATACAAATATAAGTCTTTTCACAGCTCTGACAGGTGTAACTTCTTACGACGAATTTGAACTTTTTAAACGTGTTCATTACATAAGCTAAAGTGGCTCCACTGATGGCCAAGATTTTACTTAATCAGAAAAACTCAAGTCTGCATCGTGGAAAGATGGTAGCCAGTTACCACTGAATTTTTAACTTCTAAAACCTTCTGTCAACGTCTCCCTGTTGAGCCACCACTCTACTCATCTCGCAATAGAAGGCATCCCTTACTACTTGTTTTTTCACATTCCATATTTTACTCCTTGGTGCATGGGTCCCCTTTTTCAATACCCGCTCCTTAAGCCCATGTCACATATCAATAAACTGTGTTGCTGCACACACTGGTAGCATATAGATAAAGTATTATAGAATGTAACTTTTCCGTTTCATTCTTTCCTATGAAATGTCCATGTCAATTCTTCCATCCTGTATGGTGGTTTTTCTCACTTTTCCTGCCAGTTTTAACTGGAGGGTTTGGAGGCGGGGGAGCCTTCTTGCTTTACTATCCTTATCCTTCAGCTTGTAGAATTAGATCTCGTAGTCATAGTCTACTCTGTAACAAACAGCCTCAAAAGGACCATAAGGTCTGTTGCTGTTTGCTTTCTTTTGTACTCCGTGCTCCCTATAACTTTAACATCCCTCACTAGCCTCCTATCAGCCTTCCTGACCAGGAAATAATCTATCTGGCTGCTATTTTCCCCAGACTCGTCTGTAATCAACCTACTCTCTCTTTTCCCAAACAGCGTGTTGCACACAATTATGTCCATTACCTTTCCAGACTCAAGTATCTTTTCTCCATCCTCATTTCTTGTACCTAAGGCCCGTGTCCCATATTCAAGTTCATCTTCGAGAATGGCCCCGATCACCTCAATCTTACCCTCGAGGTATGATCTTGGTGAAATGCCATGATCATACCTCAAATGGTAGGCCTACAAGCCCGTCAAAAATACGCAACTCAAAGGCTGACCGTGGCACGACTCAAGGTCGTGTCTTAGTTGGCTCCCACACCTCCCGACCGGCCCCGAGTCTGCTCTGCTCACGACTGCGTCACGACTGCCTCACGACCGCGCCATGACTGCCTCACGAATGGGCGTGACATCCTCAAGAACGTGACAAGATTGCGAGGCGACCATGAGGCGATGGAGCTATGAGTTTTCAAATTTGAAATTAATGGATTTTTGTCAGCCACGACTGTGACACGACCGCCCACTAACGCAACATGACTGCATGATGCGTTTGGGGAATGCACCACGATCCCCCCACGAACCCCCCACGACCAACCCATGGAAGTATATATTGAGTGCAAGGTGGGGCGGGGCATCATATCTGGACAACCAATGACACCCAGCGCATCACAATGGACCTCTCCTGTGTCCCAATCACTATCAAAAACAAGAGAATGCTCATCCTGCTATGTCAGTTGCGGGTGCAAAGCCTTCATGCGCAGTCATATTTTTTTTTTTTTTGTTGGCGACAGCATCACGACACACAGTGACCGCATCACGATGAATCTGATTGCGCTAAGATTGCTTTACGACCAACATACAACACTCCCAACAGTGATGCAGCTGTGACATGACTTTTGGCAAATCGTGAGGCAGCTACGATTTTTTAATGCGCATGTTAAAAATCGTGAGGTGCTGCTAGTCATCCCTAAAGAGTCTGGACTTTGTCAGCGAATCAAGGGATGATAGATACAAAAGTGCGTTATGACCTTGACTTGCGCTGCGGTAGGCACTTGTGTCGCGTATGTGTGACAGGGGCTTCAAACGGCTATTACACGACACGGTCATGTTAGTGCTAAGACGCACAAAGACACTGCTATGACGTCCCATGACACCCTACGGAAGCGTCACGTTATCCTGACGACACACTACGATTATCCCTCAGTTAAAAAATAATGGTCACTTTGACTCCACGTCACGCCAAGACATCGCCACGTGGCGTGTCATAAGTTGTTGTAGCGTATCTTAAGTATAACTTTGCCTGTCGTGGGCATAACTTCATGTGTTGTTGCAGGTCTTCGGGATCCGATCTCCAAGTTATTGCTACGACACTTCAAGTCACACCTAACAACAATCTATGACAACCTGCGACAAGCTAAGACATGCTAAGACACGCTAAGTCACAGCTAAGACAAAAGTGTACCGTCAAGACATGTCATGTTCTCCTCCTTGTTGGTGCCCACGCCGACAATTTTTTAACATTCCAAAAATTGTTGTAGCGCGCCAAGAACCGCGAAGAATGAGCAAGTTCTCCACGCCAGTGCTACGTTATCGCTAAAGTCACACAACGTTACTCATGACGACATGCGGCAACACACAAAGACATGAAGATCGTAGCATGTCGTGGGCAGGTTCCTGACATTGGGACATAGACTTAAAACACAACTCTCATGTACTCTATATCGTTGAACTGCTTCACCTACATGACCATTAATAAGTCCCCTCCCCAAACTATAATCTTATCATCCCCCCTACGACTTACTACACGTATTAAGCCATCCCAGGATCGATCCTTCTCTACCTCATCCAAGCCTGCCTGTAGAGCATACACAGATATAAACGAAAACATTGTCCCACCGGAAAAATATTCTCCACTGTTATCCTTTCACTTACTCTCATTACATTATTAAAATTTTATACCCATTTCTCCATAACCAAGACACCCACACAGCCCTACTGTGCCAAAACAGCTTGTAACGACAATCCCTCCCAGCAGACATTCTGGCTAATCCTCCCCTACATCTGACTTCTTGCACACATCTAACATCCACCCTTCTCCTGCTCTACCCCTCAAACTTCCCACATTCAATGACGCCACTCTGATCCCCTAGGGTGATTTAGTTTCCTCTAGCTCGCTTTGATTCTCTCTCTCTCTCTCTCTCTCTCTCTCTCTCTCTCTCTCTCTCGTCATAATCGGTAAAAATAAACGCCACAGGCTCCGTCCACCTGCACAGTTCCAAGTCCTGGCATGGAATATGGGACCCATATGCCAACAGCCGTGATCAGTGGCTGTGGCAGTGGCCTCGGGGCACCCTGCCAGGACAGCTGCAGGGACACCTTTGGCACTGTAACTGTCCCGCCATTATACACCAACTGATAGGGCAGCCTCCTGGGGCTGTGTGTGTGTGTGTGTTAAGAAAAATACTAATAATGAATAAGTGGATGTGTAACTGAATGAAGAGGTCGGTAAGTTGGTATATATTGGTATCGTGGTTTAGGAAGCTTTAAAAAACAAACAAACAATGGAGGTATAATGTTAATGTTAAATTTTACTGAGGTTAATGATTATTAAACAAGACAAGTTAGCTTATGCAAGAGGAAAAACAAGTAAAAAACGTAGCACAAAAGTCTACAACAGAGGATGGGAATTTCCATTATACAATACTGGTAATCAATTAGTATAAAACTTACAAACAAACCAAAAGAAGCAAGTTGGTTGAGCCCAAGTACTTTTAAACTGGTGCTTTTTTTCTGTTTCTTAGCTTTTCTTCTACAGTAATGCATCTCCCAGTAAGAAAAACCTGCACTCCTGCCACCATTACTCTTCCATGCCAAAAAAAAAAAAAAAGTTAACTTCCACCACATAGAGGGAATTAGTTATTTCTACACTTTATTCATTCGTCCATCCAGCCATCCCATATCGGCTACAGTGGGTCGTATGCTAGGGCAAGGTTAGCAAAAACCCGTAGTCTACGTAAGTGACAGTTTTGTGGTTCATAACCAGTTAACGACACACACACACACACACACACACACACACACACACACACACACACACACACACACACACACACACACACACACACAAATAAAAAGTGAGCTATGGAGTTCAATAATCAGCCAATGAAGTTCGCACATAAAGTAATGGTAATTGATGGGGATAGTTTGTGGGACGCACTGCAGATATATAAGGTGGAAGATATTTTTTTCAGTGCAGTGCAATGTAATGTCTCGCAAAAGAGAATGAATGAATGGCGTTTCTCGTACATAACTGTTTGACAAAGAAGTGAATGGAAGATGACAGAAATGGAAAATTCACTTACGAAACTTGTGTATTAAGGATTATTATCGGTCTCTAGAACGGAGTGAAATTTAGGAGCTGTTGTAGTGTAACTTTTAAGTGAAAATGCTGAACTTAGGGTCTTCCGGCAAATTTACTGAGGGAGTTCCCTCCAACCTCCTTCCCCTGGTCGCATGCCCACGCAGACTGTTAAAGACTGTGTTTAGCTCACAAGTATATTGATATCCCTCCTCCCTATACTGAATGTAAATAGCTGTGATAATGCAAACCATTTTTTTTTTTTTCACTCAGCAGTTTCTACATTTATGTAAATTTCTTCGAAGTATAAGTTCCAAATTTCTGAAGATTTCCTTCAGGCAGTCCTGATGAAATTCTTTACGTCACCAATTTAGAAACACAGTATAAGAGTTGTAGTCATTGGTGTAATGAATACCTTCATCAAAGAGATCATGAATAGGAAAACATATTGAAAGACTGAATGACAGAGTATACGTTAATACTAAAGTGGGTTACAATCAGTATTGAAGTAGACTACAGGAAAATTTTTGGAAAGACCTCAAATACTCTCAGTTGAAATTCAGTCATGTCTCACAGAAGGTAACAGGCTAACATATTATCCTGCAGACACAGTGTCATACTTCATCTTTGTGTTCTATGCCCTTTACTTGCTTCGTCAATCTGATTTCCTTTATAACTCATACAGACACGTACAATCGGCATTTGTCCTCAGAGTTCCAAAGATACTTAATCACAAGGTCGGTTACCAGATTCAGTTTTTAAGTATCGTATGTCCTTACTGATGGATTCCCCGTACCTAACCATACAAGTAATGACGCCACATAACCTGAGCTTTGGGCGGTTCGAGGGTCGTTACCCCAGTAGCATGGGGTTTTGCCCATTGTGTGTGTGTGTGTGTGTGTGTGTGTGTGTGTGTGTGTGTGTGTGTGTGTGAGGTGGAGGAGGTATCTTTTCGAACGTTTATGTTTATTTCTCCTACAGAGATCATAACAGAGTCCACATTTGGTTGACAAACTGTAAGGTACGGTAGGTTTCACGTCCTCATTCACATCTTCCCAACTATAATTATCGGTTCAGAACCTATAGATGTATTTAAATTTGTTGACTGATAGTAAAGAGGTGTCGAACACTCATTGCATTCAAAGGTTTTGTGGGCAACACATCAAGAATATCCTTCAATCCACCATATGTTGATCTGTTGCCTGGCGACGTCAGCAACATGAATGCGTCACATGGCTGCGAGGCTGGGCGATGAGTCCCAGTGATAAAGTGCAGGGACAGCCACACAAACTAGCACACTAATAAACCGTTCCTACCGATCAGAGTTATGCAAGTTTTTGAGGCTGGATAATGTGGCAACTCCGTGGATCCACAACGAAAGATCTACACGACTGAAGTCTGTATTAGATCAATATCAAGTTCCTACAAACAATACATGTAATGTTTCATCAGCTGCTTCCTTTTAGTTTCCTATGATAAATTATGACAATGTGATGGATCTAAAATCTGCTGTTCAGTTATCCTATTGAAATCTCTCTCTCTCTCTCTCTCTCTCTCTCTCTCTCTCTCTCTCTCTCTCTCTCTCTCTCTCTCTCTCTCTCTCTCTCTCCGTATAAGTTTTCCCGTAACAAGTCTCACAATGACCTCATCTCCCTCCGATCTGGCAATGTCCCGTCTTCACGCCTTTCTCATTTCCTTCATCCCTGTGTTTCCTCTATTGATTTTTCTTTGCCATCTCTCTCTCTCTCTCTCTCTCTCTCTCTCTCTCTCTCTCTCTCTCTCTCTGTCCGCCTTTCCCTCCCTTCTTCGGTGGCCTTTGTCTTCCCAGTTCCTCCTCTGTTTTCCTTTTCTTGCTACTTGCCTTAGCCTCGGTCTCAACTCTATTTTATCATTTCTCACAATTTTCTCATTTTACCCCAATTTTGGTAATAATGATTGCGTAAATTCTTCAGGCACTACACATAGTACCAGTCATCCTTAGTTCTCTCTCTCTCTAGTCTGGTCTAATTTTTCTGTTTATTATTCTGCCTTCCCTGTTTTACCTTATTTCGTAACCCTTCATTCATATTTCCCATGCTTTTTCACCTCGTCTTTCTCTTACACTCTCCCTTTAGTCGTCCCTCATTATTTCTTTCCTCTTCATGCATTATTTGTTTTCTTTTTCCTTCTCTCACTCGTACTCTCATTTACCCCCTCACTCTTTCTCCTCTCTCCTGCCCCCCTCTCTTTCCTTTCCCTCTTTCTCTCCTTCCTCCCATCATCGCTGTTCCTCCCACTCCCATGTCTTAAGTTTTCACTTATACTGTATATCTGACTCTTCTTTTCATCCTGGATCCTTCCCTCATTCTTCCTGTTCTTTCCTCATTCTTCCCCTCCTCCAATACAATCATTCATTTAATTTTTATCCTTCTCTTTTAATCAATAATATATTTTAATTATTCGTTCCCTCATTTCATCCTCCTCATTCTCCTCCTCCTTTTGTTTATCTCTCATCATTTCTCTCCTTCCCTCCTCTCCCTCCTTCTATCTTCACATATTCTTTCCCTCCTTCTATCCTCTCGTCAAATTCTTCCATCTCTCCCCTCCTTCTCATTCTTTCCATCCATCGACTTCCCCTCATTCCATCCTTTTCACATTTTCTCTCCCTTAATTTTTCCATCATCTTTTTCCTTCTTCACTTCTTCCCTCATTCTTCCATCATTACCCTAGTTTCTCATCCCCTTCCGTCCTTCCCTCATCTCTCCATTTCCTTCCATCCATCTCTTATTTTTCTCCTCCTTGCAGCCGTCTTCCATTCCTTCCCTTCCTCCTCGCTTCTCCCAGCCTCTCCGCCATCCTACTTTTTTCCTCTTAACGTTCCTTTCACATCCACGTTCTTCTTTCTTCACTTCCGCCCTCAACCCTTCTCTCTCCTTCATCTTGTTTCCATTTTTTTTTTCCGCTTGAGCAACATTCCTGTCCGCCCACATTCTCCTCTGGGACGTGGAGAGGGAAAGGAGGAAGAGAAAAGAGGGAAAAGAAGAGAGAGAGAGAGAGAGAGAGAGAGAGAGAGAGAAGGAGGGTGACTAAGGCGAGGATAGAAAGGAATGGAGAAGCGTGCGTATGAGAGTGAGCAGGAAAAAGGGGGATGGGGACGAAACAGGGAATAAAAGAGGACGATAAAAAGAGCGAGAAGAAAAGGAGGAAGATACAGTGAAGACGATGGGCGAGCCGTAATGAAATGAATACGAACGAACAGAGAGAGAGAGAGAGAGAGAGAGAGAGAGAGAGAGAGAGAGAGAGAGAGAGAGTTGCGTAGGTGATGATAAGCAGTAAAAAAGAAATACAGAAGAGAAAAGTTCGGGAGATAAAAGAGGAAAAATAGTCTTGAATTATAAGGCTCGATAACAAACTTAATACCTTCTATGCGTGAAACCTACAGAATATTTTTAACTTGTTACCCCCAGGCGTCTTTTGTGCAACTTAGAACACACCCGTAGTAAAGCAGTCAGACACAACAGTCATTTATCCCATCAGTATGATAACACATTTTCCCCTTATCCTTGATACGGCCAATTTTTTTTTTTTTTAACTTTCATTCATCTTCTAAGAAATCTACCCCTGTGTAGTAGATGTAATGTGTGTGAAAGGGAAGGATTGTAATGAGAGAAATGAACAAAAGTCTAAAGAGTGCACATAAGGGAGAAAAAGGAGGAGGAGGAGGAGGAGGAGGAGGAGGAGGAGGAGGAGAATAATTAGGGGAAGAAGAAGAAGAAGAGGAGGAGGAGGAAAATTAGAGAAGACTGTACAAAAGAAAGGAACACATGAGAGCATAATTAGAAGTAAAATAACAGGAAAGAAAAGAAAACATATCGCAAGAGAGGGGGAGAAGGAGTTTGTTAAAAATTCTAAAGAAAACAAAGAGGGAAAGAAATTAAAGGGGAGGGAAGAGAAGGAATGAGTAGGTTTAGGAAGAGCAAAAATAAAGAATGACGAACGTAAGAAGGAATGAGTTTATAAGATGGATGACTACAGACAAGGGAGAGCGAATCAAAAAGGGGAGAACATAATAAAAAAGAAGGGAACGAGAAGGGAGGATGTACGTAAAGCGAAGTTGTTTTAAATAGTATCGGAGGAGAACAAGAAGGCGGAGGAAGAGAGATAGGCAGCCATTATAGAAAAGTAAAATAGGGTTACAACCATAAAGTAGGAAAGTTGATGTTATGTAAGGTATTAAGTACTATAAAAAACGAAAATGCTTTGGAAGGAGGATCTTCTGGTAGTGGATATAACGCAGAAACTTATTCCAGATATCCCAGATTAAAAAAAAAAAAAAAAAAAAAAAAGCTATATGATGATAGTATTGAGCTCCCGACTTTGTACAAGGTAGTTACACGAATATTTTTTCATTCCACCATACTGTGTTTTCAAGTCATTTATTGCTGAATCTCCATTCCTCGCTCATTCTCCGCAGTTCTCTACTGAAAACCTTCTCAAAGTACCATACTCTTGACTACTTTTTAATAGAGCCCACCGACATGCGAAAAGAAAAATGTAGTTCAGACACAGTATTAAATGAGAATTCTAGAAATGTGCAAGGCAAGTATTATCGTAGGACGTGGTAGGAGAGTGTGCTCAGTGCCTCCGTCTGGTGATGTTTCATGAGAACACACACGTCTCTGGAACTGCTTTTTCACGGTCCAGGACATTAAGCTTTTTATGCTTATGTCAAGAATCACTGGAAACCCTGCCTGTAATGTACTATTCTATCCTCACAAGTCCACTCTCGGCACGTGGGACACATTATAATTTCAAAATGGAGTGGAAGTAGCCATTGCACATCTCAGAAATAATTCCACCCACTTCTCCCATGGTCACCTGATTGCTGACGTCGACCCCCGTCTGTTTGCATTATGTTTTGTCCGGGTAACTATGAGACATGAGTAAATGTCTTGCCCGGCCGTTCGAGTAAGGTGGCTTGACTTCTTCCTCATCCAGTGACGTTTTCCATCATAGGTTTGACCACAGCACATTCTTGGAGAGTGTGCTTTCCTATCTATTTTTCTACCTATTACCAGACGTCTTCATTCCGTAAGGGCTGGCCACAGATAAATCGCCACGTTTGCCATTTGACTGCCTTCCCTCAACCTCACACTTCCTCCTTATTTCTCTCCACTCCATCCCTCCAGCTCATCCTCGTTCCCCATTTCCTCGTCTCTCACTCCAGTACTTTTAATGCACGCAAACTGAATTGGTTTCCACGTAAAGCTGGGGTTTGCTCACATACATGAGTTTTAGTCAGCTTGCATATTATGTTTTGATTCCGTTATTTTAACATGTTCATATTGATCTAGTTTATCGATTGGCTTTTAGTGTAATCTGACATTTTAAGTCTGTCTTACGTAATTTTGGTCTTAATTATTCATATAGCCTGTTTTGGCAGAAACAGCTGTAAGCCTATTACCATTCATTCATTCATCCCCTTTTACAAGTCTTCATCAAACTTTATATGATATTAACATTTGTTTTAATTATTATTACCGATTTCAAGTCAGTTTTAGGCACGGGTTTTCATTCAGCTGAATTACATAGGCTTGCTAAGCTTTATGCCGGAGCTCAGAGTTTCAACACAAGATGTAACCTCTTAGGTACATGCCAGACTCTCTGACAGTGACATCATGGCTAACTCTCAAACCCTCTCACTTACTTTCAGGTGACCATGAATCCTGTGGTGGCCATCACTTTCACTGTGGATTTCTTCCTCATGGTCCTGCACGTAAGAGTATCATAGCTGTGTATTAGGATTTTCGTACTGAATGACATACATGTATATCTAGGTATACATATATGTAGGTGCATTACTTACATTAGACAGTATATGTATCTGACACATTAATATACTGCACTCAACCCGCTGATCATGTGGGCAGACATGATAGAGATGTTCCAAACTGTGCAATTAGTGTTTATTTATATTATCTCAACACACAAGCAATGTCAGAGCAAAGGCGTCTCGTAAGCTCACTGCCTTTCATCACGCATTCCGGCCGCACTGTGGGGTGGTACTACCACTTTGCGGCCAGGTTGTGTTAGGAAGAATACTGCCACCGTATTCCCTGCGTGTCGTAAAAGGCGACTAAAAGGGGGGGGGGGGTGACGGGACTACGGACCCCCTCCTCTGTTTTTCTAGTTCCTAAAAAGAGACAGGCCAGAGAAAGGGATGGAGGATTGAGTTATCCCCGTACCCTGAAGATTGGGTCAGTGAATGTGCGTGGATGTAGTACGATTGAGGCTAAAAGGGAGGAGATTGGGAGAATGTTTGTGAGAAGAAAGTTGGATGTGTTAGCTTTGAGTGAAACAAAGATGAAAGGGAAAGGTGAGTCTGAGTTTGGAAATGTGAATGGAAGATTGTCAGGTGTTGATAGAGGAAGGGCAAGAGAAGGTGTGGCCTTGTTAGTGAGTCCAGAAGTACAGCAGTGTGTGGCTGAATGGAAGGAGGTGTCATCGAGACTGATGTGGGTGAAAGCGAAATTTAAACGTGAGTTGTGAGTGTTTGTGAGTGCATATGGGCTTGGTAGTGAAAGGGATGAAGAAGAGAGGGAGTCTTTCTGGAATGACGTTCATGAGTGTCTGCAGAGATTTGGAGCGAATGTGAATGTGGTAATGATGTGTAGCAGTTGAAGGTGTAGTTGGTATGCATGATGTGCCTTAAAGATATGAAAATGGGGAACAATTGATAGGGATTTGCGTTGAGCAAGAGATGATGATTGGAAATACTTTGTTTGAGAAGAAAGTAGACGTGGGTGAGACAGGAGGGTGGAAGGGTTGTTGATAAAGCATTGATGGACTATGTGGTTGTGTCCAGGAATGTAAAAGGAAGTTTGTTGGATGTGAGAGTTTTGAGAGGGAAGGGTGGAGGTATGTCTGACCACTACCTGGTGGAGGGAAAGTTAAGAGTAGGTAAGAGATGGGTGAAAGTTAGGAGAGTTAGGTGTGGCAGGGAGGTTTTGAAAGTGAGTGAGTTGGATAAAAGAGAGAAAATGATAGAGTATCAGGAGAAATTGAAAGATGAGTGGAACGCAGTGAAAGAACAGGGAAATGGCAGTGTGGAGGAGGAGTGGCAGTTGTTTAAGAGTGCTGTGGTGGGGTATGCAGAAGAGGTGTGTGGTGTGAGACGAGCGGGTGGTGGTGTGAGAGGAAGTGATTGATGGTGCAAGGAAGTAAGTATGGCTGTGGCTGAGAAGAGACGTGCATATGAAGTGTGGCTACAGAAGAAGGACGAGGTGTCATATGAGAAAAGAGGAATAGGGCGAGAAGAGCTGTGCGTGATGCTAAAGTGTCAGCAGATGAGAGGAGGGGTAGGTGGTTGACTGAGAATTTTCAACAGAATAAGAAAATGTTTTGGAAGGAGGTGAAAAGGATGTGAAAGGGAGAGTCTGGGAAGGAATAGCAAGTAAAAGCAGAGGATGGAAGAATGTTAACTGAGAAGAATGCAGTAAGGAAGAGATGGGCAGAGTATTTTGAAAGACTGTTAAATGTAGAGGAGGAAAGGAAGGCTGTGATTGTGGCAGATGGAAGAGTGCAAGGAATAAATGTGTTGGGAGAGTTGAATGATTCTTTGATCACGAAGGAGGAAGTACAGGAGGCAGTAAAGGAGATGAAAACAAAGAAAGCTGCAGGTATGGATGGGTGTGCTGTGGAATGTCTGAAAAGTTAGGAGTGACTATTGTTGACTGGTTAGAAAGACTGTTGAATGTGTGCTTTGTGAAATTATGGTGCCAGTTGACTGGGCAAGTGCTTGCGTGTTCCCGTTGTATAAAGGTAAGGGTGATAAGTATGAATGTACTAGCTTTAGGGGTATAAATCTGTTGAACATTGTAGGTAAAGTGTATGTTAGAGTGTTAATTGAGAGAGTTAGAGAGGGTACAGAGGGAGTGATTGGTGATGAGCAGTGTGGCTTTAGGAGAGGGATGGGATACGTGGATTAGGTGTTTGCTGTGAGTCACGTGTGTGAAAAGTATTTAATGAAAGGTAAAGACGTGTTTTGGGCGTTCATGGATTTAGAGAAAGTGTATGATAGAATTGATAGGGAGGCTTTGTGGACTGTTTTGAGATTGTATGGACTTGATGGGAGGTTACTAAAAGGCGTGAAAAGTTTTTATGTAAATAGTAGAGCGTGTGTAAGAGTGGGAAATATTGTGAGTGATTGGTTTCCCGTGAGAGTGGGGCTGCGACAGGGATGTGTGATGTCGCCTTGGTTGTTTAATATTCATATGGACGGCGTTGTAAGGGAGGTGAATGCAAGAGTGTTAGGTGGAGGTCGGAGTCTGGTGACTGTTGATGGTAGAGAGTGGAATCTGAAGCAGCTGCTGTTTGCAGATGATACTGCATGGTGGCTGATTCAGAGGAGAGATTGAAACAGTTGGCAGAGGAGTTTGGAAGGGTGTGTGAAAGGAGGAAATTGAAAGTAAATGAGAATAAGAGTAAAGTGATGAAGTGTACGAGGTTGGTTGATGGTTGGAGGATGAATATAGTTTTGAATGGTGAGTTGATTGAGAAGGAAGAGTGTTTTAAGTAATTAGGGTCACACATTGCTGTGGATGGAAGAATAGATGCAGAAGTGAAGTTTAGAATGAATGAAGTAGGAAAGGTGCTGGGATGAATGAAAAAAGTGTTTAGATGTTGTTCGCTTAGAATGGATGTAAAGAGAAGGCTGTATGAGGGTGTTGTGGTACCGACTTCGTTATATGGGGCTGAAACATGGAATATGGGTGTAGCAGAGAGGAAAAATATGAATGTAATGGCGATGAGGTGTCTGAGAAGTAAGTGTGGAGTGACACGTATGGATCGAGTAAGAAATGATGAAGTGTTAAGGAGAACTGGAGTTGTTCGGGAGATGGCTGATCGAGCTGAGCAGAGGGTGTTGCGATGCTTTAGGCATATGGAGAGAATGGATAATAAGCTATTGGTGAAAAAGATAACTAGATCTGATGTGAGAGGCATAAGGCTGAGAGGAAGATCACGAATTGGATGGATGGACAGTGTGAAGAGAGCACTGGATGCGAGAGGGATGACTGTTGAGCAAAGAAGAGTGGCTGTGCGTGATACAAGTGAATGGAGAGAAACTGTGAATGAATTCATGATGACACAGCCCTGAGAGGACATTCTCTCTCATTTTGTCTGATCAGTGGATCACGGCAGGTGCAGGTAAGGGGATGGGTTGATTATGATGTGGCAGGGGTAAAATAGCTCTGTTGTCGGGCCCTGCAGCAGATGTCACTGATTGCACTGCTCAGTTGACCCTTGTGCGGTGTGGTGCGGTGAGGATCTGTCCCTTCTCCCCTTTGGAGCTAAGATGCTAATGAATGGTTTAAGTGGATGAGTAAATTTGGAGTGTGTCGTCCCGTCGCGGCTACCTCCCTTTCCTTCGGGGAAGCAGCCTAGGTATATAGATAGATAGGTCTATCTATCGCCAGACGCCATAATCCTGTAAGAGGTGGCCACAAACAAATCGCCTCCAAAGCGCCCTGTACCCTGCCATTTCATTGCCCTGCTCCCAGCTCACACCCCCTTCTCTCATATACTGTGCCTCTCCACTCCATCCCTCCATCTCATCCTTGGCCTCCCCCTCCCTCTCCCCCCTCTCCACCTCACTCACATACACTCTCCTCGTCAGTCTCTCACTCTCCATCTTCCCCATATGGCCAAAGCACCTCATTGTGTTTCTCCTAACGCTTCCTATCACATCCACATCCACACCACAATGCTCCTTCACATCCTTTTTTGTCAGTCTGTCTCTCCATGTGACTCCACATGCTCCTCTCAGATAACTCATTTCCACTCCACTCACTCTTGACTTCTGTCCCTCCAACAATGTCCAAGCTTCACTTCCATACGTTGGAGTTGGTATCACAATACTGTCATGTAGTACCTTTTTCACTTCCATGCACACTTCCCTGTTTCCTACCATTGCTTTCAAGGAACCAGCAGCCTTTCATCCTTGTTGTACCCTTTCAAGCACTTCACCCTCTAAACTTCCATCCTTACTTATCACACTACCCGAGTACTTAAACGTCTCACGTTTTCCATTTTCTCCTCATCCAGCCTCACTGAACATTCACTGACTTCACTTCTCCCAAAGACCATAACTTTACTCTTCCCTACATTCACCTTTAGATTCCTTTTCTTATACACTCTCCCAAACTCATCCACCAAGCCTTGCAGCTCCCCTTCGTCATCACTTAACAACACAGTATCATCTACAAACAACAGTACAGGGAGTTTCCAAACACTGCCCTCTCTTATTTAGGGCCACTCAAACATCCACTCCCAAACCATGTATCTTTTTTATAACCCCATCCATATACAGATTGAACAACCATGGAGATATGACACATCCCTGTTTCAATCCAACCTTCAAGTAGAAAAATTCTCTCAGTTCACTATCCACACGCACTGCAGCCTTAGCACCCTCATACATACTCTTCACAGCATTCAACAACTTCACATCTACTCCATATATTCTTAATACTTTCCACAATCCTTGTCTATCCACCCCGTCATATGCTTTCTTCAAATGCGTGGAGGCCGCATACAACTTTCCCTTCTCTAGAAAATTTTCCACTAAAGATCTAGCAATGAATATCTGATCTGCACAACCTCTTCCCTTCCTAAAGCCTCCCTGTTCTTCTCCAACTAATTCCTCTGTTATTTCCATAACTCTGTCAATAAGTATTCCACCATGTACTTTTCCTATTACACTAAGAAGACAAATGCCCGTATGATTACTGCACACTTCTTTTTTCCATTTTCCTTTGTACAAGGGAATAATTATACCTGACTTCCAATCCTCCCGGACTCTACCTTCCTTCCAGGCAAATCTGAAGACCTTCCACATCCATTCTATTAATATCTCTCCCACATCCTTCAGCATTTCACCACACATTCCATCAATTCTTGGGGAATTCTCCATTTTGACTTTCTTCATTGCTTCCACAACTTCCATCCTACAGATTTCTTCCTTTCTTCTCATATCCCTCCTTCTACCAGCCATTCCCCAGCCACTTATACTCGCATTACTTTCATTCTCTATGTTCAACAATTCCTTAAAGTGTTTTTTCCATCTGCTCACTTTTTCTCCCTTCTCCACTAGTAATCTACCGTTTTTATTTTTCGCTCCCCGCCCAACATCATTGCAAACCCTGTCTGACTCTCTTTACCTCTTTCCAGAACATTTTCTTACATTCCCTCCTCTTTACACTCAAATTCCTTCCAAATACCTGATCCACTCTTTTCTTACTCTTTCTTACTAATCTTTTCACCTCTCTGTTCCTCTCTACATATAACTGTCTCTTCCGTATCTCAACTTCTTCCACGCCCCTGTTTCTCATCAGCTCACTATATTCTTTCTTCTTTTGTGCCACAGCCTGTCTCACCTCTTCATGCCACCATGCTGTTCCTTGCACCCCCTTTCGTCTTGTCTTCACCCCACACACCACCTCCCATGCTGCACAGATTTCTTCTGTGAATATTTTGCACACATCTACCACTTCTCCCATCTGCTCCAATCCATATTTACCCAATCACTCCTCCACTTCTCTCTTATATTCTGCTTTTTTCTTCATCCCCTTGTAAACTTTCCACTCTCCTTGCATATACTACTTCCTCCCGTTCTTCTCTTCTTCTATTTCTCCAGTTCACTTGGACCTTGATTCTCACCACCACCAGTGGTGGTCAGAAACTCCACTCCCCCAACCTCTATATGCTCTTGCATCCATTAAACACCTTCACATCCCTTCATCCACACACACATAATCAATCATTGCCTTCCGTTCATTCAGTCCACCACCCACCTTTCTCAACACTCGTCATGTATACCTATGGATCATTTTTTGCCTGAAGAGGGTGTTGGCTATCACCAGCCCCCTCCCGGCACAAATGTCCACTAAAGCATTACCATTCTCATCTATCTCAACAGGCACACCCCAATCACCAGCTACTCCATCCACCTTCACATTCCTTATTTTACCATTCATATCACCAATCAAAAACACTCTCTCATTTCTTTCAAACTTTTCCATGCATGCTTCCACAATTGTCCAGAACTCCTGTCTCACTCTGCTTGCACGATCTTGCTTTGGTGCATACCGCATACAATCGCCCACATTTGTAGTCCAGCTTTCAATTTTACCCACGCAGTCCTTCAGCCAACTGATCCATACTCTCTTATATTCTCCTTCCATCTGTCACTCACCACAATACACAGTTTTTCTTTTGCCCTTCCATTCTTACCAACTCCAGCACATGTACCCCATTCATACTCCCGTTCTCGCACACTTTTACCTCACCATTTAGTTTCAGTTAATCCATATACATCCACTTCCGCACCCTGAAGTACCTGGACAATCTCTCTCTCTTTCATCTCATCATTTGCACCCCTTACATTCCATGTCGACATCAGTATCATGCCCTTTGTTTGGTCCTTAGTCGTCATATTTTGGTCAGTCCTTGTCCGAGGCTTCTTGTTTGTATTTTTAATTAGTTGTTTTCTGGGGAGGGGCACTAACCCTCCGTCAACCCACTTGTTGTCACGTAGGGAACACGTGTTGGTTGGTTATAAGGTTACCAAACCAGCGCTGAAATTGCTTTCCTGGTTTAAAGTATATCTTAAAAAAAAAAAGTCTATAGACAGGTTATTTGAACAACAGTGAACTGCGCAAGCCAAAGCTGTGCCCCAGCCGTAAGAGCCACATACATAAAAAAATGTCAGAAAACATACGATAAAGTTGTAATAACTATAATGACATGTACAAAGACCACAAAAAAGGAATGATGCCAATTCGAAAAATGCTTGGAAGAAAGAAAAAGAGGGAGAAAAAACAGAAATTTAGCAAATACATTACGTCCCTACACTGGTGTGAAGACCTAAGTACACCAATTAAAAAACAGCAGGAACATGAGAAGTACAAAATTCATTCCTTTAGCACTGGATCCATGCCACGCATAAAGCTTTATGTTGCAATCCTTCACAGTAAAAATGCAAATAAACTAACAAATTCCAAACACAACACAGTGTTTCAACTAAATCCGGCCTTCTTGACATAAACCTACACTTCGAAAACGTATACAGAAAAGACACAGCCAACACAGCCCTCCTAAGCCTACAACTAAATAACGTCATTTATGAACCCCCAAAAGATATTCACTCCTCAAACTGACATTCTCAGAGGTACGCGGATTTAACCAGACTGTGTCCTGGCGTTCACTCTTCCACGCTTCGTTACCTACACACAGTTTAACTCATAAACAACCTCCATGACACCACAGCATATTTACGCACCTTATGTACACTTTCACAACATAGTCTTTCAGAATAAATGTAGCATAGGGATCTCTTGAGCACATGAAGAACTGACATTATAATTTAATTTCTCATTATAAATCAGGGCAGAAATGGATAAGAGTGTGTGAATAGTCAGGTGCTGAGTGCCTGCCTTAAAGGGAAGAGCATGCCGAGAAGCGATCAGACTAGTGTTTTGCGAAAAAACAGTAATGAAGGTGGAGTGAAGCGTCACTGCTGCAAAGACAGACTGAAGAGAATAAAGAAAGGATTCAATGAGCTGACAGCCTTGACTCCACCCTGACTGCAACAGTTTCATGTAATAAAATAAGCAACCTATGAAAGCTGCAATCCAAGGAAGGACGAATATAATCTTTACACTCATCCATTTACTGAGTGCGGGAGGGAGGGGGGAGCATGGACTCTGTTAATCATACCTAATCTTTAAGAAAACTTATCTTGCAAGAGAAGTTCTGTGCGAGACACAGTGAGCATTGACAAAGAGATTAAGAACTGGAGTGTATGTTATTGAAAGAATGTGCTGATTTGAGAGGGGAAGAAGTAGGTTCTCATGGCTGTAGAGATTATTTTTTCAGTCCAAATTAATCAATAAAAAAAAAAAAAAAAGTACTCTTGCCACTGTCATATCGTGTGAGTGTCAGAGAAGCTGTTGTGATGGTTGTTGCTAAAGTGAGCAAAAAAGCGATCGTTGGACTCGTCAGTGTCTGGGTCACAGTCCTTGGAACGGCTTTATAACACATATTAAATATGGTCTGTGGGACTAGACAAAGAAATTTAAGCACTTGAAAGATGTAGGTTATTTTCTTTTAGTATTGTCATATCATTTTTGCCAATTAAAAAAAGGGAGTGGGCCATAACATTATACAAATCATATTTCTATTTGGAGGAATTTCACTAGACCTGGTTTTGTGACAGATTTTTTTTTTTAATTTTCTGGTACAATGAACCTCACTGATCATAAATCAAAAGTGTGCAAGCTGGCACCCTTGAGGATTTCAATATGGAGGCCAAAATCCTATACGGCTGTCATTTTAACCTCGAAAAACGTTTTTGTCATACAGTCCTCACAGTTTAGGTTAAAAACATGATTTTGAATTATAATCCTATGTTTTCAAGTTCAGTGAATGTGGCGAGCATGATGAAATAGATAAAAGTGTGAATCTTTACCCATATTACTACATGATTTACTAATATTTTATGATTTTTACAGTTGACAACAGACAGAAAAGGATGCTGGTTACTACAGGTTTTCAGATTATAAGCTTGTACAACCTAACAGCCCCATGGTGCTTGTGATTCGCCGTGAATCCACTATTGCTGTCATCATTGTACTTGGTTCTGCAGGAACCATATCTACCAGCGGCAGATACACTGCATTTATGTTTGGTCTTACTGCATGCCTTTGTTCTCTCGCAAGTTTTGTGTACAGCCTCCAAACCCTGGAGTATCTGGAACTGTGGCTGTGTCTTTTATAAACTGAAAATCAAGTTCCCTGGTTCATTCGAAAGAAAGAACTTGGCCAGCCAGAATTTTCAGAGGCAGAGGAGATCTGAGAGCAGCTTCAGATGGCATCTCAGTCTTCTTTGGGCCTTCATAATGATGAACAGGTAGATCAAGAACTGAATCCATAGACATCTCATCTTTCTTCAAGCGTTTAATTTTGCTCAAGTCTTTATTTTACATATCTTGCCCTTGCTGCTGAGGTTGTGTAAGAAGAATGGATAGAGCATAGGTAGACTGGAGTCCAGTAGGAGATGAAATGTTTGCATCAAGATTGTCTGCTACTAATTGAAGTAGACCTTTATTGCGCTTAGAGATGCCCAACCTCTCTTTATTATGAGCAGCCGCATGTGCTGCAGATGGCTTGAATCGTAGCAACTCACAGTAAGTTGTTGTTATGACAAAACCATTAGCGCAGTTTGCAATGATGTATGTTTGTTGGTGACGAAAAGTTACAATATTTCCTATCATAGCTCCAGGTAGATTGTTTGCAGGTTAGGTGAAACAGAGGAAAGTAAGTCCACTAATGATGAACTGGTGCTTGTCAGGGAATCATCCAAGCATACTGTGCAATCATATGTTGGCTGGTCTTTTTTCAACTGTTCTGATTCTTTTGTAACTGATTTTGCAACTTTTGCCACTGCTGTGTCGATGTCATATTTATCATTCATGACTTCAAATGCATGTTTCTTGAAAACAAGTATGCTGGTCTCTTCATCATCCGAGAGAATCAACAGGTCAGAGGCAAGATTTTCTAACAATTTATGTATCAGTTTCTTACGAGAAGGTACTGTGCCCCCATATGACGTGTATTTCCTGAACCTCCACAGCATTTCAGACAAACGATTGTTCACTAAGCATGTTTTCTACAGCACTATTGAAAGCAATGTCTTCTGGCTGAATGAAACATGAGTAGGCGATATTACACTGAAAAACCGTCATACAGTCTGTGATTTTGGCGTCAGCTGCATGGAGGTCGTTAAGAACTGACTGGACTCTCCTGCTGGCTTTTTCTACTCACTCATAGGCTATCCCCATTCATCACATGTCTCAAGCAAAATTTCTTTTGATGGTTTTATCAGAATACCCCCGATCAGCAGTTTCACTTTTAACAACACGTCTCCACCGACTGGGATTTTTAGGGTCTAGATCAGTACATTTGTACCCACAGATTGTACAGTGTTGCCTGAAAATAAATGCAGACTCATCTGAACGACGACTCTGTCTGGCTACAGCTTTACGACTGGATTCGCCTTGTTGTTTAGATAATGGTGCTTTGTGATGCTTTGATGCGTAGGAAGAAACACATTTTCTATGACACCAATATTTAGTGTCAGAATCAACATTTGACTTTTCATGCAGAGCACCTTTACGTTCACTAGCTACTCTAAGCCTTCTATGTTAACATAAAAAAAAAAAAAAAAACCACTACCACCACTATCACTACAGTTCATACAGTCTTTCAAAATGCAGTTCTCTTCAGTCTTATTTCACACATATCTGAAGTAAATAGAAAACAATTATACTGAACCTCCACCACATAGTTATAGAACACCATGGAATTTTATATGCAATGAGTAGAGACCTCAACAAGTAATTTGATTTGCACTTTACATTGTAATATACTGCAAAAGGTGTTAAGAAAAACATACAATTCACCAAAATTAAACATTACAGTATGAATATACTTATATATGTTTGGATGTATATGTTTATGATCTGATGACCTGCAGTAACCACTATATTTTTTTCGCCCACCGGCGAGTGTAAAAATCAGAAAACGTTAGTAAATCATGTAACACTATGGATAAAGATTAATATTTATGTGTATTTTATTGTGCCGATCACATTTGGAGACAAAAAAGAGAAGAGAATATTGTTTTGATTCGTTTCTAACCTAAATAGTAAGGGAAATATGATAAAAATTTGTTTTTGAGGATAAATGGTGATCATATTGGATTTTGGTCTCAATATTGAAATGCTCAAGGCTGCCAGCTTGGTACACTTTTGATTTATGATCAGTAGCGTCCATTGTGTCAGGAAATGCAATAAAGCTTTGTATATGTCGCCAAGCCACGTTCCACCTAAAATGCCCAATCTGCAACCAGACTATAGCAAGATATTAGGCTTAATGTTCATTAGTGGATTCATAAGTACAGATTTAACTAAAACATTATTTACATCAGGACAGAGTGGAACAGTTTCCTAGATCTGCCATCTGTTTATCTGTCTTTGTATCTTATTGCATCAGTTTTCAGTCTTTGTATAATTCAGTCCTTGTCTTCTACAACTCCTGGTGTGGGTGTGGGTATGTGACCTACCAGAGCTACGCGCTGCTGTGTGTGGCCTCGCAGTACCAGGAATACCGGGCAGGACGGGGCACGTCACGACACCAGCCTCACACGCCGGTCAGTTTACGGTGTGTGTGTGTGTGTGTGTGTGTGTGTGTGTGTGTGTGTGTGTGTGTGCGCCCTCGCGCTCATACACTTAGAGAAAACAAACTTTTCCTAGTAGAGATGAAAATTTTCCATCCATCCGTTTGTACTCGGTCTGTTTGCCACAATTTTGGATCTGTTCTTATGGCCAGTGTCAAATGAAACCTCTTCACCTGACGATGTGCCCTTGATGGAGTTGTTAGCACGCTCAAAGCAAATATCAATGTCTTTATTTTCAAGAGTATAGCATAACATTGGTATAATTTGAAAAGGCATTCAAAATGCAGTAATTTGAGGTATCATCCCAGACTTAATAAAAGCAACTAGAAAGTCTCCCCCCCCCCAAATCGAGTCTGTGTAGCTAAATCATCGGGAGGTGAAGGCAGGCATTTACGGTACGTGGGTAGGGAGATAGGTAGGTAGGCAGGTAGACAGATAGATAAGAAGGAGGGTAGGGTAACTGGTAGCCAGGTCGGTTTGGAGGTTAACAGGGAGGTAAGTAGAGAGGCAGCTAGGCAGGGAGGTATGTAGGGGGGGGGGGTAGGAAGAGATGTAAGTAGACAGGTAAATAGTTAGGGAGTTATTTGTCCTAAGATGTTTAATGGAAAAGTATTTCGGGAAGGGAGAGAAGCTGTATGCCGTCTTCATGGATCTGGGGAAAGCAGGTAATCTGGCGGCAACGGAGCTGTTAAGGGGCAATAATCTTATGGGCAGAGTCTCTCGATGTTACTAAGCATGCAAGACTAAGCCGATATATAAATACCTGCCCACTTGAGCAAATGTCACTGACGTTCTTAGCAGAAACATCCCTTTTACTGCCATGTATCAATTGTCAGAATTCTCTCTGCAGTCAGTTACGGAGGAAAGGCACATGGGTCCCTTGAGGTATAGAGTTACTTATACCTTAGAATCTGAGAATGAATAGCTTACAGCATCCCTGATTTACCCTTTCCTTTTTCGCAATATAGACTGGACCAAATCATACCGTACAAGTATGTCAGAGCGTCCTACACTCAGGCATTCTTCCTTCGTATTCCCTCAGCCCTCAAGTAATGACTCTTTCTCTGGCTCATGATGTTCCGTATGTTGGTCATCCAGGGAGACACAACTGTTTATGTAAGGCAAAAAAGAAGTATCACTGACTGACGATGAGAAAGGGCAGTGCGAATCATATTGTTCAATGTGCTTCTTGTGCAAAACACAAAGCCATGATAGGAAAATTTGCCCCTGTACTTGAGTATGCCACTCCTGAGTAGCCTTGGAGTACAGCAGCAGTGGATTTCCTCCAGCTTCTCAAAAGATGTCAAGGTTCTAATAATGGTGTTGCTGCTGTTGATCATTAGTATCAAAGTCGTCAAATGAGGTGGCAAGAGCTTATGTCACTCGTATGACAATACATGTCCATTTACTACTCCCAGACTGTTATACTCTCAGTTCCACTGAATTTCGGAATCAAATTCTCAAGACAGTTTGTCGCCAGAACGACTTTTTTTTTTTTTTTTTTTTTTTTTTAACGAAATTTCATCCAGATGCAATGGGTTGGTTAAGCACGCTAAAAGTTTTCGAGGTTCTACGTCCCACTGTCAGTTCCATGGATGATACTTGGCATGAGTGGTTGCTCCATGTGACTATGTCTATGAATGTCCCCTATTACTCCTCTAATGGTAAATCGGCTTATTACATTCTGTATGCCTACGACAATGCTGTTAGAAACTTCAGTCCCTCTTGAATCTTGAATACAGTATGACAAATGGCAGTGTTTCATTTCACTCACACAGATGCTCGCATGAGGCTGGGTGCTTGTACGGCTGAAATGATGCACACGCAGCCTCAGCAAGTGAAGCTGTCGTCAACTAAAGTAGGCGATGCTGCTATGATTAAATCTCCTGAGCGATCATTTATCTTATGTTCCTATAGTCTGTTTGATTGACCTGTGCAGCTGAGATGTATGCGGTAAGTAGGGTGTGTTTGATACGCGGCTGCTGATTGGCCGCCGATGATGTCATTGAAGTAAATGCGCGCATGTATTGTTGTGCAACATGCGGACGTAGGTGTACACCGTGGGTGGATATTATAGCGCAACATGCGGAAGTAGGTGTACACTGTGCGTGGATGTAGTGCAACATGCGGACGTGGATGTATAGTCAGCCAAAAAAGTCGTGTCTTCGTTCCGAACCCCGCAAATATCCGAAGATATAAGTCGAAGCAGAAGGGATAGCTTCACGAGTCTGGCAACTGTGTCAGACCAGACTGTGATGGGGGTGAGTTGTTTGGGGGTGGAGGTGGGTAATAAAGTATGTGTGTGCTGTAGTTGTTGTTGGCAGTGTATTTCAGCATTACACCTCAGAGTAAAGGTGCAAAATGTGATATTACACCTGATTTCATACCTGCAAATAATTAAATGTATCGTCAACCTGAAATAATGCCTAGATCGTATAGCCAGTCAAACAAATGATACGACGAGGTGCAACCCCGCCCCCTCCCCACTTTCCTCCCACATCCCCTCTGCCGGATATCAACTAGCCATATGACATCGGAATAAAGGACAGAAAGCTATGTTTTTACTGTATGATTACCTTCTGAACATGGCAGGATATATTGTATATATACCAAGTTTGATGTGGCAGAGGCATGCGGTGCCTTCACAGAAATAACGAGAAAAGCATTCCACAAGTGGTTAGTGTTTTGGTAAAGGGGTGACGGAAACCCATAGATATAAATAAGCCTAGATGCCCCATGACACTACTTGAGATGCGTCTGCCCGGCCGCCATTTTGGAACGGTCGAGGCAGACGATGTCGTGTTCCTGATGATGGTCAAAGTTGACCACCATTTGCCTAGCAATGCAGCAACACTGTGCTGCTTTTGGGTGTAGAAAGCGTCGGAATATATCTATAGTGACACCGATAGCATGAGCGGCTCAAGTCTCTGATTATGCAAACGTCCCTCAGCTGCCTCCCTATCCCCCGAAAGGAGGATGGTGGGTTCCAGAAGGGAAATTTAAACCTGCAGTCCACCGAGTTCACTTTTCAGATGAACCAGGAACCACAACCATTACCATCACAACAACAGCCACCACCATAACAACCACCACAACAACAACCGTCACAATCACAACAACAACCACCATCACCACAACCACTACCCCCTGAAGCACCACCATCACAAGAATAATCACCACCACAACAACAATCACCACCACCACCACCACAACAACAACAACAACAATAACAACCACCATAACAACAACAACGATCACCACCATAACCACCACCACCACCACACAACAACCACCACCACCACCACCACAACACCACCACCACCGCCACCACCATAACAACAACAACCACCAACACCACCACAACAACAACAATCACTACCACAACCACCATACCAACAACAACCACCATCACCACCATAGCAACAACAACAACAACAACAACCACAACCACAACCACCGCCACCACCACCACCACAACAACAACAACCATAACAACAACAACCATAACAACAACAACCATAACAACAACAACCATAACAACAACAACAACAACAACAACAATGACCACCATTACAAATTACAACCACTACCACCATCACAACAACAACCACCACCACCACCACAACAACAACAACAACAGCAACCACCACCACCACCATAACAACAACAACCACCACCACCACCACCACCATCACAACAACAACAACAACAACAACAACAACCATTACAACATCACCACCACCACAACAACACCAACCACCACAACCATCACCACCACCACATCCACCACCACAACCACCACCACCACCACCACAGCAACAACAACCACAACCACCACCACCACCACAACAACAACCATCATAACACCAACTACCACCATCACCACAGCCATCACAACAACAACCACCACCATCACCGCAACCACCATCACATCAACCACTACCATCACAATAACCACCACAACAACCACCACCACAACAACCACCACCACAACAACAACAACCACAACAGCCACCATTATAACCATCATCACAACAACAACCACAATAATCACCACCACCACCACCACAACAACGACCACCACAACAATCACCATCAACACAACAACCACCACTACCATCAAAATAACCACCATTACCACCACAACAAAAACCACCACCACTACCATCACACCAAAAACCAACATCATCACCACCACCACAACAACACCAAAAACCACCATCACTATCAGCACCATAGCAACAAAAACCACCATCACCACAACAGCAACAACCACCACCACAACAACAACAAAAATCACCATCACCACCACCACAACAAAACCACCATCACCACCACCACAACAAAACCACCATCACCACCACCACAGCAATAAGCACTATCACAACTACCACAACAATAACGACCATCACCACCTCCTCCACAACAACATTCATTTTCATAGTCTGAATTCACTCTAAATCAAGCCCTACTATTACATGCTTGATCGCTCCAAGATGACGGCCGCACAGACGCACCGCTGCTGTACTAAAGAATGGGCGATGCGGCATCTATAGTAGGACAAATCTAAACTTGCGGCTAGGGTGGGGCACGAAGCTCTGTACAATGGTGCCACGTTTTCCCTCTCTCTCTCTCTCTCTCTCTCTCTCTCTCTCTCTCTCTCCTGGGGGAGATGTGCGTCACCCTGGGGAATTTTGTTTCTTTTGAGTGACTTTCATTTCTTTATTTTTTTTTATTATATCTAATTTTATTTGAAAATATTTATTATTGTTTTGCATATGTCGCCAGATGACCTCGCTGGTGCGGCACCATGATTTTTCATTCAATCACTCTCTCCCTCCTTCCTTCCCTCCCTTCCTCTATCCCTCAACACCTTCTCTGGCCTGCCTTCTTCCCCCCCCCTTCTCTCTCTCTCTCTCTCTCTCTCTCTCTCTCTCTCTCTCTCTCTCTCATCTATGGTGTTTTAGGATACATTTTGGTTATTTTCTTTAACATTATATTGTACATATTGTAAATTTGACTATTTTCACACCTCCCAGGAGGTAAGAACACAAAGTAAAGTGACACGAGGAGGCTTTCGGGTTAGTCTGGGTCTGTGTGAGTGTTGCCGCTCACAAGGGTTTAATATATTATTTTTTCTTTTACTAAGAAATTGGCATACTTTTTCTTATATTCCTGCACATTATCTTATAATCACAGTTGTGACATTATTACCCACCACAGAAATACGGTAAAAGCCAATATAAGTGACTACTTTTTTTTTTTTTTAGCAGCACTGTAAAATATTTATGCCACGTTTCTGTAGTGCCATATAAATATTTCATGCATAATAAGTTTACTGTTCTTTCATATATTATAATACACACGTTAACATTGTATTCATATGTGTTTATCGTATTTGTGATGCCATTTACATATATAACAGCCGTTTCACATCGCGGGTTTGGGAAACATAGCACCACTGTACAGAGGGTCGTGCCCCACCCTAGCCGCAAGTTTAGATTTGTCCTACCATAGTCTTACTTATATCTATGGGGAAACCCAGCCACAGGTGTTACGCAGGGTAATGAAACCAAGATATACACCCACCAACATGTAGTCATATCTTCAATATCATTCAGTTATCTACCGTATACAGGACGACAGGAAACAGAGGGGAGATTCTGGTTATCATTAATAAACGCTGTTTTATATTATCATAATCGTGACGCTTCATTAAATTCCAAACACTCGTTATAAAACGTATTCCACCATTATTCCGTCCTTTGTAGTATTCCAGATATCAAAAATGAATTAGACATGACAACCCATGTATATGAAACTGCAGTATATTTTGATTACATGTACACTCATGATGATGGATATGTAGACATTTAGTGACATAAGAGATAAAAGTTGACTATAACCCTATTACCCAGTATGTTATTCCCAACAATTTCCACCCGACAGTAATACATGGCACCCCAAACCACTCATCCCCACCACCGTCTGGTCTGACACAGTTGCCAGACTTGTGAAGCTATCCCTGCTGCTTCGACTTATCTGTTCGAATATTTACGTGGTTCGGAACAATGACACGACTTTTTTGGCTGACTATACAGTTACCTCCATTTCTAACTAGTACAGCGGATGGTGTGTTTAGTGAAATGTGGCACCACTGTGTTTGTTTACATCGTAGTAATAGTGAATGGGCAAACCTGGCAAAGATTCCCCTCCGCTACAGTATCTAGTACCCACAGAAACAATGTTTTATCAAGTCATACTCTGTCTGTAAATACAAGTGTTTGCCACGTGTGTGTAGTGGAAGGTAGAGAGAAAAGCATACAGTAATGCCATTGGCTCCCATTGTTTCTTTGACAGGAGATGACTGTGAGGCGAGCTGGAGCGGAGGAGAGGGGGGACAAGTGGTGGAGGCGCATGTATTGAAACTTCGTTGTGTTTCGTTTAGAAAGATGAAGGGTGAGATTAAACAGATGTTCTGAGGTGATCTGTAACACAGTATGCAATAACGTGTATTGGATGAATGTTGGAGTCTTAATGTTCTTCATACAGCGTTGTGAACAACTAGTTGAGCATAATTGTTAGAAGATGTGGTGTCCGGTGTCTCGAAGCGTGGTTCACCTGAGTCTAGCGAGTGTGCGACTCAACTGCTGTAACATTTTTGTGGCTGGAACAGGGTGGCCATAAATGATTCATGATTATGCATGTGACACAACGGTCATCCCATGTTGTGCATCATCCAGTCTGTTATACTGTGAGGAAAAAATCATTATATTCACAAACCATGGTGTAAGTAGACGTCCTGTTGCTTAGGATTATAGCTACTTTGAGTGTTGGACAGCTATTGGCTCGTTGTGTGAAAATTTTGTGTAGTCTTCATACCGATGGATCACGCGGAGGTAATGAGATACTGTATTTGCATAGTGAATGGATATCTTGTACTATAAAAAAAATGAAATAACGGTGTTACGGATGTCCAGTCCACAAATTTTTTTTTTTTTTTTTATGCGATGAAGGAACTAAAGGCCATGAGCCCGCAGTAACAGTTCCCTCCAAGAGAAAAACAAAATACAATATAGAGCCAAATTCAAGATCCGATCATTTTGAGATGCCTGGACACACTGCGTTTGAAAGACTGGAGATCATAGGCAGCAGGAAATACAGACAGAAGGAGACAGTTCCAGAGTTGACCTGTTGCATAAATGAAAGACTGGGAGTAACGGTTAATTCTTGCATTAGAGAGTTGGACAGAAAAAGGATGAGAGTCTGCTGCCAGACGGGTGCTACTCGCCCGTCGTAGAGGTGGAGGAATGCAAGCAGACAGTTCAGAGGAGCAGTGACCATTAAAGTAGCGATAGAAAAGAGATAAAGATGCAACAGTGCGGCGAAGAGACAGAGGTTGAAGGGAGTCAGTAAGAGGAGGAGAGTTAATGAGACGAAAAGCCTTTGACTCCACCCTATTGAGAAGAGCTGTATGAGGGGAGCCTCCCCACACATGAGAGTTGTACTCCACACAGGGGCGGATAAAACCCCTGTATAGAGTCAACAATTGCGCAGGGGTAAAGAAAGAGCGGAGTCGGCTTAGCACACCCAATCTCTTGGAAGCAGATTTTACAAGAGATGTAATATGATCTTTCCAAGATAAGTCCCGAGTAAATGAAACCCCAAGCATGTTCAAGGATGATGTCGCTTTCTTCGAGGTGCTATTTCATTAGTCTGGATAGCTGTGACACAACATCCACAAACATTGATCATCGTTTATTATATTCTCTTTAAAACATTCACATAGTTTTCATACAAATATTACACATTCAGGCTCTTCTTAGCGCCAGATACATTATACTATTTAATCGCGTGTCTACACCCACACACTGATCATCCAGAGGGAGCAATATTTCCTTTACCATGAATGTCTGTCCGTTGTCTGCCATTATAACACAAGGTTTTAGTATGTGTCCACGGGTACACAAAATATGACGGTGGCGTGGTGCTGCTGGGAGTGTAAAACTGTGTATAGTCTACATGTGTTTGTGCTGGGAGTCTGGTAATACACTTCACCGATTTATTCACACTCATGCCAAGATAACAACCAAAATCGCGGTTTTAGTGGCTATACTGACTGACCATTGAACACACTTTCACCTCCCAGCAGTCTGAATGAGGTCCTGTTTCCAGCCAATAGAAACATTAAATAATACAGTAAGGAGTGTTTTATGCACCGTGTCATTATACAGGCTTAACCAGTATAACACAGCAAAGGATAAGTTGAACTTACGGTAGGATAAAGGCTGAGTGCTGCTGGAGCGTCCAAGTAAACATAAGCAACATTGGTGCACCAGCACCTGGATGATAAAACCCAACCACTGAGCTTTATGCAAATACCTCCGGGTTCTGGAGCTACCCCGCGTCATCCTGTAGATTTACACAAGGTCATTGATAAGACTACAATCTCATCGTAGTGATGCTTTAAGAAAGTCAATATCAGGTCTCGTTACCCATTATACGAAGAGGGGCCGGAATTTTGTGTGTGTGGCAAATTGATTATATTCTACCCCATCCTTCTCTCTTATGACGGTTCTCACTCACTCATTATGTGGATAAGTATACTGTATAAATTATATATATATATATATATATATATATATATATATATATATATATATATATATATAGAGAGAGAGAGAGAGAGAGAGAGAGAGAGAGAACCTCTGTGGTACAGTGGTAGAGTGTGCGTTTCGTACACCGGTTGAGCCAGGGTTCGCGCCCCGCCAGGGTTAAAAAAAAACTTTGGGAGTGTTCACCCGGCCACGTACTGCATTGGCGGACACAAGGGGTGCTGTGGTTGAACCAGTGTCGCTTACCATAAAGTATGCTTGCACCCAGTCGGCTTGCGCTGGCCGTTTACACTTGGGTCACAGACTACACACACATCCAAAGCCATTCCAACACTACAATTACACTTACAAGCACTTCTTATCCTACATCTCTACCAGACAGCCTAAGCCACTTGGTAGAGATACATTGGCTGTATCGTCCCGACTTCGGTCGGGATAGGCCAGTCCTGCTGTGGATACTCAAACAGCTGATGATGACATATATATATATATATATATATATATATATATATATATATATATATATATATATATATATATATATATATATAGTCAAACTAGCTTGTAAACAAGGAGGCATACTCACACTGTCACACGTGGGTGATATGAGGCTATCGTCCCAGTAGAAGGACGACCAGGGAGGCAAGGACAACCCTATCCTTTCATGGGTAATATGTCGTATTGTATCAACCTGAAATGTCACACCGTGAATGCACCAGTCTGTCTGTCTGTTTGTCTGTCTCTCCTCTCTAACAGAATTCCGGCCATTCCTCGTCGCTCTCCCTCTCTCTGTCTCCCTCTCTCATACAAAATTCCGGCCATTCCTCATTCTCTCTCTCTCTCTGTCTCTCTCTCTCTCTCTCTCTCTCTCTCTCTCTCTCTCTCTCTCTCTCTCTCTCTCTCTCTCTCTCTCTCTCTCTCTCTCTCTCTCTCTCTCTCTCATACGCAATTCCGGCCAATCCTCATCTCTCTCTGTCTCTGTCTGTCTGTCTGTCTCTGTCTGTGTGTGTGTGTGTGTGTCTGTCTGTCTGTCTGTCTGTCTGTCTGTCTCTCTCTCTCTCTCTTTCTCTCTCTCAAAATTCCGGCCATTCCTCATATAATGGGTAACGAGACCTGCTGTTGACTTCCTTACCTTATCGCATCATTACGACAAGATTGCAGCCTTATCAATGACCTTGTGTAAAACTACTGGATGACGTGGGGTAGCTTCAGAATCCAGGGGTATTTTGCCTAAAGCGCGTTGGCTGGGTTTTACCATATAAGTGCTGGTGCACCAATGTTGCTTACGTTTACACGGACACTACAGCAACACTCAACCTTTATCCTACCAGCTTATCCTTTGCTGTGTTATACTGTCAGTCTGTTTGATGACATATGCATAAAACACTCCTTACTTAACATATAAAATTGCATTGTCCACCGTATTAGTTCATGTGTCCATTAGTCGAAAACTGGATCACATTCAGATTGCTGGGAGGTGAAAGTGTGTTCATTGGTCAGTCAGTAAAGCCGCCAAAACCGAGACTTTGGCTGCTATCATGGCATGAGTGTAAATAGGTCGGTGAAGTGTATTACTAGACTCCCTGCACAAGCACATGTAGACTATATGCAATTTACACTCTCCCAGCAGCACCACGCCACCGATATATTTTGTGCAGCCGTGGCCACATACTAAAACCTTGTGTTGTAATGGCAGACAACGGACAGATATGCAGATTGTCGCCAAAAGTTGCAGTTCGTTATATGTCCGTTTTTCACAAACAAACGTTGCAGACTTCATCTACTGTGTATACACGGATTTAGATTAGTCATTTGCACTACTGGACCCCCGCACAAACAAGGCTAGACTCCGCAATATCCCTAGCAACAACACACCACGGAAAAGCTTCAGTAACATTGAATACAGGTCCAACACTATCCATGCAATTTCATGACAGACAATGGACACGCAATATATCAGTCATAGGACAATGGGAAGAAAGACGTAGAACATCATGTGTAGTGTGTATTTGGCACTGTGGTGGTGGTGACTGTGGATGACAAGCGAAACGTCGTCATAATATAGTAGTTTAGAGGCATCATACGAGATTCATTATAACCTCAAGTTCGACAATATATTTTCATATTACAGATTCTCGTTATGCTGTGTCCCATGACGCTGAACACGGAAAACGATATTCTCAAGGCAGTTAGAAATAGAATAGAATATTTGGTAGTCAAGGGGGGTCTTGAGGAGAGACTGGTCAGTGGGACGGGGTATTAGGAGAGGAAGGAAATGTTGCAGGAATAGAAAAGGAAGTGGAGGGGCTAGACCACCCTGCTTGGTGGCGAGGTGTGTGTGGAAGCGGACAGGTAGGTGAGAGTGATGTGGGCAGGTGGGAGTAGGGTCATCATCAACATATGTGATGTTTGGTGTTGGTAAGGGAAATGTTGTTCCCTCTGGATGAACAGTGTGTGGACGTAGACATACTAATAAATAATACACCGGTAATGCGTCTCGAGCTAAGGAGGCCATGAATGTGTAATACTTGTATGAAAACTAATGTATGAATGTTTTAGAGTAAATATAATAAATGATGAGCAATATACGTGGATGTGTTACAATCACCCAAACTAATGAATTAGCACTTCAAAGTAAGTGGCATCATTTGTGGACAGGACACCCGTAACACCGTTATTTCAATTATTATAATACAAGACATGCATTCATTATGCAAATACAGTATCTCATTACTTCCGCGTGATCCGTCAGTATGATGACTGTACAACATTATCGAGGAAGCCAATAGCTGTCTAACACTCAAAGTAGCTATAATCCTATGCAACAGGACATCATCGAGGAAGCCAATAGCTGTCTAACACTCAAAGTAGCTATAATCCTATGCAACAGGACATCTGCTTATACCATGGTTTGCGACTATAATTATTCTTTTTCCTCACAATAAAACAGACTGGATGATGCACAACAAGGCATGACAGTTGTGTCACATGTATAAAAATGAATCAATTGTGGCCATCCTGTTCAGCCACAGAAATGTTATAGCAGTTGAGTCGCACACTCACTAGACTCAGGTGAACCACGCTTCGAGACACCGGACATCACACTTTCTAACATTTATGCTGAGCTACAGTTGTTCAACACATTGTGTGACGAACATTAAGACTCCAAAATTCGTTCAATACACAATACACTGTATTGCATACGGAGTTACAAATCACCTTGAAATATCTGTATAATCTTTCTTAACGAAACACGACAAAGTTTCGATACATGCGCCCCAACCACCTGTCCACCTTCCCCTCCGTTCCACTTCGCCTCACAGTCACCTCCTATCAGTGAAACAATGGGTGCAATGGCATCATTATTTATTTTTCTTTCTACCTTCCACTATACCACGTGGCAAACGCTTGTATTTGCAGACAGAGTATGACTTGATAGAACGTTGTTTCTGTGGGTACTGGATACAGTAGCGGAGAGGAAGTCCTGCCCGGTCTGCCCATTCATTTACTATTACTACAATGTAAACAAACACAGTGGTGCCACATTTACCTAAACACACCACCCGCTGTACTCGTTAGAAGTGGAGGTAACTGTACACAGTGGGCGGATAATTTATTTCAAACGTCACTCATCGTTTTATGAAACCTTATAATCAGCATTAATTTTCTTTGATAACAGTAAACTTTTAAAGCTAATTTTGACCTCTTCAGCTTCGGAAAATATTCCATATTTAATATGGCAGCTTGTACTGAAGGCAGTTAAAAAATATAAATATTTATGTGTTAAAGTAAGAAGAGATGTAGATTTAAATCAGCGGCGGCCAATCAGCAGCCGCGTTTCAAACACACCCTACTCGGCCCATGCATCTCAGCTGCACAGGTCGATCAAACAGACTATAGTGATTACAGAAGGACTCTTCGATCAGCATCCAAGAGGCAGTGAGTGTCGATCTTCCCGCAGGCACTGCAGGAGATGCCATCACAGTCAAACGTACTGTAGGCTGCAAGAGGTCATGACGGCCCCTGAGGATTTTCAGTTTATTGTCTCCCGCCGGTTCGAAGTCGGAGTGATAATGTTTTTGCCTGCCTCTGTGTGTGTGTGTGTGTGTGTGTGTGTGTGTGTGTGTGTGTGTGTGTGTGTGTGTGTGTGTGTGTGTTCCCATTATATCATGAACGGCTTGAGCTTTCAACATGAAACCTTCAGGGTAAAGGGATATGACCAAAATCTTGGACGATTTCGAAATTGGGCACTTGGGATCAAGGCCAAGGTCACCAAAATTGCTGCCAAAGGTCAACTAATTTTTATCGGCAGCCTTTAGCATCATAACATCTCATGACCGGCTAGAGCTATGAACAAGAAACCTTCAGGATATCAAGATATGGTCTCAGTCTTGGACTTGGTCAACAGCATATTCTGGTGGGCGATTAGCATTCGGCTCCCGAATGTTCTTCTTTCATTTTGATATGCATGAGAGAGATCGCTTTCCTGCTATCGTTGACCCTCTGCTGAAGACTTTCAGATGGCCGTCACAGCTTTGCTTTTGAGTTAGGTAGGGTTGCTAATTTGTTGCATGGCGTATTTCATACCCATTTTAAGCTACCACTAGAACATACACCCACAACATCTACACTGTGCACTGTGGAATTTCCATGCTGTGTCTACAGGTGCCCCTTAACTCACTGTACCCAAACATAATGTCGTGCCTTAGTTATCTATTATTTGACTGTTCGTTTTACTTTACTACTTTCTCTTTCAAGTTATTCAAACTGGTAGCTTGATAAGGTATTACAGAATGTAACTTTTCCTTTTTAGTCTTCCTATGAAATTTCCATGTCAGTTTTTCCATGTTGCATGGTGTTTTTTCTAACTTTTTCCTGTCAGTTTTAAATGGAGGATTTGGAGGCGGGGGAGGGGGGAGGGGGAGGGGGGAGCCTTCTTGCTTTATTATTCTTATCCTTCAGCATGTAGAATTAGATCTCATAGTCATAGTCTACTCTGTAACAAACAGCCTCGAAAGAACCATAAGGTCTGTTGCTGTTTGCTTTCTTTTGCACTCCTGTGTACTGACCTACACCGAACTACTAGGTCATGGAGAAAAAAAAATGGTATTTTCATATTTTAGGACTCATCTCTGAAGCTGTGTTAGATGCTATATGGCCAGTCATGTAACCTACCTTAGTAAATACCGAACTTGCATGAATCAGTTCTCGTTTCTACGCATCAGAAGTTCATGAATTATCACAACTACAAAGTAGTATGTATCTTGTTAAGTTCGATCCAGAAATTACTGCTGTTACTAATCAAGTCTCCCATTGTTAAAGGACCTACTACTGTTCCTACCCTTGAGATTTTTTAAAAGAATATTTACTTGCCTCTGCAGAGTCCGTTAATTCAATTGCTGATATATATATATATATATATATATATATATATATATATATATATATATATATATATATATATATATATATATATATATATATATATATACGGTAGAGAGAGAGAGAGAGTATATTACAGTTTGCATTATTTAATGCATAGAGACTGTACGTCTATAGCAAAAATCAAACCTATCGGTTTGAATAGCTAAAGTCCATCCCATCACCTCACATGCATCACTGTAAATGGTGCGCCACGGGAACTATATGACCTTTTTTTTTTTTTTTTTAAGCCTTATATTCACAATACACCCATGGTAAAAGCCGTGTTTAGCATTTTTTAAAGGTCATATGCTCCATAAGCTTTTCTAATGTCCTGGCTTCCTTACTGCAATCCCACTCCTTCCATGTATCACGTCTTGTGAAAGACACGCCTTGATAACCGAGACACCTTTGATTGCACACATTCACACATATGCAACAAGTCTTTGGAAAGGCCCAGCATATTTATTTTCAAGGCTGTGTGGTATGATATGCAGTGTAATAGCCACTGGAATTTCCAGTGGACTATCACGTAATAGATTAAGCTTATAGTCATAGAGATGTGCACTTAACCCATTCGTTTTGTAATTAATAATAAGGTTCTATTTTCGAAAAATATATACACTTGGTACTTCATTTTATTATTTATTCCTCGGTGATACTAACGTGGAATGTTAATATTTTGAACCTTAAACAGTACACCTGGGTCTGAGAGACCCGGCCACTTTTTGCCACTTACTGGTGTAGCAACTACTATATGCCAGGGACCCCTGTCCTTCTCAATAGCTTCCTAGGTTTGGATGCCGATGCTAAAGGTGGCTGTGTGGTTTTCCAGGTCTCCTTCTGTTTTGGTGTATAACACACTAGTGTATAACACTGGGTCTGTGAGACCCAGGTGTACTGGATAAGGGGAACAGAAATTTACTGTTGTGTGATGCAAATTTTTTCACCCTGTGAATTGCCCTCTCCACACCACGAAGACCCTTCATGCCACTAGCTTTGACAGCAGTGCGAGCATCATTGTGTCGTTTCTTTTCTTATGGGGTCCATGTAAACAGAAACTGTAAAGATTTTTTTCAAAAATTTGCCTAAAATGCTTTAAATATGTTAATTTTAATTGTATATTCATTTTTGCATAGTAAATTGAACCAAAAATGTTGTAGATTGGTCAAGGATTCAGTAAATAAAACACAAGTATTTTTTTGTTTTTTTCTATTTTGTGAGTCTGAGACCCAGGTGTCCTAATGGTGTATAGGCGCAACTAGGTGTACTGTTCCAGGGTTAAGAAACTGATTCTATTCTTTACAGTGTAGCGAGATTCGTTGTGACCTACATACTAAGGTCCTTTCACCGCAAGAAGTCCGTTCAGGGTGGGGCCCACCTGGTGAATCACCTCTAGCGATGCTGCCAAATCAACCGTAGTACATGCCTCTCTTTCTCTTATTTCCCATCTATGTGCTATTTGAAATTGGTTTTTATATTCTGTATATAATAAAGGAAGCTATATAGTACACTGAGTATCAATTTTTATAATTATAACAACAATTTGAATGAATTCTATGACACGTGGCAGTGCTTTTTTCCCATGTTGCCACGCCGAGGTCGGCGAGGGACCCAGGGTCAGAGAGAGGATTAGGCCTACAGGAGAAACCTCTTAAAAATAAAACGTGCCTAGACTTTTACCTCATAGGTGGTGTGTAAAAAAGTTGAAAATAAATAATAAATAAATAAATATATATATATATATATATATATATATATATATATATATATATATATATATAGAGAGAGAGAGAGAGAGAGAGAGAGAGAGAGAGAGAGAAACAGGTGGGATGGGGGTAGGTAGTGATAATCCGATAATTGGTGGTCAAATTGGCAACGTCGCACTCGGGGAAAGTCCAACTTCTGCCACACCCTGAACGGACTTCTTGCTGCGAAAGGACCATAGTGCTTTCTTTTACAGTGTCGTACCCTGCTACGCACACCGTCACGTCAGCTTTGTCACTGTTGTTTATGATTACTGGTTACAAGAGTACAACTGTTTTACTGCACCTAAATGAATGCAACAGTGATAGTTTAAATGATTTTAGCTATAAGAATTTACCAACTCAGTATACCTTTTGCTTACAGTATGAAGCTGAAGTTGTGTGTGTGTGTGTGTGTGTGTGTGTGTGTGTGTGTGTGTGTGTATTTACTTATTTTTATTTACCTATTTGTGGTATACAGGAATTGAGCTAAGCTCGTGTTGTCCTGTCTCCATACCTACATTTATCTAGTCTACTTTGAAACAACTGAATGTTTTTTGCCTGCACCACCTCTTCGTCTAAGTCGTTCCAAATACTTATGCTTCTATTCGGGAAACTGAACCTTTTAAGATCATAAAGACATCTACTTTTTCTCAACTTGAAGTCATGACTTCTTGTTCTTCCATCATCCAGCACAAAAAGATCCTCTCTATCCACCTTTTCCAATTCTCTTACATTTCTAAATACCGTGATCAAGTCACCTCTTTCCCTTCACTCGCGCAGTGCTGGTAACTTCAGTTTTTCCAATCTCTCCTCGTAGGTGAGTTCCCTTAAGCTTGGTATCATCCTCGTTGCCATCCGTTGAACCCTCTCTAGCTTATCAATATGCTTCTTCAAATGAGGTGACCATACCACAGCCTCATACTCCAGTCTTGGTCTTATCATGGTCACTATCAACTCTCTCAGCATTTCCCCGTCCATATAATTAAAAGCCACTCTCATGTCGGTCAGTAATCCATACGTTCCTCCAATGATTTTGTTTATATGCTTTTCTGGTGACAAGTCATCCTGAATAATCACTCCCAAATCTTTCTCCTCTTTTCTTTTACTAATTATCTCATTGCCCATTTTATATGTCCAGTGCGGTCTTTTTTCACTCATTCCCATTTCTAATACATGACATTTATTGGCATTAAAATCCATTTTCCAAGTCTGGCTCCAGCTGTGGAGCTTGTCCAAGTCCTCTTGCATTTTTTCATAACCATCAATACCTTTAATACGTTCCATGCTTTTAGCATCATCTGCGAACATACTCATGTAACTATTCAAACCCTCTGTCAAATCATTTACATATATCAGAAACATTATTGGAGCTAAGACAGAGCCCTGGGGTACTCCACTAGTCACGTTTCTCCATTGTGACACCCTGTCTCTCATGACTGTCTCTCATGACTGCAGGAGTAGACTGTTGCACCAGTCGAGCAGGGCAGTACTCCCGAGGTGGATGGAAAGCTGATGACAGGGAGTGCTGGAGCTCCCGTTTCATCAGCCCTCAGGACTAGTTCCTGACCATCCCCCTTTGCTGAACTTTTTCAGTGTCTCAGTTACACAGAGAGTAGGCCAGCATGCTCTCCAGTACAAATTTCTCTAACTATCTTCACCAAACTACATGCACAGCACACGCTACACTTCCTTTTCAAAAATCAATACAAATGGCGTCTATTAATCAAGCCTCGGAGTCCCCAGGGGGGGGGACCATAAATGCCCCCGCCATCTGCCCCTCTCCCGGTGACGACTCGAGGTGCCTGGAACCACTGTCTGACTCTCTTCTTCTTCATTTCTGCAACATTCGCGGCCTTTCATCTAACTTTCACTCTGTTGAGCACCACCTCTCCTCCTCTAAACCTCACCTTCTTTTTCTGACGGAGACTCAGCTGTCTGAGGCAACCGACAACAAACCCCTTTCTGTATCCTCCTACTTTCTCTATACTCATTTCAAAGCCAAAGGTGGCTGTTGTGTATACATACGCAACGACTTATCTTGCTCTCGTGTTCCTGAACTTGATTCTTCTGAATTCTCCACACTCTGGCTTCGGCTTTCCTGTCATTCTCTGACTAAATATATCTGTGCTGTTTACTTATCCCCTAATTCTACTGACTATCAAAAATTCTTTGACTATCTTACTTCTACGATGGAACACATTCTGTCCATTTCTCCTTTCTCTGAAATCTCCATTCTTGGAGATTTCAATATTCCTACCACCTTTGGCTCTCCTCTCCTTTCACGGATCCACCTGGTGAACAAGCCTACATCTTTTCTATCCTTAATGACCTAGAGCAGCTTGTACAGCACCCTACCCGTATCCCTGACCGCCTTGGAGAGAGCCCCAACATACTTGACCTCTTCCTCACAACTAATCCTTCTGCTTACTCTGTTAATCTTTTCTCTCCGTTGGGCTCCTCCGATCACAACCTTATTACCTTAACCTGTCCTATCACTCCCGGTGCAGCCTGTGGACCCTCCAGGGAAACGTCGTCTGTGGCACTTTGGAGCCGCGAACTGGGAGGCCCTCAGGCAGTACTTCTTTGATTTTCCCTGGAATGATTATTGCTTCCATGGCCGGGAGCCATCTGAGTGTGCCTCGCGCATTACGGAGGTTATTCTCTCTCGGGCATGGAAGCACTACATTCCTTTCTCATATCCTTTGACTAACGCAAAGAAAGCCTTGGTTTAATCACGCTTGTTCTAATGCTGTCCGCAACAAGGAGAGGGCCTACAAAAGGTACCGGAGCCAACCCACACCTGAATCACATCATCTTTACGTTTCTGCCCGGAATCGTGCTAAGTCTGTTCTTCGCTCTACTAAAATAATTTCATCCATACTAAATGCTCTCAACTCTCCAACTTGAATTCTTCCCGCTCCTTCTGGCACCTTGCCAAAAATCTTTCTAACAACTTTACCTCATCATCCTTCCCTCCTCTTTTCTACTCTGATGGTTCTGTAGCTATTTCTTCTACTGATAAAGCAGATCTCTTCGCACTGAACTTTCTCCTCCAATTCCACCTTAGACGATTCCGGTGCTGTTCCTCCATCACTTCTCCCCTCTGACTTCCTCATGGCTGACATTAAAATTTCTTCAGTTGATGTATTTTCTGCCATCACTGGCCTCAGTACTAACAAGGCATATGGGCCTGATGGGGTCCCTCCTGTTGTTCTCAAGAACTGTGCTTCTGTGCTTACACCCTGCCTAGGCAAACTCTTTCGCCTTTGTCTGTCAACTTGTACCTTTCCTTCTTGCTGGAAGTTTGCTCTCATTCAGCCAGTCCCAAGAAGGGTGACCACTCCCAACCCTCCAACTATCGTCCAATTGCTTTAACGTCCTGTATTTCAAAAGTTTTCGAGTCAATTCTTAATAGAAAAAATTTTAAGGCATCTTTCCCTATCACAACCTTCTTTCCGATCGTCAGTATGGGTTCCGTCAGGGACGCTCCACTGGCGATCTTCTCACCTACCTTTCAGACTCCTGGTCATCCTCCTTTCGGGACTTTGGCGAAAGCTTTGCCATTGCACTTGACATCTCAAAGGCTTTCGATCGAGTCTGGCATAAATCTTTAATTTCCAAACTGCCCTCCTACGGTTTCTATCCTTCTATCTGTGCCTTCGCCGGCTAGCTTCCTTTCTGGTCGTTCTATAGCCGCTGTTGTAGACGGCCATCGTTCTTCTCCTAGATCTATCAACAGTGGTGTTCCTCAGGGCTCTGTCCTATCACCAACTCTCTTCCTTTTATTCATCAATGATCTTCTAAGCTGTACATCTAACCCTATCCACTCATACGCTGATGACTCCACCCTTCACCTTTCCATTCGGTTCCCACAACGCCCATCTCAACAGTTGCTTCAAGAAACAAGGGATGAGGCTATGGCACACCTAATGTCTGACTTGGCTCGTATCGCTGACTGGGGTAAAAATAATATGGTTGTCTTTAATGCATCTAAAACTCAGTTCTTACACCTATCAACCCGACAAAATCTTCCACAGGTATACCCATTAATGTTTAATAATATTCAGCTTAATCCTGCATCATCCTTGAACATGCTTGGGGTTTCATTTACTCGGGACTTATCTTGGAAAGATCATATTACATCTCTTGTAAAATCTGCTTCTAAGAGATTGGGTGTGCTAAGCCGACTCCGCTCTTTCTTTACCCTGCACAATTGTTGACTCTATACAGAGGTTTTATCCGCCCCTGTGTGAGTACAACTCTCATGTGTGGGAGGCTCCCCACATACAGCTCTTCTCAATAGGGTGGAGTCAAAAGGCTTTTCGTCTCATTAACTCTCCTCCTCTTACTGACTCCCTTCAGCCTCTGTCTCTTCGCCGCACTGTTGCATCTTTATCTCTTTTCTATCGCTACTTTAATGGTCACTGCTCCTCTGAACTGTCTGCTTGCATTCCTCCACCTCTACGACGGGCGCGTAGCACCCGTCTGGCAGCAAACTCTCATCCCTTTTCTGTCCAACTCTCTAATGCAAGAGTTAACCGTTACTCCCAGTCTTTCATTTATGCAACAGGTCAACTCTGGAACTGTCTCCCTCTGTCTGTATTTCCTGCTGCCTATGATCTCCAGTCTTTCAAACGCAGTGTGTCCAGGCATCTCAAAATGATCGGATCTTGAATTTGGCTCTCTATTGTATTTTGTTTTTCTCTTGGAGGGAACTGTTACTGCGGGCCATGGCCTTTGGTTCCTTCTTCCTCGCATAAAAAAAAAAAAAAAAAAAAAAAAATCTGCCTTCCTATCAGATAATCTCCCATCCACTCTAATAGTCTCCCTTGTACCCCTCCAAAGGTCTTCAACTTCCACAGCAATCTCCTATTGGGCACCCTGTCAAATGCTTTCTTGAGATTGAGATACTGTAGACACAATCTGCCCATCCCTCTCTCTCTTGTATGACATTTATTACCCTATTGTAGAAACTTAATAGGTTAGTAACACATGATCTTCCTGCTCTAAAATCAAATTGTCTTGGTGTTATCACTTCATTTTCTTCTAAATGCTTTATCCATCTTTTTCTAATAATTTTCTTGCAGATTTTTCAAACAATACTAGTAAGTGATACGGATCTGTAATTGAGTGGGTCTTCCCTATCTCCTTCCTGGAAGAATGGCACAGTACTTGCTCTTTTCCAATCTGTAGGTAACTGTCCGTTTTCCAGTGAGGTCTTGATGATGATATAAACAGGCCACACTAACTGGTCTGCACATTCCTTCAGGATCCATCCAGCCATACCATCTGGTCCCATTGCTTTTCTCATATCCAAATCCCTCATCAGCTGCAGCACCTTATTCACCTCAACTGTAATTTCTGCCATTCCCGTCACCCTGGGTTCTATTTCAGGTTCCCTAAATTCCTCTTCCAACACATAAACTGACTGCAGCTTGTTGTTCATTATTTCAAACAGTTCTTCCTCTCGTTAGTTTCATTTCCATCCCTCAATCGTATAATACTGTCCTTAACTTTCATTTTACCATTTACAAACCTATAAAATAGTTTCTGCTCTTTTTTACATTTAGTTACAATATCTTTTTCGTATTTCCTTTCTTCTTCTCTCCGCACACTTACATATTCATTTCTTACCTGCTTGTACTCCTCCCAAGCCCTTTCACTATACATTTTTCTAACTTTATTCCATGCTCTTTTTCTTGCCTCATGTGCCATTCTACATCTGTTGTTAAACCATTCTTTTTATTTTTTCCATAGGCGTGGAAAATTTTGGGACATATTTACTAACTCCTGTTTTATACACTTCTGTCAAAAACTCATATTTCTCATCAACATTTGTGATTGTATTCATTTTACTCCAGTCTACATTTTGGAAAAAGCTCCTCAGGGACGCAAAGTCTGTCTTCCCATAATTGTATCTATTTTCTCTGTGTTTTTCATCTCTTTCTCCTTCCCTTACTCCCGCTACTTTCATCTCAATAACCAGATGATCACTTTTACCAAAGGGGCATTGGTAGGTTATGTTCCTCACATCATGTGGGTCCTTAGTGAATACTAAGTCAAGCCTTGATGGTTCGTCGTCACCCCTAATTCTTGTATTTTCTTTAATTAATTGGGTTAACATGTTTTCCACTACCAAATCCATTAATTTATTTCCCCATGATTCCTGATTGTTCCCAGCATCCATACTTTCCCAGTCAACTTCTCTACGGTTAAAATCTCCCATTATTACTCTTCTGTTTCTTCGTTCAATTGACATCTTTAGTTTAAAAATGGATTCTCTTATTAACTGTTTGTAATCTTTTGTCCATGCCCTAGTTTTGGGGAGCATATAAAATACTATTACATATATTTTTTCTCCATAAATGTCCTCTATTTCAATTCCCAAAATTTCAGCCATGGTATTTTCAATTTCTATATTTTTTGCTCTTAAGTCATTACGGGTTAAAATCATTATACCTCACCCAAATTTTCTTTCTCTATCTTTCCTCCAAATATTATAATTGCTCCATCCAAACAATTTTGTATCAACATCTCGGGGCAATTTAGTCTCCACCAGGCAAACAATTTCAGGTTTATTTTCATTTATATAGTCTCCAGTTTCCCCTTTCTTAGATATTAACCCATGTACATTACTATACATGAAGCTTAGATTTACTGCACTAGTTTTATCTTTACCCATTCTTCCCTTTTTCGTATTCATATCCATCCCCCTTGTGTCCTTCACTTCTAGTTCCTCACATACCACTTCCTTACTTTCATATCCATCACTCTCAAAAAAAAAAAAAAAAAGTTTTACATTCTTCCCCTGTCTTGTCGATTTTTTCCTTTACTTGTTCCTTCAAATATTTTAAAACTTCTCTTTCTTCTTCATTCAAATATTTTCTTACTATAATATTTTCCATCCCTGCCTCTTTGCTTAGTTTCCAGGTTACTTTAAGTATATCATTTACTACATTTTCTGATGACAACTCTCAATGGTCTTGCATCCCCTTTCTTATATGGCTCTATCCTCCTTACTTCCTTAATTTCTTTTTCCCACTTGTTTCCCTCGGGATCAATCTTGCCCAATATTTTTCTCACCAGATTCGTGTCTCTCTCGAGTCTCACGGATCTAACCTTTTCTTCCTCCTCCCTGTTTCCAAACATTACCAGACATCTCTTCCTTTCTGCAGTTTCTCTCACTATTTTCTCTTTTTTCTTCAGTATTTTCACTACATTTTCTTCCATTATTTTCGTTCATTTCCCTTTCTTCCTGAATGATTTCCCTTAAGCTGACCACTTCTTTCTGTTCTTCTTCCACATGTGCCGACTTTGCCTTTAGCTCTTTTAACACAATATTTACCTTCTCCGTCTTGTTCCTGCTCTCTTGTATTTTTCTCCCTAAATCGATATTTTCTCGTTTCAAATTATTGATCTCCTGGTTCGCCGTCTCGTTGGCCTGTATCAGACTCTGTATAATATTCTTGGCATTATCAGGCATGTTTTTTAATACTAAATCCTCCACTTTCTTTTCTATTTCACTAATCCTCATAATCAATGTTTTAACCAAATCCATGACATTTGTTTCACTGTCAAATCCTGGAAATTTGAGTCCCCTGATGTTTACATGGTCGGCCATGTTTGAGGTTGGTTACAGTACTAAAGAGCTGTTACCGAAAATACTACAAACATTCATATACTGTACAGTATATTCACTGGCAATAACCCTACATTTTTGGTAGTGTGTGTGTGTGTGTGTGTGTGTGTGTGTGTGTGTGTGTGGTCCAATCACTCACAGCAGCATGTATCTCCAATAGGATATGATGGAGGAGCGGACAGGGAAATGGAAAGAGGAGAGAGGGTGCCATTTTCCCACCAGCCTCCACCTCTCCACCTCCAGCCACCACCAGCCCTGCAAGCACATTCACTTCATTCATACTCGAGGTCTGTCAAGCTCAAAGGTTTGGACGATCAATTTTCATAATTAACTAATTTAGTTAATTTAGGAAATTCTGCAGATAAAGTTAATCACTTTTTGTAAATTAACTAAAGTTAAAAAGATATACGTTAATCTATTCAATCAATCAAGTGGGGCATGGTGGCTCAGTGGTAGAGTGCCTGACTCTGGACCGTAGAATCGTGAGTTAGCGCCGCGCCCGGGTAAGCTGCCATGCCGGGAGAGATAGCGCTCTCCTGTCACCTAGCTGGTTGTAGCAGCCGTGGCTCAGCGGGTTAGAGAGTTCTGACGGAAGGGTCGGAGGTTCCAGTCCACCCAAGGGTCATTGGTAGACATCAGGAAGGGCATCCGGTCATAAAGTGCTACCTGCTTCAAAACCTAAGTCTTCTACCAAGGGGCAACGCCTACACGACGTAAGAGAGAGAGAGAGAGAGAGAGAGAGAGAGAGAGAGAGAGAGAGAGAGAGAGAGAGAGAGAGAGAGAGAGAGAGAGAGAGAGAGAGAGAGAGAGAGAGAGAGAGAGAGAGAGATGGTCAATTAGTTAACTCTTCCTGCTTCGTGAGTGCTCCTGTAAAATAATATAGACACCAATATACCTGGGGATATGTAATATTTTGATCTGAGTCGCAGTACAGAGGGGACATGAGAACATTGCGAATTTGTTTTGTTCTTAGAGGAAACTCTGAAACAGACATCAACTGCAAGCAAATAATTAAACCTACAGTACTCGTTTTCACAGGGTATACTTCCTCGACCCCCCACCACAACTCCACCCCATCCCATCTACTTTGTTTCACACACTCAGTTCTTTAATCTCCCCCTCTCCCTGCGCGATATTTTTGTTTTCGGAGAATATTTTGAAGTAAACCTTGTCTATATTCACATCACTAATCCTACGACACCCATTATCACAGGGCATATCTTTTTCCCAAATCCCACACCCCCACAAAAATATCAGCTCATCCCACCCATTCCTTTCCTTACCACACCCATTTCTTTCCTCCTCCCCCCTTCCCCTCCGTTGACTGTTTCATAGTAGCAGCAAATCAAGATTGACGAACATGCTTGTTGATCATCATCATTATCATCATCATCCAATCCTACATTGCCCCATAAGGAGCGTAGGAGCCCTGGGCTAGGCAAATTGGTCCTGACATTTAAGATGAGAGTGACCAGCCTCACTCATCCCTGATGGCATTATGTGGGCAATAAACCCCAACCATCCCTTGGATATAAACCTTCACCGGCTTAATCCGATTGGAGTGCTGTAATTACTCACTAACTAAACCACCAGGCGCCGAAATTTGGTTATATGGTTACTACCCAGCGTAGTAAATGGTTTCCTGGTGTACAGGAAACCATTTGGCTTGTCACACAGTTTAGAGTCACCCACAGGCAGAAGGAAAGAGGAAGGAATGAAGGAAAGAAAGACAGGAGAGGGAGTGTAAAGTCACCCTTAGGCAGAAGGACGAGTAAAGAATGAAGGAAAGAAATAAGAGGATGGAAAGAAAGAAGGATGGAGAAGAGGAAAGGGCAGACACCCGAGAGCAGCATTACACTGAGTGAGTGGATGGTGAGCGCCCCCACCTATGTTTCATAGTGCCAGTCAGTATATTTAGCAACTTTCTCAATCGGTATTGAAATTATTTATAGTTCAGTCATTACAAAAACATAAGAAACCAGCATAAATTCAGTCAGCGGTGGAACCAAGCTAATTAGCTCCGGTCAGAATGTGACCAGAGAACTTAGTGTTATTATTAATGAGTTTATTCAGTATTTAAAGGAACTGTCGTGATGGTTGTCAATTACCGTTAACAGATTTATTAGGCTGACAATGGAGGCTGGAAGAGGACTTCATGAAGATGTATTGGTACCCTGCTTTAGCGTATGCATGTGAGACTTTGATGTAGCATGGCATGAGTGTGAAAGGTGACTTAAGTAATGTGCATGTTAGATGCATAGGATGGATAGAAAAAGAAACAGTGATTTATGGAAAACTAAGTGTAAGAAAGTCTACTGAGAAGAAGACTGAAAAGTATATGTTTCAGTGGTATGGTCGTAACATGATACAAGTAGTGAAACGGATATATGTGAGTGAGCTTGAAGGTGGGAGGAGACACGGTAGGCCACAAGCGTGATGGATGTATAAATGAATGCACAGTTCTCTCAAGACAAAACATACTTGCTTCACGTACAGTACATTATCATCTTTGTGTTAGCCGGTCTAATCTGGCCCAGCCCGTCCACACCCTAACCTTTACCTCTGCCCTAATCTCATTCTCTCCATTACTACCTAAGTAGATCCATCCTCTTTACTAGTCATATTTTATATTAGCTGTCTCATTATCTCCGTAGACAGGAGCTGCCTGCAATAATCTAATCGTCATATGTCATTATCTTGTTTCCTTATGCTCTTATGCTCGTCTTTGTACCCTATTCTCCACCCAAGCAAATTCAGTCCCTGCAAAACTACTGACAAAATCCATGTGTGAAAAAGGATTCAGTGCAATAAACATTAAGATGACCATAATAACATAAACATAAGAAAGATGATAACAGCTCGTGGATGGTTGGCCCGAGCGAGGGAGTTCCTGTCAGGTGTATGGCTAGCTCATGAAAGTGAAATACAGATAACAAAATAAAAGGCTGTGTCATTCCCCCTTGCCTGCCTGTCAAACCTTACGATCGGTAATGACAGGAAATACAGTACTCTAAATTGGCACTTAAAGGATATAATCTAAATGACAGCGCCAGTCACTGAGTCATATAAACACACCTTCAGTCTCTCTCTCTCTCTCTCTCTCTCTCTCTCTCTCCAAATTTACTGCCGAAATTGTGAGTACGAGAACCAAAACAAAGTGGAAATAAATGGAAATTTGTTAAATCAATTAATTTTGAATTTTTTCAGTTTGGGTAGAAAACTGTAATTATTTAACTAGTTAAGATAAAGTTTATTACCTTAGTTAACTGGCAGAGTTAACTTCGCTGACCCAACCCAGTCAAGCCCATTTCTCTGTTGAAGAATGTAAGTGACAGTGTATATATTCACTGGCTTAATAATGATGCGTCCTATTTTTTGTTTCATCAGCAAATATGCTAATACTGCTAGTGATCCCTATGTCTAGATAATTCATATTGTTTTATAAATTATAAAGGACCAACAACTGATCCCTAAGGTACCCTGCTAATAACTGATACCCAATCTGACTTAGTGACATAACTGATACCCAATCTGACTTAGTCCCATTAGCCAAGATTCAATCCATTCTAAAATATCGCCATCCATAGCATGTGCTCGAACTTCCCAAACTAGCTTTTCGTGTGGTGCCCTGTCAAAAGCATTGCTAAAGATGAGATAAATAATACCGTATGCTTTATTTCTATCTACCGCCACATAGGATGCCGAGAAAAAAATGTTTAGTTTGTGAGGCAGGATATACCTTGCATGCATCCATGCCGACTCTCATTTATAAATTTAACTGTTACTAAGCATTCTTTGATATCATTAACTAAAACTGACTCTAGTATTTTTCTTGTTATTGATGACAGACTTTTTGAACGATAATTCCATGCAACTGATTAATCACCCTCTCAAGAATTGGGTACTGCGTTTGCTATCTTCCACGCCTTTGAAATTATTTCCAGCTTAGAGAGTGACTAAATAAGGCTGTAAGCGGCTGACATATTTTTTCTTAGGTGTGGTGCGGTGAGGACCTGTCCCTTCTCCCCTTGGGGCTAAGATGCGAATGAATGTGTTTGAGTAGATGAGTAAATTGGGAGCGTGTCGTCCTGTCTCGGCTACCTCCCTTTCCTTGGGGGAAGCAGCCTAGGTATAAAGACAGATAATTTTTATTTTTTGCATATACAGGTATATTGCGTGGACCTGGAGATTTTTTAGACTTAAACTCATGTCTTTCAATACATCGACCATATTAATGTTCGTTTTACTAAGAACATTGTTTGTATGGCCGTTATATATGATTGTTGCTTAAGAGATCATTCCTAGATTCTCTTTGATAATTCTAAAACAAAGTAGTTATTTTGGTTAGAGCCAGTTTCTTTATCCTCACTAGTGATATTACGAGTTTTTGTTGAAGGAGGTCCTATCTTATTCCTATTTTTCATGGTAAAGGTAATTAAAACCCATAGTTTCTTACTATTCACGACCAGCTATAATTTCATAACCTTCCTTTGCTTCTCTTGCCGCGTCCTTTACTTCCCTGTTCTATTTTATATTTCTTTTGTCTGACCTGTGATAAATTTTAACCTGTTAAGTAACCTTCTCGGCTCAATTATTTTTCTAAATGCCTTTTTATGGAACATGTCTATCTTGGCCACTCTGTATAATATTTACTAGCTCACTTTATTTTTAATTGATTGCATGGCTAATGGAAACATGACACGAATTCATCTCAGTGATCTGATGTACACGCTCATATATTTTCTGTCCTTCATCCAAGACCTTACTTTCCCAGTATGCCTCTGGGATAAGGCTGTGAGACAAGTTATTAATAATTAAAAAAATGCTTACGCAAAATTTAGGAAAGGTCGAGATCCCACAGTTTGACCCGATTTTACCTAAACTTGTGGCTGAAGGTTTGACACGGAGTAAAGTACTGTACCGTATTAGAAAACAACAGGCCAAAAGTCAGACACATTGCAAGGTCAAGCAAAAACAGTATTTATGCAGTTTAGACCAAATTTGGGGAACGCTTGAGGATATGGGAAAACTAAAAGGAATCGATGTTCAAAACAATCACTCAAGGGTCAAGGTCACAAGGAAGGTCAAGGTGACAGGGAAAATTCAAAGGCCAGCATCACAGGACAAGGTCCACTCAGTTTTGATCTGATTTGAACCTAACTTGGAAGTGTTCAGGATCAGGCAAGAAAGGGAAATTCAGGTATGAGAACAATCAGTCAGAGAACGAGGTCATACGGAAAGATGAAAGTTCGATCTAAATGTCTGTGTGAAAAAAAAAAAAATCTGATTTGGATCAAACTTAGTAGAGTAGATCATCAAAGAGGGTGACCAACTTTATTTTTTTAAGAACATTAGATCAAAGGTAAGTGCCACATAGGTTAACTTAAATTTTTTATCCATTGTAGATTAACAGTTTGGCTGTGGTGGTATGTTTTTAACCCACGTCTGTGGTGCAAAGACACATCAAAGTATGGTGTTTTCACACTGTTTTGGCCACTTATTCTTGATAAAATGTTTAAACTTTAGTAAACAAACTTCTTTTCTTCCACAAACCCTTGAAACAAACTGGAGGTCCATAGGCGACCCAAGGCGTCAGGAAAAACGATTTGAAGAGAGGGCGTTTTGTGTGGTTGGGAAGCACAGGTCACCCAGGCAGGGAACAGACAGCAGTGCAAGTGGTCGCCATGCCACATGCAGGACGAAGTTGGGGAGGTGATTTCCATTCTTCATAACACTGGCAAAGAAGTCCTTCACAATTTTTTTTTTTATAAGGACACTTTGTTGCTCTGTCCTGTTGTGCAGATATAATGAAATTGAAATACTTGCCGTGGAGATTGAAGGCACTACTACACCCCCATGAGGAGACTACGGAGGGGTATATGGCATGCGGGCCACGTCCATACAATATGGACATAAGTCCTACTAGGCCAGGGCGCGACCACCCCAGTCCGGGTGCACTACCTTTCAGCTGGGCCAGCCCTCGCCAGGATCGGGGTGGAACTGAAAATACAGCTCCAAGCAGTACCCCAGTGACAGCCTGTAGCTGCCCATTAAGAGATGGCCTTTAGCCGCTCAAATAAGACGATGGCCTGTAGCCGTGCACTCGAGACGGCCTGTAGCCACGCCCTCAAGACAGCCTGTAGCCGCGCCCTATAAGAGATGGCCTGTAGCTGCTCCAAGTGCTGCTGTCCCCTCCTGCAGAATCCATGATGGCATGCAGCTGCACATGGGGAGAGTAAGGTACGCCCCTCTCTCCTTTTGCTGTTGCCTCGGAGGGCATGACACCGGTTGACGGCCTGTAGCTGCACCAGTAGGCAGGAGATGGCCTGTAGCCACTCCTCGTCTACACGTCACCCTTCATACGGGACTTCGGCGACTGCCTGTAGCTGCGCCTGTAGGCAAGTGACGGCTGGTAGCCGCACTTTGTCTGCTGTCCCGATGGGAAGTCGGGCTCTGGTGACAGCCTGTAGCTACACCGACAGGGAAGGAACGACCTGTAGCCATCCTCCTTTTGTTGCCCAAGGGACCTTGATGACGGCCTGTAGCGGTGCCAGGTAGGGACACAAAAGTCCCTCGCCTCCTGGACTTCACAATGTATCTCTCCCCACCATGAGCGAGGCAGCACACAGAAGGAGACCTGCCAGTTCGAGGATTGGTGGAGAGGCCCTGTACTGTCCCAAGGGCTGTATTTTGTACAGCCTGTGTCAGGAGAGAAGCCGCACCTGACGGATTCCTGTGGTGAGCAACGCTGCAGCCCTACCCTGACGGCAGAGCAGCAGGCAGGAGACTGCAGTCAATGAACCCACGACGGCCCCCCCAGCACTCCAGGGTGAGACCTCTCCCCTCCCCAGCTGAGGCGACGCTCTTCCCCCACCAGGCACATACGGGAGCGCCTACAGAGATTGATTGGCCCCAGTCCAAAGGGCCAGACCCCAGTTCCCAGCCCTGATAGTGAGGGGCCCTCCACGACACCCAACCACAGTCCTTGCTGGGAGGCGACACCCCTGCGAGTAGTCCTGTGGCCGCTAGACGAAGGGACGCTTGACGAAGGGACTCCACCAACGCCAGGCTGCCACTTGTGAGTCCCTAGGCCGCCCCCTTCCCCTTTACTCACCAACCAGTGATTGTGACATACAGTGCTCCCCCTAAGTGAAAGTGAGTGACGAGACTCAGAGGCTGCATTCCCACTTAAGTGAAAGGGAGAGGTAAAGTCCAGTGACAGAAAATAACTCTAGTGAACATGTAGTCTATATTAATGAACGACCAAGCCAGTGCTCCGGCAAAAGACTCTTGTGTCAGTGTATCACCACTTAAGTGAAAGTGAGAGGTAGAGTCCAGTGCCAACCAGAGGACTCTTGTGGATGGACATACCTATCCTATAGAAGTGAAAGACTAAGTCAGTGCCAAAACAAAGACCCTTGTGTTCATACATAGCCCTGAAGTGAAAGTGAAGAAGAACTCTCGCGATCATATTATATAACCATTCAGTATTAGTGGGAAACCAAGTCAGTGTCAGTATAAGGACTCTTGCCCTACTCTGTGTCCCTGGAGAGTCCACACCTTACTCTCTCACAGTGAAATGGGGCACCAATACAAAGACTGTGTAACTGTGACACAAATTAAACCTAGTGTCTTATCCTGTAAACTGCGTGATACATGCAACCGATTCTCCAGCCTGTACCTTGATTTTGCTAAGCATATTGTGTGAGCTATCTGCCCGTTCTGTAGTGAAGAATTTGTCAATATACGTGTAAGGTTGTTGCCCTGTGTTTTTGTGCCCTGTTCCTCTTACAGAATATCCTAGCTCCGGTCTAGAAAAGAACCCAGCTACAGCACAGGCGTTTCTAGGACGGGAAGCCGCCCTAAAAACACCTGGCACAACAGAAATATAACCTACAAAAGCAAACTCACAAGTGCTACACTTAGCACTGAACATGCTACGTGAGTGTAATAGTAACTGAGGTAACGACAACACAATGTTTTCCCATTATTTTTGCATTTCCTTACCAATGTTTATATATCACTAATTTTTATCACTTACTACTACAAAGCCACCCACAAGGGAATGAAGTGACATAATTCATGCAGAACTGCCACATGAGGAAGAAAATGTAGCACTGGACATATAAAAAAATAATCACTTATTTGTGTTTTACACAATTTATTACTAGTGTTAAGAAGCAAGATTTGCCAGTTAGGTAGCTGAGATTTTTCTCAATGTTTCCCGATATTTACCGTAGGTTCGGGTACGAGTCAGAGTTGCCAGTTTGTCTGCTGTTTGTGAGCGTAGTCGTTTCGTAAGTTGTACATTAATTTGTGTGCTCTTTTTCTTTATAATGTTTTATTTAAGTGATTGCTTGTTAAATTATGCAATTTAAGTTCGTATGGTAAATGTTTTAGAGTGTTATGTAGTGTACAAAAATTTTGGCTTGTTTTACCTGCCTCTGAATTGGCCACTGTTGCCCATCGAGAGTATACTCGAAGTTTCGAGAGTAATGCAAACTTATATAAATATGGGGAGAGACTAGGGCAACACACACACCGCAAACTCAGCCAGGAGACAGGGTGTGTGTGCTGGGCATTCCCCAGGCCCTGTCTTCCCCCTTACCTCACTCAAGACAACCACCACCAACCGGGCTACAGCAAGGCCCGGTCTCCTCTAATGAGGAGAGAATCAACAACAACAACAACAACTAGGGCAAGTTCAGTCTGTTTTCAGTTCAGTTTGAGTGTAGTGCAGTGTCAGTGCAGTTAGTGAAGTTTGTGAAGTGTTGCTGGGAAGCATTAAGTGTAATTACAGTTAGTGAAGATTATTTTCGGTACTTGTGAAAACAGTGAAGTGCTGTCAAGCATTGAGTGTAATAACAGTGTCGTCAAGCATTAAGTGTAATAACAGTTAGTAAAGTTTGTATAGCTCCAGTGCTTGTGAGAACAGTGAAGTGAAGTTGGAAAGCATTAAGTGGAATTACTTGGAAAATAAAGACAGTGAACTTTATGCAGCCAGTGTTTATTTTCGCCTCAGCTGATCTTGTGTGCCGACCATGGGAAGAACAATTCACTGGGCAATGTCCTTCCTATACAGGACTACTGCTGTTGGAGCCTGTGGCAGTGTGGGGTGAGGACGTAACACTGGTGTTAGGAATGTGGGATTATTATTTCAGGGCTGCAGTGAGTCCAACCTTCGACATGGGAGCAGAGGGTGTGAACACATCTCGAGCTGGGCAGGAGGAGGAAATTTCCCTGGGGACAATCGTGAAGCTAATACAAACATAAAGTGTCCAACCACAAGCACAGAACGAAGGAAGAAAAAACTCGAAGAACAATTACAGGCACAGAAGAAAGAACTCAAAAAACAATTACAAGCACAAAGTGTCCAATTGCAAGCACAGAATGAACAACTAGAGGCACAACGTGAAGAACAAAAAGAACGATATGAACACCTTCAAGAGACATTACAGGAGCAACAGAGGGAAGTACAACTGAGGGTGCAAGGACAGCTGGATGCTTTCATGGGGGAAATGAAAGAAGAACAGCAACAGCTTAAAGAGGAAGTAGATGCTAAGCTAGAGCAGCAGAAGTATGAGGTATGCAATAATGTGATGGAGTGAAAACAGCATGTAGATAACCAGCTGAAGACAATTAGTGAGGAAATAGTGATGGAGTGCAAACATCATGTGGACAACCAGCTGAAGATTAGTGAGGGGAATTGTGACAGAGTGCAGACAGCATGTAGATAGCCAGCTGAAGCATGTAGTCGACCATGTTAAGATAATTAGTAAGAAAATTGAGGCTGTAGAGAATATTGCACTGCTGAGCCTCAGGTTAGTGTACAGGGAACATATGAAAGGAAAGGACAGTGTATGGTGAATGTTGACGGATCCCAAGCATCTAAAGGTAGCATTACAGGGTTTAATAATCGGAGTGTGGGAGATTTCAGTCCTGGCCTTAATTATGATGCCCCAGTTTTTAGGCCCCAAATCAGTGAAGTGCATGGCTATAATGGGGGTCCAGTTAAGAAGAAACCTCAGGAATTTAATGGTGGAGTATCATGGGAAGCTTACCGTGCACAGTTTGAGTTACTTGCGGATCAGAATGGTTGGGATGATAGGCAGAGAGCAATGCAGCTTGCTACTAGCCTTAAGGGTGCCGCAATGGAAATTGTGGGCCAGATGTCAGTCATGGAGAGGAACAGTTATCAGTCCCTAATGGAAGTGCTGGAACACAGACATGGAACCATGCACCAGACTGAGGTTTACAGAGCAAGATTCTGGAGCCGTGTACGGGCTTGAGGAGAATCCCTACAGCAGCTTGCTCATGACCTGGAGAGTATGGCATACAAGGCATTCCTTGGAGCAGCACCTAACCTGTTGACTATTCTACTGAGGGACCAGTTCATTGATGCTCTTGACAATGCAGAGTTGAAAGTGCAAGTGAAGCAGGCACAACTCAGAAGCATGCAAGAAGCACTAGCCAGGGCTGTAGAATTTGAGTACTACATCAGGTCCAGTACAGCCACCTTTCAGGCAGGTCGTAGTGCAGGATTCAAGGTAAGATAGGGGCAGGTATGTGAAAAGGAACATTTTGAGGGAAGTTGCTGGTACTGTGAAAAGCCAGGACACAGAAAAGAAGACTGCTACAAGTGGAAGAGGGAACAGGAGAAGACCGGAGGAGGCTGCTGGTTCTGCAGGAAGTCAGGGCACAAGAAGGAGGACTGTGACAAATGGAAGAAGGAACAAGAACAGAGCAGTGTAAGGAAATCTTCAGTTGTAACAAAAGTGTGTTGGACATGTAGTGAGGTAGGACACTTCAGTTCTGAGTGTCCAAAGAAGAAAAAGGATGATAAGAAGGTTGCAGAAGACCAGAAAGAAGCAGGAAACTAGTTGAGGCTGGTGTGAAGGGGCAACCACCAGCCAGCTCTTCCCAAGTAGCCCTACCACCGAGAAAATGCAAGAGGACGGCAATCGATAGTGTGCGAATAGATGGAAGGATAGATGGAAAGAAGTGTTCCCTGGTGATTGATTCGGCCTCAGTGCAGACTTTTGTGAGGCCTGATATGTGCCATCATCGGTATCTGCCTGAGTCATCAGAACAACTGTGTGGTGTAACTGGGCACTGTGAGGAACTGAGGAGACCCCTGGATGTCCAGATTGAAGTGGCAGGGCAAGAGGCTACTCTACCAGTCTATGTGGCCGACATGGAGGATCCTTGCCTTCTGGGCCTGGACTATCTTATGTCCATGAGATGTGAGCTGGACTTCTGCTCCATGAAAATGAAGGTACGGGGAAGGTCAGTTCCCATCACAGCAGTGAAACATACCAGTTCTGGCGGTGAGGTGAGGGGACTTCGTATTACAGTGATACCCCCCAAATCAGAACTGTTGCTACAGTGTAAGGTGAGTGGCTCTTTTGACAGCTGTATAGGGGTAGTGGAGCCTGATGTATGGTGCAAGACGAAGGACAGGGTGATGGTGGGGAGAATGCTGGTGGAAACAGGTGCAAATAAAGTGCCAGTTGTGGTGGCCAATTTCTCCCGTGAGCCACAGAAAAGCAACGAGGGAGAAATTGTGGGACTGAGCCAGGCTGTGGACCCTGAGTGGCATCGGAGGACTGTAAAATGAGCATAGTCAAGGAAGATGGGTACATGCCAGACCACCTACAAGACCTCTTCTCAAGGAGTTGTCAATGCCTGAATGGTTCACAACTGCTAAAATTGTGGCAGCTGTTGATGGAATATGCTGCTGTCTTTTCAACGGGAGACCTAGACCTGGGGTGCACTGATCTGGTGGAGCATAGTATGGACACCAGGGATCACCGCCCAATTAAACAGCCAGCACGGAGGATGGCACCAGCCCAACGGCAAGAAATGGAGAAGGTGATGGAGAATCTCCATAGCAAAGGAGTAAAAGTCCAGTAGTCCTTGGGCATCATCAGTGGTTCTGGTGAGGAAAAAGGATGGCTCAGTAAGGGGCTGTATAGACTATCGAGCCCTGAATAAAGTGACAGTGAAGGATGCATACCTCTTGCCAAGAATTGTTGACACCCTGGATGCTCCGTCAGGTGCTAAGTGGTTCTCCACCCTAGACATGAAGGCAGGATACCACCAGGTCAAGGTTTCAGAGAGGGATAAAGAGAAGACAGCCTTTTCATACTGGTGGGATTTATGGCAGTTTAAAGTGATGCCATTTGGCCTATGCAATACCCCAGCTACTTTTGAACGCCTCATGGACCGAGTACTTGAAGGCCTGCACTTGCAGATGGCTCTGATCTATCTGGGGGATGTAATTGTGTTTGGACGGACTTTCAACCAGGAACTGGAGAGGTTGTTAGAGGTGTTGAACAAGATCCGCACAGTGCATCTCAAGCTGAACCCCAAGAAATACTTCTTGTTTCAGAAGGAAGTAAAGTACCTGGGACACGTTGTAGGTTAGCGGCGTCCGTACTGACCCAGAGAAGGTGGCAGCTGTGGAAAACTGGCCAGTTCCAACTTGTGTGAGAGAGCTACGGAGTTTCCTGGACTTGTGCACCTACTATTGGCGTTTTATCAAAGACTTTGCAATGATAGCTGCACCTCTTCACAAGCTGTTGGGGAAAAGGCAGAAGTTTGCATGGACAGCAGAGACTCAGAAAGCCTTTGACGAACTCAAGCATGCATTGGCAAGCTCTCCAGTATTGCCGTACCCAAACCAGAATCAGCCATTTATCTTGGACTGTAATGCTAGTGACCATGATATTGGTGAGGTCCTGTCACAGAAGAAGGATGACAAGGAGTATGTGGTTGCTTATTACAGCAAGAAGCTCAGCCCACCAGAGCGGAACTACCGTGTGACCCGCAAGGAGCTCTTGGCAATGATGAAGAGCCTTGATTTCTTCCATCCCTACCTGTATGAGTCAAACTTCATCATCAGGATGGACCATGTGACGCCCAAGTGGCTGAAAATGCTAAGGAATCTGGAATGACAACTGGCATGTTGGCTCAGGAAGCTACGCCAGCACAATTATGAGGTCCTACACCGTCATGGGTGGCTACATGGCAATGCTGACAGCCTGAGTCGTCGGCCTTGTGATCTGGAGTGCTGGCAGTGTAGTATAAAGAAATGCAGCCATACTGTAATGACAGGGCCAGCATCAGATGAAGACCGGAAGAGGATGCAGATCGAGGATGCAGATTTACAACCAGTGCTGGTGTGGCTGCAGCAGAGTACAATGCGACCATCTTGGGAAGAAATTTCCAGGTTAAGCCCTGCAACCAAGAGCTACTGGACTCAGTGGGACCTTCTTCAATGCAATGGACTACTGGAGCATCAGTGGGAGACAGCCGATGGCCTCAGCAAGTATTGGCAACTGATGGTTCCGAGGAAGATGAGGTCCAAGATCTTGGATGAGTCCTATAACCAGATCACTAGTGGGCACCTGGGAGTGAAGAAAACTCTAAACCAGCCGTGACAGAGACTCTACTGGACTGGCATGTGTCAGTATGTTGAAGAGTGGTGTCAGGCCTGTAATGTGTGCTGTGCCAAGAAGGGACCCAAGAAATGTGGTTGCACTCCTCTCCAGCTGTACCAAGTGGGTGCACCAATGGAAAGAGTCACGGTGGACAAGGCTGGACCTTTGTCACTCACTAAAAGAGGAAACCGGTATATATGTGTCGCCATTGACTACTTCACAAAGTGGCCAAAAGCCTATGCTATCCCTGATCAAGAGGATGCGACTGTTGCTCAGGTGTTGGTTGATCAGTTTTTCTATCATTTTGGGATGCCACAAGAGCTACATTCGGACCAGGGTAGAAACTTCGAGTCTGCTGTGTTCCATGAGTGCTGCAAGTTATTGGGGATCAAGAAGACCAGGACGACCCCACTAAGGCCACAGTCAGATGGGGTGGTGGAGAAATTCAACTGGAACCTGGGACAAGAGCTGGCCTAGTACTGCGTTGATGGCCAAACAGAATGGGACCAGAAATTACCTGCATTGCTGATGACATACCGGTCCCGGTCTGCATCTCATGAGTCTACTGGCTACACTCCTGCAAAACTGATGTTGGGCCATGAGTTACGTTTACCCGTTGACTTGTTAAAGGGAAGACCACCTGGTGAAGAGCTGCCTACAGACACCACTGGCTATGCGATGCACCTTCAGGAAAGGCTGGCTGAGGTACATCATCAAGTGCAAGGAGCCCTCAAGTTTTCAGGAGAGGTGATGAAGTGCAAGTATGATGCCAAGGCAAATGAGGTGAGCTTCATTGATGGTGACCAAGTTTGGTTATACAATCCTCAGTGAAAGAAGTGACAGTCACCGAAGCTGCATAGCCCATGGGACGGGCCTTACACTGTGTTGGACTGCCTATCAGACGTATCGGATTAGGGGAGGCAGGTAATCTCGCCTAAAGGTGGTACACGTGAACCGTCTGTGGCAGTACCATGGGCCAGGACAGTACAGCTGGGACATCTCTGAGGAATCGTGTTCACCCGCAGCCGAGGATGTTGAGGAGGACCAAGGAGCTGAAGTGCAAGAGGATGGTGACAGTTCCCCAAGGGAAGAAGCGAATCAAGAAGAAGAGGAGTGGACTGTGTGGAGGAGCAAGGACATCATCAGAAGCGGCAAAGAAGAATTCCTGGTAGGTTGAAGAATTATTTTGTGTATAGTTAGGTGATTCATTAGGATTAATATTATTATGTCTATATATATTGTGCAGTTTTGTTGGGACGACAAAGAACTAGGAAGGGGGTAGTGTTAAAAAGCGAGATTTGCCAGTTAGGTAGCCGAGATTTTTCTCTATGTTTCCCGATATTTACCGTAGGTTCGGGTACGAGTCAGAGTTGCCAGTTTGTCTGTTGTTTGTGAACGTAGTCGTTTCGTAAGTTGTACATTAATTTGTGTGCTCTTTTTTTTTATAATGTTTTATTTAAGTGATTGCTTGTTAAATTATGTAATTTAAGTTCGTATGGTAAATGTTTTACAGTGTTATGTAGTGTACGAAAACTTTGGCTTGTTTTACTTGTCTCTGAATTGGCCACTGTTGCCCATCGAGAGTATACTCGAAGTTTCGAGAGTAATGCAAACTTATATAAATATGGGGAGAAACTAGGGCAAGTTCAGTCGGTTTTCAGTTCAGTTTGAGTGTAGTTCAGTGTCAGTGCAGTTACTGAAGTTTGTGAAGTGTTGCTGGGAAGCATTAAGTGTAACTACAGTTAGTGAAGATTATTTTCGGTACTTGTGAAAACAGTGAAATGTTGTCAAGCACTGAGTGTAATAACAGTGTTGTCAAGCATTAAGTGTACTAGCAATTAGTAAAGTCGGTATAGCTCCGGTGCTTGTGAGAACAGTGAAGTTGGAAAGCATTAAGTGGAATTACTTGGAAAATAAAGACAGTGAACTTTAAGAAGCCAGAGTTTATTTTCGCCTCAGCGGATCTTGTGTGCTGTACACCTAAAGGCCGACCATAGGAAGAACAACTCACTGAGCAACATCCTTCCTGTACTGGACTACTGCTGTTGGAGCCTGTGACAGTGTGGGGTGAGGACGTAACACCAGTTTGCAACGACAGGGTAATTTCCTGTTGCTGTACTATTACAATTCACAGTAACTTCGTAGCAAGCGTCATTTTCACTTTAATGTGTAATGTACTGCAGTGTCACTCACCACTGTCCCCATGCCCACTGCTACAAAAATTTTTCATTTTCTGACATGAGGATACAATGTATTTACATAAATTCTTTGTCAAAGGTGTTAATTGGATGGTTAGGGATGCTTCCTGCCCAGTTGGGTGGAGAGGAAAAGAGTAGTTGGGAGAAACAAGGAAACATCCTCAGTCCATGGTGGACAATGGGCAAGTGAGTGGTGCAACTGCAACACAGTGATGCCACTCAAAAAATTGAAAAATCCCAAGACTTTTGTTATGCTGGATGTTTTTAGACCGACTTCTCGTTCTAAAGACACCAGTGACTGAGGGAAGTTCTCTTTCTAGAAAGGAAATAGAACACTTACAAAGGAATAGGTCATAAAAACTCAGCAAGACACCTTAACACATAATTTGCCTTAGTCCAACTTCCTTACAACATACGTACAATGGTACACTGAATGTGGATGGGGTATAGTGACATGTCAAATAATATTGGTACAGTACTGTATATCACATGGGCACTGTGCTTACACTTGAGTTACTACACAAGAGAATATCACATAGATATGGTGACACTGTTCATACACTCGGTCTCTTTGGACTCTATATGGTATATTGGTTTCTTGGCCACACACTAGTATATTACTTTGGTTCTAGGGTGCTTAGGCATTAACACAGTGCTCTGGATAAACTGGGGTAGAGACACTTTATGGGTGGTGTTTCTGTCTCATTGTTTCTATACCACATGCAGTCACTGTCACTGTTAAGTCTCTAGCACGACATTGGGGTCTTAAGGCGTCGTCACTGGGCTGCTGAGGTCTGGGCTTAACTGAGGTGGCACCAGGGGGTTGGAGGGAGCCCTACTGGGAAGCCCTCCTGCAGAAGGCACAGGACAGCTCTTAGGGGCATCGCGGCCCGGGTGCGTATCTGTTCTGGGGTGCAGGGAGGCCCTTTCCTGCTCAGGCCTCAGCTTGGTGAGGGGCCCCTTGGAACTGGGGCCAAACAATGTCAGGAGTCAGGCCTGCCACTTCTTGCTCCTGGCAGAGGGCTGACGGTGAGTGGGGCCAGAGAGGTCCTGCCCTGGGGTTCTGGGGCTGGCCCTGGGAGGCCTGGGAATGCGGTTGCCTCTAGGTAGGGGCGGCATCAGGGGTTGGCTGCGGCACCTCATCTGCGGGGCGTCCGTCAGGATTCGGTGTCGTCCTGGGGCAGGCTGGAGGGGGTGAACCCTGCCATCAGTGACAGGACCTCGCCACCACTCCTGGAACGGCAGCACCTCCGGGGAACCACACCTGGAGGGAGAGACAGAAGGGCGTCCCATGCAGCCAAGGGGTGGAGAGTGGGCCACGCAAGGGACCTTCTCCTCCGGGAGAACCCTCGGGACTGTGGACGGAGAGTGTACAGTGTCTGTCCCTTCCCTGACACATACAGTGGCCGTCACCGTGGTTCCACAGCCTCTTGAGGTAGCAGCAGAAGGACGCACAGTGGCCGTCGCCATGGTTCCACAGCTTCTTGGGGTAGCAGCAGAAGGACGTACAGTGGCTGTTCCTTCCCTGGCGCGTACAGCGGCCTTTGCTGCGGGGCTGCTCCTGAAGGTGGAAGAGGCAGATGAGGGACGTACAGTGGCCGTTCCCTCCCTGGCACGTACAGTGGCCATCACCGCGGGTCTGCATGCCCAATGGGAAGTAGCTGAGGGATGTACAGTGGCCGTTCCCTCCCTGGTGCGTACAGTGGCCATTACCGCGGTGCTACTCCCGTAGGAGGAGGAGGAAGTGGATGAGGGACGTACGGTGGCTGTTCCCTTCCTGACTCATACAGTGGCCGTCATCGTGTGGGCTGCAGGGGGAAGCAGCTGAGGGACGTACAGTGGCCGTTTCCTCCCCGGTACGTACAGTGGCCGTTACCGCGGTGCTGCCTGGGACTGTATCTGGAGCAGTCCGACCCCGATCCTGACGAGGGCTGGTCTGGCCGGGAAGTAGTCTCACATGCCTGCAACGTCATGGTTGGTCTGGTTGAGGGGAAGAGGGACACAAGGTCGGGGCACACCTGAGCCTGTCTCGCTCTGGGCCAGCGTCTCGTTTACCTGGCCCACTGTGGTGTCCTCCTGGGGTGGGGGTGGGGCTGCAGCTCCATAGTGGGGTGGGGGGTTCGGCGGTGGTAGTGTGCATTTTGACTGTCCTCTGAAAAATCCCAAGATATACAAAAAAAATCCCAAGATATAATATACCATCATTAAACTTACCCGAAAGAAACAGGAATTATTGTAGAAAGTCTTGGAGTGGTTCGTCGTCATCACTGGCATCCTCCTCATCGCCTGGGTGCAGAGTTGCCATGCCTTCCCTCTTTCTGGCAACTTCTCTGTCCACGTAGCGTTGATGACACTTCCCACTCCATACTCCATAAATCTTTAATAAGTGATGTTGATGGTTCCCACTGATAACAAATCATCCCTTCACGAGCTATTGCTTGTTTTGCAAAAAGGCAATTAGCAACAGTGGATATGAGCAGTCTGTTTTAGTTTTAATCATGTTGAGCTGGGCAGATACCCACTCAACACATGCAGGGGAATGGGGCAGAGCTAACTGACTACACATAAATCGTGAGAGAAGTTTGAATTTGGGTTCATTGTTACCATCCTTAACCGTCCGTAATTCCGGCCAAAATTGTCACTGCATCATTCATGCTTTTGAGTGATTCCTTTGCATACAGTAAATCCCTCCACTGGTCCTGTAGATCTATATCTGGCATTTTCAGTAAAGCTGATGATATACAAACACTGGACTTTTATTATAGGTGAATTTAAATTTGAAAAAAAAAAAAAAATCTAGAATCCCCCAAATGCTAAGATTTCTGGCATTTTCATGGAAAAATCCCAAGATCCTAAGATTACCCCTGAAATCCCAAGATCTTGGGAAAAATCCCAAGGAGTGGCATCACTGGCACCTTCAAGCAAGTCGGATGGGATCCACACGAACCACTCACTGAGCATAAACAATAGTTGGGAATAATTGAGAGAGAGGGAAATATGAAATTTCCTGCAGCTTTCTGGAAGAATTATTGCAGCTGCAAACACAGTCCAGAAGAACCACAGCAGGATAAGTGTAAGAATGTGAAAGAGTTCAGGTTAAGACAAGGATAAAGAGTTTGAATTTTCAGGGCTATTAGTCAAAAGTCAGGGTCACAGGTTAAGGTCAACGTTCAATCTCACTGGGCAAAGTCAAGGCAAAGCAGTTCTGATCTTATTTGAATCAAATTTAGAGGAATACTTAAGGATTAGAGAAGAATAAAGTAACTTATTTTAATCTGTCGGAGTCTAAGTCACAGTGCAAAGCCAAGTATTTGACCATTAGAACAGTTACTGGGACCAGGTGTTGCACTCTCCCTGTGCTCGTTATTTATTTTTTATTTTTTCGTACAATAGCATCAACAGAAAACAAATTTTTCCTGGTTCAGTCATTCTTCATCACCTCTAACCCCACATCTCCCACACTTCCATATATATATCCACAAATATTCCCATTCTCTCTTTTTTTTTTTTTTTTTATGCGAGGAAGAAGGAACCAAAGGCCATGAGCCCGCAGTAACAGTTCCCTCCAAGAGAAAAACAAAATACAATAGAGAGCCAAATTCAAGATCCGATCATTTTGAGATGCCTGGACACACTGCGTTTGAAAGACTGGAGATCATAGGCAGCAGGAAATACAGATAGAGGGAGACAGTTCCAGAGCTGACCTGTTGCATAAATGAAAGACTGGGAGTAACGGTTAACTCTTGCATTAGAGAGTTGGACAGAAAAGGGATGAGAGTTTGCTGCCAGACGGGTGCTACGCGCCCATCGTAGAGGTGGAGGAATGCAAGCAGACAGTTCAGAGGAGCAGTGACCATTAAAGTAGCGATAGAAGAGAGATAAAGATGCAACAGTGCGGCGAAGAGACAGAGGTTGAAGGGAGTCAGTAAGAGGAGGAGAGTTAATGAGACGAAAAGCCTTTGACTCCACCCTATTGAGAAGAGCTGTATGTGGGGAGCCTCCCCACACATGAGAGTTGTACTCCACACAGGGGCGGATAAAACCCCTGTATAGAGTCAACAATTGTACAGGGGTAAAGAAAGAGCGGAGTCGGCTTAGCACACCCAATCTCTTGGAAGCAGATTTTACAAGAGATGTAATATGATCTTTCCAAGATAAGTCCCGAGTAAATGAAACCTCAAGCATGTTCAAGGATGATGCAGGATTAAGCTGAATATTATTAAACATTAATGGGTATACCTGTGGAAGATTTTGTCGGGTTGATAGGTGTAAGAACTGAGTCTTAGATGCATTAAAGACAACCATATTATTTTTACCCCAGTCAGAGATACGAGCCAAGTCAGACATTAGGTGTGCCATAGCCTCATCCCTTGTTTGTTGAAGTAACTGTTGAGATGGGCGTTGCGGGAACCAAATGGAAAGGTGAAGGGTGGAGTCATCAGCGTATGAGTGGATAGGGTTAGATGTACAGCTTAGAAGATCATAGATGAATAAAAGGAAGAGAGTTGGTGATAAGACAGAGCCCTGAGGAACACCACTGTTGATAGATCTAGGAGAAGAACGATGGCCGTCTACAACAGCGGCTATAGAACGACCAGAAAGGAACCTAGCAATGAAGGCACAGATAGAAGGATAGAAACTGTAGGAGGGCAGTTTGGAAATTAAAGATTTATGCCAGACTCGATCGAAAGCCTTTGAGATGTCAAGTGCAATGGCAAAGCTTTCGCCAAAGTCCCGAAAGGAGGATGACCAGGAGTCTGAAAGGTAGGTGAGAAGATCGCCAGTGGAGCGTCCCTGACGGAACCCATACTGACGATCGGAAAGAAGGTTGTGATAGGAAAGATGCCTTAAAATTTTTCTATTAAGAATTGACTCGAAAACTTTTGAAATACAGGACGTTAAAGCAATTGGACGATAGTTGGAGGGTTGGGAGTGGTCACCCTTCTTTGAGACTGGCTGAATGAGAGCAAACTTCCAGCAAGAAGGAAAGGTACAACTTGACAGACAAAGGCGAAAGAGTTTGCCTAGGCAGGGTGTAAGCACAGAAGCACAGTTCTTGAGAACAACAGGAGGGACCCCATCAGGCCCATATGCCTTGTTAGTACTGAGGCCAGTGATGGCAGAAAATACATCAACTGAAGAAATTTTAATGTCAGCCATGAGGAAGTCAGAGGGGAGAAGTGATGGAGGAACAGCACCGGAATCGTCTAAGGTGGAATTGGAGGAGAAAGTCTGTGCGAAGAGATCTGCTTTATCAGTAGAAGAAATAGCTACAGAACCATCAGAGTAGAAAAGAGGAGGGAAGGATGATGAGGTAAAGTTGTTAGAAAGATTTTTGGCAAGGTGCCAGAAGGAGCGGGAAGAATTCGAGTTGGAGAGTTGAGAGCATTTAGTATGGATGAAATTATTTTTAGTGGAGCGAAGAACAGACTTAGCACGATTCCGGGCAGAAACGTAAAGATGATGTGATTCAGGGGTGGGTTGGCTCCGGTACCTTTTTAGGCCTTCTCCTTGTTGCGGACAGCATTAGAACAAGCGTGATTAAACCAAGGCTTTCTTGCGTTAGTCAAAGGATATGAGAAAGGAATGTATGCTTCCATGCCCGAGAGAATAACCTCCGTAATGCGCAAGGCACACTCAGATGGCTCACGGCCATGGAAGCAATAATCATTCCAGGGAAAATCAAAGAAGTACTGCCTGAGGGCCTCCCAGTTCGCGGCTCCAAAATGCCACAGACGACGTTTCCCTGGAGGGTCCACAGGCCGTACCGGAGTGATAGGACAGGTTAAGGTAATAAGGTTGTGATCGGAGGAGCCCAACAGAGAAAAAAGATTAACAGAGTAAGCAGAAGGATTAGTTGTGAGGAAGAGGTCAAGTATGTTGGAGCTCTCTCCAAGGCGGTCAGGGATACGGGTAGGGTGCTGTACAAGCTGCTCTAGGTCATTAAGGATAGAAAAGATGTAGGCTTGTTGACCAGGTGGATCCGTGAAAGGAGAGGAGAGCCAAAGGTGGTGGTGAACATTGAAATCTCCAACAATGGAGATTTCAGAGAAAGGAGAAATGAACAGAATGTGTTCCATCGTAGAAGTAAGATAGTCGAAGAATTTTTGATAGTCAGTAGAATTAGGTGATAAGTAAACAGCACAGATATATTTAGTCAGAGAATGACAGGAAAGCCGAAGCCAAAGTGTGGAGAATTCAGAAGAATCAAGTTCAGGAACACGAGAACAAGATAAGTCGTTGCGTATGTATACACAACAGCCACCTTTGGCTTTGAAATGAGTCTAGAGAAAGTAGGAGGATACAGAAAAGGGTTTGCTGTCGGTTGCCTTAGACAGCTGAGTCTCCGTCAGAAAAAGAAGGTGAGGTTTACAGGAGGAGAGGTGGTGTTCAACAGAGCGAAAGTTAGAGGAAAGGCCGCGAATGTTGTGTTGTTATATCCCCTTAACCTATACCTCCTTCCACCCTCTCCTCTAAACAACCTCTCATCTATAAACTTTCCTCACCCTGCAGATCTATCCACCACCTCACTCTTCCCAATCTTCATCCCATCATCCCACACACCTCTTTTTGACCATACATGATGTCCCCTGTTTTGGGCCGTTATAATTGATCTCTGCTCGTATATTTATATCTTCATCTGTTTACTAACGTTTATTATAGATAGATAGAAATATAGATAGATAGATAGGTGGATGGATAGACAGATAAGAGATATAGATATATCATCATCATCATCAGACATTGCAAGCCTACTGCTGAACAAAGGCCTCTCCCATCCATTGCCATGAAATCCTTGACTGAGTCTCTCTCTGCCACATTTTGCCTGCAAACTTCTCCATCTCATCTTTCTACCTCCTGTCTGGCCATTTTCTGCTATGCTTTCAATCTCTTGGAGCCCAGTCAGTCAGCCTCATGCTCCATTTGTTTTCCTTTTTTCTTCCTACATGACCGGCCCACCTCCATTTCTGTTCTATCATAACTTCTGTATTGTCTTTGACTTTAGTCTGCGCTCCCACCCAAGTGGATCCTTTCCTGTCTCTTAAAGATACTCCCAGCTCTGATATTTCCATTGCTGTTTGAGAATGGATTAGTTGATTTTCCATCGATTTTGACAGTTTCCATGTCTCACAAACGTACATCATAGCTGGGATTACACATTTGTTATATACTTTTCGTTTCATACCTATTAGCAAGCTACTTTTTATGATGTCTCTGTGTTTACCGAAAACTTTCCATTCATTTGTAAGGCATCTTTTTATTTTGCTATCATGGTCTTTTAATAGTTTCAGTATTTCCCTCAAGTAATTGTACTCCTCGACTCTTGCTTATTATGATGATGCTCTTTGGTGTATTTGGATTAAGCATTACTTTAGTTTTACTCCGGTTCATTTTTTGCCCTACTTTGAAGCTTTCTCTGTTTAGGTCATTTATCATTTTTTGCAATGTATCTGCTGCTTCTGGGATTAGGACAATGTCATCTGCAAATCTTAAATAGTCTAGCTTTTCTCTATGTTTACTCCCTTGTTTTCTCAGACTGGCTTTCTGAGAATACTTTGTGGGCATGCCGTAAATAATTTTGGTGAAATTGTGTCTCCCTGATGCATGTCCTTCTTAATCTTAATTTTTCCGAGTCTTTATGTAATTCACTTGTAGCAGCTCGCTCTTTGTACAGGTATGTCTTTTAGCAGTTTTACACTGGTATTAACTCCTTGTTCCCGCTATGAATTTGTAACTACAACGTGTTCCACTGAGTTGAAAGCCTTTTCGAAATCAACCAGACCTAAACACAGTGGTTTGTTATATTCTGTATTTTTCTCAGTTACCTGATTCATTGAGTAGATGATCAGTAGTCGAATACCTGCTTTTGAATCCTGCCTGGTTACGAGGTTGGTTTTCTTCTCAACTTCTTGTTATTCTGTTTGCAGGGGAAAGTGGTGCAAAATGTCCCAGGTGGGTAATATGAACCACCCTTAGTAGCTGTGCTAGTAGATGCTGACATTTCTTGGCGGCATCATGTAACTAATCCTCCCGCCATCAGCTGTTGTGAGAAAGTTACCAAGAATGGGTGCCACATTCTGATTGCTCGTGAGAAATTCTTAGTTTTTTCAACATCCTCTGATCTAATGGTAAGTCTTTTGAAAAACAATGTTTTGCAAGGATATAGCGCATATAAAATCTAGTAGTTTTGGTCGATTGCTGAGCTGTAGTGTGTGATTCAGACTGACAAATGAAGTAGTTGTTTTCTTGCAAATGGTCGGCTGTGAGGTTTGTTTACAATCAGAGCACCTCTGGGGCAAAATGGCCTACTTGCATATGGGGTAAAATGGAACACTGTGTCATTTTACCTCAAGGTGGTCCGTATTACCAATCATATTGTATGATAATACCAATTATTATTATTATTATTTTTTTTTTTATGTTTTGAAAGTAATATGTTGAGTCTTCCCCCTCACTGCACACACAAGCTGCAAGCTCTAGATGTTGCAGTTATGAAGCCACCTTTTACATACTATACCGGTGAGGTTGAGCACTGACTGAAACAGCGTCCTGGAAGATGTGTCAGTGTTTCAACTAGCCACCTTGTTTCGAAACGCCTCTCTCAAATCAGCAACGGCCCAAAATGCAGCAAATGGCTTTCGGAAAATTAGAATCTATCCCCTTAAGCGGAACATTTTCGAAGATCATGATTTTGTCCCTTCAGATGTAACAGACCAAGATAAACCTAGTCCTAATGATAACCAAACCCCTGACAGTGTTAGAACTACACAGGAACTTCCAGATGAATCTCAGAGGTTAGATGGCAATATCCAAGAAACACAAAATGAGGTCCAAAGACCTACTGACGCCACAACATACGATGCTAATAGGCCTACAGCACAACCAAGTTTTGACGAAACACCTGTCATAGCTAGTACTTTCTGCTACATTTGCCCATTTGAAATAAGTCCCCCAGCTAAGACAAATCGAACACTCGATTGAAAACGAAAATCAGTGAGGGCAGTATCAGAACACAGAACGTCATTTCCTTACAAACAACGACTGGTTGAGTCTCAAAATGGAAAGACAAGAGCTGAAGCAATAAAGGTGACAAAGAGGAAGATGAAGTATGAAAAACAGCATCATAAGCCAAAGAAAGCAGAAAGTTCAAGGCCTACACAGAAGAAAGAGAAGGGTAAATGAGTCTCAACAATACCTCAACATGAGTCAAGTGAGTCCGATAATGATGACACACTTTGCTTTTGCTGTTCCGGAAAATAGAGCAAAACATCGAGAGAAGGGTGAATTCAGTGTTCTGCCTATCTACGCTGGGCACATGATAACTGTCCAGGTGTTAATGAGGATGATGTTGAATTTGTGTGTGAAATTTGTAGGCCTACTTAACCCCTCTGTGGCCGACCGCATGGAAATTGTTGGGCCCCACAGGCCGACCCTGCAGCCATTTTTTGAAGTTTCGAAAATCGTTTTTTTTTTTCTTGCCATATTGAAGAGAAAGTTCTGACACAGCTGGCAGTGCAAATTTCAGCTTCCTAGACCTACCCTGTGGCGTGCATTTTAAATATATATATACATATACATATACATATATATATATATATATATATATATATATATATATATATATATATATATATATATATATATATATATATATACAGTATATGGAGCCGCTGTGGTACAGTGGTAAAGTATGCATGTTCGTACACTGAGGAACAAGGGTTCCCGCCCCGCCAGGGTAATAAACTTTGGGAGCGTTCTTCAGGCCACGTACTGCATTGGCGGACATAAGGGGTGCTGTTGTTGAACCAGTGTCGCTTACTATAAAGTATGCTTGCACCCAGTCAGCTTGCGTGGGCCGGTTACACTTGGTTCACAGACTACACACACATCCAAAGCCACTCCAGCACTACAGTTACACTTACAAGCACTTCTTACCCTACATACAATCTCTACTAGACTGCCTAAGCCACTTAGTAGAGATACATTGGCTGTATTGTCCCCACTTCGGTCGGGATAGGCCGGTCCTGCAGTGGACACTGAAACGGCTGATATATATATATATATATATATATATATATATATATATATATATATATATATATATATATGCATAAGAGCTAGGGCAACAAAATAACTGAGTAATGCTTATTTCAAGGTGATTGCTCTGTTACAAAAATATTCTACTATTATGCAGGCTTTTTTTTTTTTTCTTTATCTGATTGATGATGATAGGAAACAGTATGCTAAAGCCTCTTTTCTTCAGCCTATCCAAGAAATATTTCCTTGTTTGTTAGTTGCAACAGTCATCGTGTTTTCCAATAATTTCTTGCCAGCTATTGTGCAGGAAGAATAGTGGACAGGGGAAGCCTTCCTCTTCTCTTTTCTCACATAAAGTATTTAGATATTTAGTGAAATGAGCCTGTGGAGTCACGTGGAGAGACAGGCTGACGAATGAGGATATAAAGGAGCGTTGTGGTGTGGATGTGGATGTTATAGGAAGCGTTATGAGGAACACACTGAGGTGGTTTGGCCATGTGGAGAGGATGAAGGGTGAAAGACTGACGAAGAGAGTGTATGTGAGTGAGGTGGAGGGGGGAAGAGGGAGGGGGAGGCCGAGGATGAGATGGAGGGATGGGGTGGAGAGGTATATGAGAGTGGGGGGTGTGAGTTGGGAACAGGGCAGTGAAACGGCGGGGGACAGGGCGACTTGGAGGCGATTTGTTTGTGGCCACCCCAAAAGGGATTGAGGCGTCTGGCATGAGAGAGAAGAAAGAGAGAGAGAGTTTTAACAGGAATATTTAACCACCTGACCAAAAACAAGCCTGTTATCTGACCTTACCAAGTAACTCCGATGTGATTTCTTTTGCAGTATCTGACACAGATCCAACATACATAGAGGAGCACAGTCTGGATAACGAAGCAGATATTGCCACTATCACCACTACTACCATCTCAGCCTCCACTACAACCACCATCAGCCCAGTAGCCACAAGAGCGGCTACCAGCACTCCACAAGTCACAGTGATAACAACACTCCCGACAACAAGGACCACCACATCCACCATAACCTCCCTCACCCAATGTGCTACTGGATCAGAAGTCATTCCTCTGATCAAAACACAAGGAAGAGACATCCTGAACCGATTCTAGAGGAAGTGAAATGAAAAATTATATATATATATATATATATATATATATATATATATATATATATATATACTGTCTATAGATAGATAGATAAATAGATAGATAGATAGACAGATAGATGGATAGGAAGATAGATAAACAGAGCTAGATAGATAGATGGATAGATAGATAAACACAAATATAGATAGATAAATAGATATAAGTGAAGGAAAGGCTGACGTCTAAAAGTAAACCAAATGAGAGTGGGAGGCATTCCTCTGGATATATATGAGAAGATGGAGTAAAAGAGGAGTGAGGTATGCAGAAACAGTGGCGTCACTAGGGGTGTACCGGGGGTGTGGATCGCATTGACTGACACCATCAGAGGGAGTAGCACCAAAATTACTGTCTATACAATCAGCAGAAATTTATGTAAAGAAAAATGTCCATGTAGTTAGTTATAACAACAAAAACATTTTTCGTAAGCCCATCTTGCATGTATCAATATACTTACAAGGCTAAAACTCTATGCAAATTTACTTTTGAATCCTCTGATGCGCTCCTGTCAGAGCTGTCATTATTACCTAATCACGATGATATTTCGAATCACGTGGTTTCGTCTGCACTCTTGAACGCGCTGTTGTTTTTATTACTGCTGGTGTACTATATAAAGTTGCTTATTTTTGTCAAATTTTCTGGTGTTTTACCTACAGTATTGCGATAATTAGCAATCGTGAACCTATATCAATATCTTTTTTGAGAATCAGGTAATAATTGAAGGAAAATAAGGAAAAAAAAAAAAAAAAAAAAAAGCTTCTGCTCAGTTACTAATAATGTTCTACCTAATAATGTTGTAATTCAGTGTAGAAAGATTTTACAAAACAAGTTTGTTGTTAGTATTCTTATTATGCAGGAAATATTACATTCAAGCAATTTACAATTATTTTTATCACATATAATCTGTTATTAAAACTTAATAATCCTACATGTATAATAATTACTGATGATATAACTATTTGATAACTAAACATGAAATGGGGGGAATGTTATGTCTCTTGATACATGTTTAGAAATATAACTTAAATATTAAACTCAGTTTTCTTTTTTAATTTTAGTATTTTTTTTTTTATCTTTGTTTTAACATCACTGTCTTGCATATAAATATATATACATACATACACACACACACACACACACACACATATATATATATATATATATATATATATATATATATATATATATATATATATATATATATATATATATATATATATATATATATATATATATCTGATTTTAAGAATTATTCGGGGCTTAAGTTTGAATTATTGTTTGAAAATATAGTGAGAATAAAAATTACACTTGACGGAACTAACATATCCAATAAATTTACGTTTTACATTTTCATAGTTCAGCTTTTTTTTTCAAATATTGCTAATTTGTCTTTTTTTTTTTTAATTTTAATCACGCGGGGATATTCTGTCATGCCACACGGAGTGCATAAATCAACGAGGTCAAGTGGATGCCAGCAACGGAAAGCAAAAGAGACAAGAATAGTCAAAACACTTGGTGGATCCATGCTTCAAAATGTCAAAATACCGGATGATGACCAGGGTTCATCAAAAGACACTGCTCGTCAGCCTCTAATTGATAAAGCTGATTCTTCTTATGCTAGCATGCGTTCTGCAGTAGAGCAAGGAGTGGAAATGGCAGAAACTGAAACAGAAGAACAAGGAGTGGAAAGGGCAAAATTTGAAGCAGAAGAGCAAGGAGTGGAAATAGCAGAATTTGATGCAAGGAGTGGAAATGTCAGAATTTGAGGCAGAATAGAGTGCTGAAAGTGCCTCTAGCCATGATACTGTAAATGAGATGAGTGACGTTACGGAGAAAGATTTGCTAATTTTATGTGTAGTTCCTTTCCGGGAAATACCAGTTCCAGATCATTTTCTGTTGACATCATCGAAAAGGGAAGTGCTTCTTTCCAGAAAAAGGATCTGTCTTTCAGTGGGGCGGCAAGGCAAGATGCAAAAGCAAAGGGAGATGTGCGCCGGCTTTCAAAAGGGTGGTTTTACAAGGTGATGCGAAATGGCGAGATAATTCTGCGGTCATGGATAGTTTACTCACTCGTCAGCGAGAATTTATACTGATTTTGCTGCCGACTGTTTGCCGTTAGTGCTACAGATGAGACACTCAAATTTGTGACTGGGTTTCAGAAGTGGTGGAAACTTAGCCAGAAAGTACAGTACATAACCATGAGTCATCCGAAGAGCACCTTCGTTGCCTTGAAAAGTGGAAAACATTGGTTGCAGAACTGAGGATGCGCAAAACCACTGACGCTGAAATTATTACTTTGATGGAAATGGAGAAGAAAAAGTGGAGAGACATCTTGCACAGATTGTCTGATATCACATTGTTTGGTGGCAAGCGCAATCTGGATTTTTGTGGTCACAAGGAAGATGAATCTTCATTGAATAAAGGGAACTTTCTTGAGGCAGTTGAGATGCTTTCAAAATATGAACCAGTGCAAAAGGAGCACCTAATGAGATTAAAGTAGAGCACGTGTAAACTTAAAAAATCAGTTTCTTAACTTACAGCAGAAAATTGAGTTTTTGAGTGCCCTGGCAAATCATGTGAAGAAGATTGTCATGGACATAAAGTCTGTGAAGTACTTTGGAATATGTTCAACAGCACACTTAACGTAATTATCACATGCTGAAAAGATGTCGGAGGTGATCAGACATGTGGAAATCAACAATAGGAAAGCTGAGGTAAAGGAAATATTTCTAGAATTTTTTCATTTAAAGAAAAAAAAAAAGAAAGCTGCTCACCTGTTCTGACATATAAAAAAAAAGAAAAAAAAAAGAAGAAAACTGGAACGTGACGGACTGGACATAATGACGTGCGGCACTCAGGGTCACCACAATACTGCCACTATGGCTGGAATCTATGGAGGCGTTCAAGCCATTCCTGAGGGAAAGATCAAGAAAGCTATTTTTAATGGATGTGTGGACCATTCGCTTTACTTGTGCAGTCAGCACTCTTTTGCTGAAAATACATCGTGTGTGACATTTGTTGGAACTCTTGAGACAATGTTTTCTTTTTTTGTTGCTTCCATCCATCGATGGGATGTGTTAACTGACCATACTGGAGTGTCAGTGAAAAAGGCTATCAACAACACGCTGGGGTGCACATCATGCTGCAGTTCAGCAAGTTAAGGATAAGTTCGATAAGTTTGTGGCGGCGATTGAAGCTCTTTGTGATCCACATGAAAATCTGAACACAGGAGGAGCTGCACAAGGTCTTTTATGTGCGGTCCCTGGTTTCACTTTTCTGTGCTGCCCGTACTTCTGGCGTGATGTACTTCAGAAAGTTAATCTTAAACAGCAGTACCTGCAGGCTAAGGGTTTAACTCTCAACAAGGTAGTGACAAAGCTAGAGGCACTAGGACTTTTTCAGCACGAGAAGTGTGGTCACCTAGTGGTGCATTCAGCTGAACAGGAGTTTTTAAAATAAGGCTAGTATGGAACTGCAGTAAAGACAAGAGCCATGTTCTAGAAGAGGATTACAGGGAATGAGGCAAGCGATGCTGGATTCACACTGCAAGAAGAAAATAAGAGACCTATGCTGGAGGGCATTGCTTGCTTATATTTTGAACTCCAAATGAGATCAAGAGCCATCAAGGAAGTAGCAGCCATGTTTGAGACTGTTCAAGCGAAGAGTCTCATACTCCATCACAAAACTGACCACTTTTTATGGTGAGGTATCCGAGAATAAACTTATAATAAAAATACCAAGGCTGACAAGGCACCTGAAAGTAGCAGAGATTGGTCTGGAAGAAAGAGTGGGCAACATCAGACATTTTAACATTCATAGCTGAATGGGACCTTGTAGTATCTCTCCCAACCCTTTCACTAAGCCTAATATTATTTTTGACGATTGGTGTGTCTGTGGCGTCCTGTGAGAGCTTTTCAAAACTGAAACTTATAAAGAACTATTTGCAGTCTACTATGAGACAGTCAAGACTTTCCGATCTTGCGATATTATCAATTGAAAGTGAGTTGGCTAAAGGCATTAATTTCGACGAAGAGAGTCCCAAGTTCGCAGTTTTGAAGGCCAGGAAAGGAAAGTTCTGTTTTAGTCGAGATGTTCACTAAGTGCTGAATTGTTTGTGTATTTGTTGCTGTTTATTTTCACAATATTATTTCATTTATGAGTATATTTCCATACGCCTTTGTCTACAACTTCTACATTATTTGGTCGTTATTGATTATACAGACCTAATCTATTAATGTATCTCGTGTAACGTAAAGTTTAATGATAAAATTAACATAATTTTGATGTAGTTCTTATACGTTTTTACATCTAATTCTATTGTTTTCTTACTGAATTTTCACTTAAACACAGGAAACTATGTAAATATAAATATATTTAGGCTGTGTGTAAGATGCTGTAATTTAAAGATGTAATTTTAATTTTGCTAATTCTTTACGTCACTACTTTTGCCATTACATGCATTGATATACGAGAATTACGATTTACGAGTAACATTAATCCAAAAACACATTACTAAGGATTCTGTATGGTCTGGTACAGGAGGAGGTCCAAGGGGGGGGGGGTGGCACCATGAGTGGCACCATGAGTTGCGGCACTGGGTGATACCAACCCTAGTGACGCCACTGTGCAGAAACTTGAGATGCTGAACATTAATTGTGGAGAAAATTATCATAGATATGATTCAATCGTATATAATAACAGTAACAGAATAGAAATCTGAAATAGCGTCACTGTAAGAATAGCAGTTAGTTAACGAAACCCCAGTGGGCAGTATTTTTTTAGTAAAAAAGTTTAGATATGATTAAATGTAACAGAAAAGAGCCGAGACAAAATGACCTGATACCCCCTTGTGTAACAATATAAATATTCAGGATTTGTACGAGATGAAACCAACAAAATTTCTTATGTATCTAATGGTAATGAACGAAAAACGAAAATACATTTAACTTCATACCATTAACTCCATCTGGAAAAGTTGGGTGTTTCTAGTCCTGGGGTCTGATGTTCGGTGCTAACACAGTCCTTTAACTCACAACGGGCGGGGACAACGGGAGGGGCCTCGGTTACTGATACGTACTTTTGGAGACCTAACAGTTGCCGTTAAGGGAAGGCCTGACTGACCTTAGCGCTCCCGTATCTTTCAGCCACCTGGAAATATACCAAATTAACCATTCCCTTTTATGTACACCGACTTATTGCACTATATTGGGTAGTTCATAGGGGTGCAACACAACAGTGTACAGTACATTGTATTGTACAGTAATTTAAATTAGTACTGTATAGTATTAGAGTGCATTAATGTTCAACAGTATTATACAGTGTTCATTGTCGCTGTACAGTTTTATTCAGTGCATTTGTGTTGTACTGTACTATAGTGTACATTGCTGTTGTACAATAGTACCAAGTGTTTTAAAGTTGTACAAAATTATAGTGTGCTTTAATGCTGTACAGTAGTGTATAGTAATGTCAGTGTACAATATTATAAGGTGTAGTGCTATACTGTAACATGGTGTATCCTGTTGTATACAGTGTACAGTACACTATCAGGACAAATGCCCCTAGGAAAATAGTGCAATAGGACAAGCTCCTAGAACGAAAGCTTTCTTTTTAGATATACTATTGTTTTTCAGGACTGGAAAGATTAGGTTTGGTTAGGTTAAGATGAAGGTTAGGTTATGTTAGTTTATCCTGAGATTAGGTTTGGTTAGTTTAAGATTATGAGATATTAGGTTAGTTTAAATTTGGTTGTTAAGTTGATGTAGGTTTAAGTAAGGTAAGGTTATTTTAGTTTAGCTTAGTTAATGGACTGGGTTAGGCTAAAGCTACCTCAGTTTAAGCTAAGTTGGGCTAATTTAAGTTTAGGTTAGTGCTGGGTTAGGTTAAGTTTAAGTTTAGAAAGGGGAGGGCAATGGTGGTTTGTACATTCCAAGGGGTTAATAATAGGCCAAAATTATGAAAAAATGAAAGCCTTTTACGTATTTATTATGGATTTGATACATGGTAAAATGTTTTTTGGCTTTTGATTTGTGCCTTTTAAGCGTAAGGAAGAAAAATAGTCCTTAACCAGCCACGCTTCATAAATGTCCGAAATCTTTATATTTCCAGAATATCCTGAAAATTTCCATAGTACCACTAAATTTCATGCTATTACATTTTAAAAACAACCCTAGAATTTCCTTTTTTTCTCAACTAACTCCCAAAGGGAAATGTAATCCCTCCCTTTAGGAGTTAGAGAAGAATCATAGATTTTCTAGCAAAAGCGAGGGATGACCAAGAATAATCTGGGAACCTTTAGCCAAGGTTAAGGTTAGGTTAGGTTAAGTTAAATAAATGTAGATTATTTGGTCAGGGTATAATTGCATTGCTTAATTAGCTTAGGTTAGTTTGTTTGATTTGGTCATTACGTTAGATTGTTTAGTTATGTTGGTTGTTCAGTTATGTTAGATTTTCAGTTAGGTTAAGCTGATCGGTTAGATTAAGTTCGATCATTCAGTTTGGTTAAGTTAAAGTTGTTCGGTTATGCTGGGTTAGGTTGTTCAGTTAGCTTTTGTCATGTTGTTCAGTTAACTTAGATTAGATTGTGCGTCTAGGTAAGGTAGAGTAATTTAGGCTAGGTTACGACACGATAAGTTACTACTACATAAATAACTGAAATAATACGCAAATTTATTTTCCTAGCTGGGGCTTTTATCCCAGGGGCTTTTGTTCTAGGGACCTTTTGTTCTTCATATACTGTAGGGTACTGTAGTGTATAATGCACAGCAGTGTCAGTTGACAGTTATGTACAAACCATAATTATGTCGTAGTAGTTTTGTAAAACTGTAATGTTATAACATAATGGTACAGTTCATTACAGTATGGAGAGAGTTGTGTACAGTAATAGTAATGTACGATACTGTTGTACAGCACAGAGCCTAATAGTAGTTGTGCAAGTAAGTATTATACAGTAATACTTTGAGTAATGTCTACCACACACTCTGCACTTCCCAAAATGACATACATTTCATTTATTTCATTCCAGTTGAGTGGTCCTGTCCCCTGTTTTCTTTTGAGTTCTTGTCGGCTCTGAATCAGTGTCTCCAGACACGATGAATGGCTGTAACTCTAGGGAGATAAGTATTCTGCATTGTGACTGGGTAAAAAGAAAAATCCCCCCAAACACAGCAAGTCCTCAGTTCACTCCCACCCTTAGCTTTGGTTCACTGCACGATAGTAGAAGAAATGTTAGTAACTTAGTACCGTGCATAGCAAAACACTGACCACTGTGCAGGGCTGTAGAGGCTGCGCCCTTACGGTGACCTTAATGGGAGGTGCTAGTATATTCGCCCAGTGGTATATGTAGAAAAATGGAAACATAAAAGAAAAGGTATGAAGTGGTAGAAACCACCACATTGATTATGAACGTGAACTTACATGCACCGCACGGCCATTTTTTAGTATATTGTGGCAATTTGGCACTGTGGGCTAATTCCACGATTCAAGGAGGCTGTGTTATTTTCATTGTATAAAGAATATAGAGTACTATTTTAATAATCACAAACATCACAATTATCATTAATGAATATTTTCAGGTAGTACTAAGTCAAGTGAAACATGTAAATATATCTTTAGCTTATATATTCTATAATAATAACACTAAGCTTTCTCTTTATGTATCATGTATTTTCAGTTGAAAAACTGCCTTGAACATTTATGAAATAATTTTATCACAAATTACAATAAGTACATGGTGGCTACTGAACATTAGTTCTTCCTCATGTATTTCGTATTCGTTGTTCCCCAGTTACTTAATATAACGAAGTTTTGAAGTTAGCAAACACACATTCTTACTCTGTTATTCCCTCAGGGTGATGTCTAAATGTTGGTGATGTATGGGAACATCAGAGGGAGGCATATATATATATATATATATATATATATATATATATATATATATATATATATATATATATATATATATATATATATATATATATATATATATATATTGTTACGGAACAGAGAAAGATAATGTACACTTTAAGTGAGAATACTAAAAATCACTACTGTCCCGTAAAGTTCCAGGTTCAAAACAAAAGAGTTAGGTAAAATTACAAGTTAAAGTTTAATGCTCAAACTAACAACAAAACATTCAGGACTCATAAGGATAATGTAATGGCAAAAAACAGGTTAAATATATGGTTAACTGCAATAGCCTCTATTAACACGAAATTAGCAAGAGTAAATTTATCTAAGTCAGCCCTGATAAAAATGAAAATACTAGATAATGCTCAGTGAATGCAATATATATCATTACAGATACAAAATATTATTAATAATGACTGACATCCAAACTTTACATTAATCACAAAAACCTCATTAGGCCTACAAATTAACACCTTATGCTATACAGTACAAGAACAAAATGTAATAACACTCATACTCAAATTACACAGCAGTTAGATGGGTGGAGACTTCCTGAGCACTCACAATAATAACAACTGTACAGGGGAGGACAGAGATGTGAGCAAAATGAGGAGTAGATCTAAGTGGCAATAATGCAGATACTGAGCTCATTATATAGGGGCCGGCAGAGCTTGATACAACTTGTAAGAAGGACGCGCAAATGAAGCCATGGAGACAAAGAGTTGACAATCCTGCTCTGAACAACAGAAAGAACGACTTACTCTACTATAAGGGAGGAGGGGGGGAGTGAGGTAGAACACGCTCGTGATCAAACATGCAGCATACTGTACGTTAGAATTACACAAAGGATGATGAAATCATAGGCTATGTAACACCTCCCCACAAAGAAAAAGAAATTTACAAAGGAAATTTCTTATTACTCTAAAACAATCTGTCTAAAGTCTAGATAAGCAATCTGCAATAACATTTCTTTCCCCTTGACATGTTGTATGTCTAATGAATACTCCTGAAGAAGTAGACTCCATCTTGTCAATCTCTGATTTTTATTTTTAAACTTACTAAGGAATTTCAGTGGGTTATGATCGGTATAAATGACTATGGGGTCAAAACCAGAACACAAATAAAATGAAAAATGCTGTAAACCCAAAATCAAGGCCAAAAGCTCTTTCTCAATAGTTGAGTAGTTCTTTTGAGGTGGAGTGAACTTCTTACTGTACTAAGATACAGGGTGTTCAATACCCTGATCATCCTCTTGCAGCAAAACAGCCCCAGCTCCTGTATCACTTGCATCAACAGCCATCTTAAAAGGCTTATCAAAATTTGGAGTAGCGAGCACTGGCTGACTTAATAGGATAGCTTTAAGCTTGCTGAAAGAGGATTCACATTTATCGGTCCAGACAAATTTAACTCCCTTTTTCAGTAGGTCTGTAAGTGGTGATACAAGCATTGAAATGTTAAGAACAAATCTCCTGTAATAACCTACCATTCCCAAAAATCTTTGTAGCTCTTTCCTACTTTTAGGTCTGGGAAGATCACTTATAACCTGAACCTTAGCTCCTGGTGGTGCAACATGTCCATCACCAATTACGTACCCAAGGTACTGAACTTTAGCTTGAGCAAACTCACACTTTGATAAATTAGCTACAAGATTAGCCTGAACCAAACGCTCAAGAAATTTACTGACATGGCATAGGTGATCTTTCCAGTTGTCACTGAAGATTAATACACCATCAATATAAACAACACACCCTGCCAAACCCTCTGTTACAACATTCATGAGCTTCTGAAATGTGGCTGGTGCATTCTTCATACCATATGGCATTACAGAACATGCAAAAGTCTTTCCTAGTGTTACAAAACATGAGATCTCCCTAGCACGTTCAGTCATAGGTACTTGCCAGTATCCCTTTAACAAATCAAACTTACTTATGTACCTAGCCTTTCCGATCTTGTCTATGCAATCTTCCACACGAGGGAGAGGGTAAGTGTCTGTTTTGGTTATCTGATTAACACGTCTGTAGTCAATGCAAAGCCGCTGTGACCCCCCTTGCTTAGGGACCAGAGTGACAGGAGAACTCCACTCGCTCTGACATGGCTCAATCATCTTGCGGTCCAACAGGTAGCCAAGCTCCTTCTCGATGAGAGGAACTTTCACTGGGTTCACACGGTAAGGAGGCAGTTTAATTGGCTTTGCGTCTCCAACATCGACATCATGCATCAATACAGTGGTTCTTCCTGGAGTGGCACGGAAAACTTGCGGGTACTCCTGCAGTAATGCCGAAAACTCCTGCCTTTCCTCGGGAGGCAGATGAGAAAGCTTAGTCTGGAGATCATTCATGATATCAGGATTCTTCCCCAAACTATCACTCAGGCTCATACTGCATGGAAGAGCTTCACTTGCAGACTCGGGTGGAACAGCTACAGTGCAGACCGGATTATTTTCGTCCCGCCTGTGATACAACTTTAGCATATTGATGTGACATAGTTGCTTGTTCTTTCTACGATCTGGTGTGGCGATGACATAGTGGACATCACTGAGTTTCTTCTCCACGAAATAAGGACCACTAAACTTGGCTTGAAGAGGTTGCCCATGCACCGGTAGCAGAATCAAAACCTGATCTCCTGGCTGAAAGTGGCGTAACCTGGACTTCTTATCATACCAAGTTTTCATCTTCTCCTGAGCAGCTCCTAAATTCTCTCTCGCCAGCTGTAAAGTAGTGGACAGCCGTTCTTTGAACTTCATCACATACTCCAGCAGGTTGACGTCATCTTCCTCCGACAGCCAGCATTCCTTGAGTAACTTAAGGGGTCCTCTTACTTCATGGCCAAACAGTAGTTCAAAGGGTGAGAAGCCCAGTGATTCATTTGGAGATTCTCTTGAGGCAAACACAACGAATGGAAGACCTTTATCCCAGTCTTTCTGATGTTCCAAACAGTATTTCTTGAGCATCGATTTGAGGGTTTGATGATATCTCTCCAACGCTCCTTGGGTCTGGGGATGGTAAGCTGAAGACGTGATCTGGGTGATGCCCAACTCTTTCAGAGACTGCTTGAAAACGTTTGACATGAAATTACTTCCCCGGTCTGACTGTACCTCCTTGGGCAGACCAAACTTTGTGAAGAACCCCAGCATTTCCTTAACCACGTTCTTTGCTGAGATATTTCTAAGTGGAATGGCTTCAGGATAACGAGTAGCCATATCAATCAGGGTCAACAGATAAGAAAATCCTGAAGAAGTCTTAGGAAGAGGGCCCACAATATCCACCAACATACGGGTGAATGGCGCCTCAAAAGGAGGAATGGGAAATAGAGGTGCAACCTTTTCGGTCTGATTACACTTCCCCACAACTTGACAGGTGTGACAAGACTTACAATACCAGGAAACATCCCTGAAGATACCTGGCCAGTAGAAGTGTTTCAAAATGCGTGCCACAGTCTTCCTCACTCCAAGGTGTCCTGCCAAACTGGAATCATGAGCCACTCTAATGATATCCTGCCTACAAACACGAGGGATGACAACTTGATGTACAACCTCCCATTCACAGTCGGCTGATGCTGTTGGGGGTCTCCACTTCCTCATAAGTACTCCTGACTTTATATAATAACAAGTAGAAGCACCAGCTGACTCTTCCTCACTGCAAGCAGAGTTAGCTAGACCTTTCAACTCAGGGTCAGCAACCTGCAACTCAACCAACTCTTGACGAGACAAATTATCAACACTACGCGGTACTGCCTCATCTGGTGAGTGGTCCAAATTAGCAAAAAAAGTGTCAGCTAGGATAACATCATCATCATCAATATCCTCTAAGTCACCAGTAACTTTAGACTTAGCCCTAGTGACAGCACATGCAGGGAACACATCAGGGACATCACAATCCTGGGTCGCAGTCACTGGCTCACTAGACAATTGAGGAGCTGGACACACTTGACTTCCACCAATATCATTTCCAAGTAAGAAAGTTACACCTGACATTGGGAGTGTCTCAACCAACCCAACCATAACAGAACCATTAACAAAACCAGACTCTAAATTCACTCTGCACAGAGGGACAGAGAAGTAATTATTCCCTACACCTTGTAAGATTACAGTTTCATCAGAGGAATTAACATCAGAGCCTAGAACACTGGTCAGCATAAGGGATTGGCAAGCACCTGTATCACGATATATTTTAACTGATTTCCTGTCATTACTGTCCAGAGGACTGACAAAACCATCAGACAGGAAATTAGCACATGAACTCTTGAGAGTGTCACCCACGTTACTGCTCAAAAGAGGAGCTTCATCATGAGGATTTAATTTACCCCTCAAAGCAGGTTCAGTTAACTCAGTTAAAGAATTCTGGGAACTCTCAAGGGTGGACACTAGACCAATTGACTGAATATTTAAAGACTCCTTTTTGTTCACATCACGCTGTCTCCTGAAACATTTCTCCGTAGTATGACCAAGCTTACTACAATAAGTACATTTACTTTTCTGAAATCTAGAGGTGAAGCTGGTATTTACTTCCTGAGAAACATCATCTTTATTCTCTTTCCTGTTACCTGTACTCTGAGTAGAGGCAACGTACCTACTCTCAGCTTTCCCTTTTTCTTTAGAATATCTCTTGTGAGTGAGAACATATTCATCAGCTAAAACTGCAGCATCAGACAAATTATCTATTCTTCTCTCATCAAGATATAGGCTTACATCTTTACTAATACACCTTTTGAAGTCCTCCAGCAAAATCATTTGCTTAAATTTGTCAAAATCAGAACCCAAATTCTTAGAATTTAACCACTGCTCTAACAGATCTTCTTTGATTTTTGCATACTCAACATGGGATCGCTCATCTTGTTTATAAGTTGTCCTAAATTTTACTCTATAGGCTTCAGGAACAAGCTCACAGGCCTTAAGAATCAAGCTCTTAACTACATCATAATTATCAGATTGATCCTGAGGCAAAGATGCATAAGTTACTTGAGCTTTACAGGTGAGAACAGTTTGAAGGAGTACTGGCCAATACTTTTTGGGTCAATTAAAACCTGTAGCTACCCTCTCAAACAACTGAAAATACTTTGTTAAATCAGATTCATTAAAAGGAGGGACAAATTTAACATTTTTAGCCACATCAAAATCATCAGAGCTAGATGATCCAGTTCCACCTTGTTTCATGCGATACTTATGGTCTGCCTGAATCCTAGCGATTTCAATTTGTGCCTCCTGAATACGAGCCTGAGACTCAGCCTCCTTAGCACGTGCCTGAAACTCAGCCTCCTTAGCATTTGCCTGAAATTCAGCCTCCTTAACACGAGCCTCCTGCAGGGCTAGCTGTAACTTAGCTAATTCAATCTGCGTTTGCTCATTTGGAGGAGTTACATTAACCAAGCTTTCATTAATCATGTCAACAATTTGATCTTTAGAATGATGAGAGCGAACAGCAATTCCCAATTGTTGAGCAACAAGCTTAAGTTCATTCTTTGTTCTGTTTTCTACATCACACACTGTTTGCACATTTGACAAAAAATCTTTGGCTTCATCAAGCGTAGTAATAGTAGACATCATGAATAAATCAGTCACAAAATATCAAGCAATATCCTTATGATAATATCCTGAATATCCTGATAAGAGGTCGCCAAATTTATGTTACGGAACAGAGAAAGATAATGCACACTTTAAATGAGAATACTAAAAATCACTACTGTCCCGTAAAGTTCCAGGTTCAAAACAAAAGAGTTAGGTAAAATTACAAGTTAAAGTTTAATGCTCAAACTAACAGCAAAACATTCAGGACTCATAAGGATAATGTAATGGCAAAAAACAGGTTAAATATATGGTTAACTGCAATAGCCTCTATTAACACGAAATTAGCAAGAGTAAATTTATCTAAGTCAGCCCTGATAAAATGAAAATACTAGATAATGCTCAGTGAATGCAAGATATATTATTACAGATACAAAATATTATTAATAATGACTGACATCCGAACTTTACATTAATCACAAAAACCTCATTAGGCCTACAAATTAACACCTTATGCTATACAGTACAAGAACAAAATGTAATAACACTCATACTCAAATTACACAGCTGGAGACTTCCTGAGCACTCACAATAATAACAACTGTACAGGGGAGGACAGAGATGTGAGCAAAATGAGGAGTAGATCTAAGTGGCAATAATGCAGAGACTGAGCTCATTATATAGGGGCCGGCAGAGCTTGATACAACTTGTAAGAAGGACACGCAAATGAAGCCATGGGGACAAAGAGTTGACAATCCTGCTCTGAACAACAGAAAGAACGACTTACTCTACTATAAGGGAGGAGGAGGGGAGTGAGGTAGAACATGCTCGTGATCAAACATGCAGCATACTGTACGTTAGAATTACACAAAGGATGATGAAATCATAGGCTATGTAACAATATATATATATATATATATATATATATATATATATATATATATAGACATATTTTATATATATATATATATATATATATATATAGACATATTTTGTATATATATATATATATATATATATATATATATATATATATATATATATATATATATATATATATATATAAAGGGGAGAGAGAAGTGTGTGGTAACAATAGGAGTATTTGCCTTCTTAGTGTGACTGGTAAAATATATGGTAGAATACTTGTTGATTGGGTTAGGCATATGACAGAGGAGCTAGTTGGAGAAGAACAAGGGGGATTTAGGAAGGGAAAAGGGTTTGTAGATCAGATATTTGTTCTCAGATGTTTAGTGGAGAAGTATCTAGAGAAGGGAAAGAAAGTGTATGCTGCCTTCATGGACTTGGAGACAGCTTATGACAGAATAGATAGGCAAGGTATGTGGAAGATATTAAGAATATATGGAGTGGAGGGGAAATTGTTGAGTGCTGTGAAGAGTATGTACGAAGGAGCTAGGGCTACGGTGTGAGTGGATAGTGAGCTGAATGAGTTCTTTGATCTCAATGTGGGACTGAAACAGGGTTGTGTGATGTCTCCATGGCTGTTTAATATATACATGGATGGGGTTGTAAAGGAACTGCAAGGTAGGGCAGTGGATGTGAGGGTGGCTATAATGAATGAGGGTGTGATTTGGAAGATTCTGGTGTTGCTGTTTGCTGATGATACAGTATTGTTGAGTGAAGATGAATGGGAGTTGCATGGTTTGGTGAATGAATTTGGGACAGTGTGTAGAAGGAGGAAACTGAAAGTTAATGTAAACAAAAGTAAAGTTATGGTGTTTGAGAGGAATGAAGTCACAGAATGTACAGTGAGGTTGGATGGTGAGGACATGGAGAATGTGAGTGCATTCAAGTACCTGGGTAGTGTGATGAGTAAGGATGGAACTTTGGGGGATGAAGTGCATGAAAGGGTACAGCAGGGAAGGAAGATTGTTGGTTCAATGAAAGCAGTGATGAGGAATTGGGAGGTGAGTATGGAAGTTAAGAAGTCACTGCATGATAGTATTGTGATCCCTACCCTGACGTATGGAAGTGAGGCGTGGACCTTGCAAGAGGGGAACAAGTCAAGAGTGAGAGCAGTAGAAATGAGTTACTTGAGAGGAGCATGTGGAGTGACATGGAGGGACAGGTTGACGAATGAAGGAGTGAAGGAACGTTGTGGGGTGGATTTGGATGTGGTTGAGAAGATTAGGAGAAATACACTGAGGTGGTTTGTACATGTGGAGAGAATGGAGAATGAAAGACTGACTACGGGGGTGTATGTAAGTGAGGTGGAGGGAAGGAGAGGGAGGGGTAGACTGAGGATGAGGTGGAGGGATGAAGTTGAGAGGTATATGAGGGAGGAGGGGTGAGTTGGGGGGAAGGTAGTCAAATGGTGGGTGACAGAGCGACTTGGAGGCGTTTTGTCTGCGGCCACCCTTTGCGGGATTATGGTGTCGGGTGTGTATATATATATATATATATATATATATATATATATATATATATATATATATATATAGATATAGATATAGATATAGTAATCCCTCCACTATCCGACGTAATAGAGCCATAGGCATGTCCGGAAAGTGGTCCTGTCTGGATAGTGGGCACCAGCCTCCTGGGCTTGTACTTATGGACCCTAACTCAGAAAAACACCTATACATCTCCCTCTGGACATGCATAGCACCTATTTAAGACCCAAATCACACCAATAAGGGACATAAAAGACTGAAATAAATGCAAAAGAAACATAAAATGAGGTTTTTGAGGTAGGTTCATACAATATTAAACATTCTGGGTACTTACAAGTCCCTGGCTCCTGGACTGGTAGTTATGGACCCTAACCTAGCCTAACTCAGAAAAACACCTCCCTATTGCACATGCATAGCACCTAAGACACAACATATTCACACCAATAAGGGTCATAAAAGAGTGAAATGAGGTGTTTGAGGTAAGTATAGTATGGAAAATACAGTAGAGTACAGTATGAAACATTCTGCCTACTTACAGCAAGTTCATGGCCATCTCGATGAATAACCGCCTCCTCTCAGACTCTGACAGTAAGAAGGATTTCCTGAAGCACTTGCAGTACACCGTTCATGAAGTCTTGCACTGAACTTAGTCATTCGCACTCAGAAGTCCATTCTCTTCACACTGCACACTCTTTGTCTTACTTATGCTCCATTGTAACTTAATAAGTGTTGCACTCTGCACTTTAAGTCTTTCCACTCATAAAACCAATTTCAAAACAAATCACAAGTGTATTTACGTTAAATTTAGTCCAAAATTTTTGTCTTTTCACTCAAATTTCTACTTTCTTTACAATACTGTATGCACTGTTTTTCTTTCACTGCACAATACTAAATTCCCGTATGGTCTAGTGGAGTTCTTGCCGTTTAATCACTGTCAGAGTCTGAGAGTATCGCTGGCAGGTGACCTCGGGGTGCGTCGCTGCGTCATGGTGATGGCGTACCCACTGCAGACGACTCTGAAATAGCCACAAACTCACGTCGAGCGGTGACTCCACCGTGGCTGATGTACTGGGCTGTGGCTCGGAGCATGAAGGCCAGTCTTGGGGAGGCAACGGAGTGGAGTCAGGGCTGGGCACAGTGGGGATCACGGGCCTGAAAAAGCTGTCAGTCGTTGATTGACGCAAGAAACGACGATTCTGACGATTTATGATGCGCTGCCTGAAAGCACGCACTTCCTCCACAAGTCCCAAGGGCCCCATCTTCCTGTCGCAATCCGGGTGTTCCAGGTAGTCCAGAACGAACTCTAGGTGTTCCCGGAGTGCGCTCAGCTTGGGGATGGCTGGAGTTGTGTCATGCTGAGAGGAGTCTGCATCATCGTCGCCATCCTCATCGGAATCTTCAAGCTGGGTACTTACACCTGCAACTGAAGATTCGATCTCGATATCAGACAGGGTCTGATACCCAGGACCGCCCTCATCATCATGCAACCACTCACGCACTTTGTCTACATCAACATCATCGCCGTGCGCACGTAGACGTGCATGGAAGTCATCCACGTTGAAACCTAGGAAATCATACTCTGCATCCATTCCGAGAAGCAGACGAGACCAACCATTTTCTAGAGTCTTGACAGGGATTTCCTTCCATGCACTGGTCCAGTCTTAAATGGTAGACTTGATGTTGTAGCGGCGAAAGTTTTCTAAAGTCCACTGGCCTTGCATGTCCCATCCCTCCATGCGCTCGTCCTCGTCCTCGAGAACAACCATCACCTCGTCCAGGAACTTCCGTCGGTATAGGCGCTTCGTTGCCACAATCACTCCTTGGTCCATTGGTTAGATGAGAGCAGTAGTATTAAGTGGCAGAAACATGCACCTAATGCGGCCATTCTCAGCCACCAAGTCCTTGTCGCAGGGGTGGGCAGGTGCATTGTCAAGGAGAAGGAGGGCCTTTACCTGGTCGCGTTGGATTCCCAGTTTCTCCGTCTGGTTATGTATGACCTCCTTGACGAAATGGCGGTGGAACCAGTCTTTGAAGATCTGGGCTGTGAACCATGCCTTCAAAGAATGGTACCAGATGACAGGAAGGACATCCATCACCCCACGAAGACACTGAGGCTGCTTTGCTCAGCCAACAATAACGGGCTTAAGCTGGTGGATGCCATTAGCATTGGCACTACACAAAGCAGATAGCCGTTGCTTGGAGAGCTTGCGGCCAGGTACATGCTTCTCCGTCTCCTCGGCTAGAGTGTTAGTAGGCAAAGAGCGATAGAATAAACCAGTTTCATCAGCGTTGTAGACTTGACCGAGAGTGAGGCCCTCCCTGTCGATCAAGCCCTTAACCTTGTGCCGAAACTCCTCTACTCTATCCTCGTTAGTGTCCAAAGCTTCGCCATGAGACTTACGGTTGGTAAGGCGATGCCGTAACTTAAACGTGAAGAGCCAACCCTCGGATGCCTTGAAGTCTAGGGCATCGTGAAGCCTTGTGAACTTCTCAGCAGCAGCCTTCAGCTCCTTACCACGTACCATCACACCAGCAGCACGTTGCTGTCGATACCAAATCAACGTGGAGCGGTCGACTTCAGCAAACTTGGGAGTAAACATCATCTTCCTCTCCACGTTGCGTTTGCTTTTCGACGAGAAGTCAGCCATGTACTGCATGAGTTTGTCTCGGGATCTCTTAATATCAAACAAAGTAGATCAGGCCAGGTTAAACTCACGAAGGATGCTTGAAGAAGACCATCCCGCATCTACTTTCTCCAATATCTCCCGCTTCTTCTCCAGAGTCAATATCACTCTTCCCCTTCTCAGGCGGCAGGGCCATCATCACACACAAGAAGGAGAGGCACGAGAGCAGCAGGAGTGCCTGCAGCAGGTAAGGCACCACCACAAAAGCGAGCATGTGGGCAGCCATGAGGATGAGCGTTCACTCGTGACAAGAGACAGGCGGAAAGTGGGGAGGATGCAGGGGAGCTCTAGCAGATGTTGGAGGAATGATGAGCCACAACAAAGCTGTCCCGCACCCCGTGCGCCAAGTTCAAATTACGGGCGGGAAAAAATCGTTTTTTTTTGTGTGTTTTTTTTTTACCATTTTGGGAATATTGGATCCCGGGACGATTATGTCCGGTTAGTGGGGATGTCCAGAAAGTGAGCGTATGGAAAGTAGAGGGATTACTGTATATACAGTATGTATATGTATATATATATATTTATATATATATATATATATATATATATATATATATATATATAAAAACACCCACATATATATATATATATATATATATATATATATATATATATATATATATGTATGTATGTAATTACACTTTATATATATCTCATCTCATCTCATCAGCCGTTTGAGTGTCCATTGCAGGACCGGCCTATCCCACCCGAGGCGGGGACGATACAGCCAATGTATCTCTACCAAGTGGCTTAGGCTGTCTGGTAGAGATTGTACGTAGGGTAAGAAGTGCTTGTATGTGTATTGTAGTGTTGGAGTGGCTTTGGATGTGTGTGTAGTCTGTGACCCAAGTGCAATTGGCCCACACAAGCCGAATGGGTGCAAGCATACTTTATAGTATGCGACACTGGTTCACCCAAAGCACCCCTGATGTCCACCAATGCGGTACGTGGCCAGAAGAATCTCCCAAAGTTTATTACCCTGGTGGGGTGCGAACCCTAGTTCTTCAGTGTACGAAAACGCACACTTTACTACTGTACCACAGAGTCTCCACTTTATATATATATATATATATATATATATATATATATATATATATATATATATATATATAAAACCTTGATATATATTTACACGGAAACCAACGTTCTTATATTTACCATGCCACGGCACTAAAGATAGACTCTCAGTATCAGTCTTAACCCTTCGTGAGCTGAGTCCACCATGTCTTTAACATGATGCCTTTAAGCCATTGTTTAATTTCCTGACCTGCTTGTCCGTGGCATTTGTTGTAGATGGTTATTGTATATGCACATAATTTTGGGGCAAAATAACCTGCAGCATTTAGGAGTGACAGTGTAAAAAATGTTTACGGGGTCTGCTGGGACTCCACCTCGCCTTCCGTGTGATTTTTTTTTTTTTCTTTTTTATAGATTTTTGACATCTAAAGACAATGTCAATACTAAAATCAATGTGTTATGAAAAAAAAAAAAATCGTTGGCAGGCAATGACCAGTCCGTGTTTATTTATTTATTTATTTATTTTTTTGAAGATACTGATTCAGGCAGTGAATTATCTGACGCTGATGAATATGAAGTGGCTGAACAATCTGACAGTAGCATTCTGCTGTATTATCATTAATAACATTATAGAAGTCATTGTCCTTTGCATCTGTGTGAAAGGTACTATCATTTAATTGTTTTCCCTTGATAAAGAGTAAGTTTTCTTTATATATGTGTGATACTGATAGCAGAAATTGCTGTATCTAATTTGAACATTATAAGGATTGTTTTCTTTTATGATTATGTACCATACTTTATACCAGAGCTTGATATTATGTAAAGATCCTATCCCATGAGTAGTGATAGTCAAACATTCAAATAAGTGTAGGTTTAGTGCATCCATACTGCAACTTTCATAATTTTCTGATAAATGTAAATTATTTTCTTATTATCCCAAAAAAAAAAAAAAAAAAAAAAAAGGACGCTCGTGGATTGGCTCCACGTGCCGTGTCCTGGGCAACATATGAACAAACTTTAAGTGATGTAGCTTTATGCATATGGCAGAAATCAACCAAAAAGTTTTGGAATCCAGTGGCACCCTGTCAGCCTCCCGTGTAATTTGGAAAGGTTCAGCTCACGGAGGGTTAACTTGATATGATGGCAAGTGTGCCTTGAATCTACGATTGCCTGAGGAGGATGGTTGATTGGATGGCTGAGTACACAGTTATTATTGTGACTGTCTACAGCACCAGACGTAGGCAAAGGTGACCCACGTACTTTTAGTTGGATGTCACCATGATTTTCATTGAGACAGTAGTTATCATCATCATCATCATCATCTGGACCTCCTTTCCCACGCTAGGGCAGGGTGAAGAGTAGCAACGTCCAGACAGCCCAAAATTGCCCACTCCAACGGGACACGTTTCCATTCGCTCATCATTTCAAGCCTCCGGAATCCTGGCTGTATCTGATTCGCCAAAGCTTTCACCACATTCTGTAGCTTCACATAACCGTATCCGATAGAGTCAATTCGAATGCTGTCACGTTAAAAAGGGGTGCCAAATCCCTGATCATGCACTTCTTCTCGCAACATTCATCCATCCAGTCCTATCTCTTGTCAGTCTCCTAGCCCCAGCCTCTCTTCCTCACACACTCATCCACCATATCCCTCCACCTTCTTTGCCTACCTCGCCTCCTCCCTCCTTCAAATTCGCTCATATATATACTGTAGACAGTATATTTCATATGCAAAAAAAAAAAAAAAAGATTCATAATTTTTTGGCTGTGCCTAACTGACTTTTGTTTTAAACAATGACAGCAATACAGAATGAATGTCAACATTTTCCTCTCCGATTTTAAGCAAATTTTCTTACAAAAGAGTAATTAGCGCTGTAAAAATTTTCATGCACTTACCTGTACCACCATCATCATCATCTGCTCGAGTCAGTTGACTGCCGGACAAACACCTCTCCCATTTCTTTCTCCTTTGACCTATTGGCTTCTAACTTGTTCTATCCAAACCCAGCAAATCTCTGAATCTCTTCTTGCCATCAGTTAACTCAGTGATTCTCAAACTATGGGTCGCGACCCAAAGGTGGGTCGCGAGAGGAATTTTGATGGGTCGCAGGGACATAAAATAGGCCTAATGGCTTCAGTGTATTCTAGTTACATAATTAAAATCGTTATTATCTATTACACAATTAGCATATAATAACTACGATGGCTATATACCAGTTACTCTCTCTCTCTCTCTCTCTCTCTCTCTCTCTCTCTCTCTCTTCTCTGTTTTATTTTATTTTATTTTTTTTACCCCATGGGTCGCGAAGTCTTGAAACATTCCAAATAGGGTCATACACTAAAAAGTTTGAGAACCGCTGAGTTAACTGTCTACCTCTTTTCTTTTTTTTTTTTTTTTTATAACATCTCTGGACTCCTACTCCCTTATCATGGTTGGCCATCTGCTATCCACTTTGCGAAGGATGTGTCCTCTCGACATCCATATTGGCCTTTAAATGTAATGATTATATACTCTGTTTTCGTATGTTCTCTTACCCACGAAACGCTCTTTTTGTCTTTCCATGTGATCCCTAACTTATTCCTTGGTGTTTCTCTCTGAGCTCTCCTAACATCGTTCCAAGGATTTTCTTTGCGTCCATCTCTCCGATTCAAGAGAAAAATTAGGGAGGGCTCACTGATTATATAACAGCATCTTCTGACAAAACGGCAGTTACTTCATAGAGATACATAGTATACCAAAAGCCCCCCATCCCATTCCTGTTCTATGTTTAATTCCTCCGTCATAGGCCGGGTCTGTTTGAACTACCTGTTCTGCTCATATGCAGTCGTCGACGTCAGCACATTCGAATTATTCATCTCTTTATACTGCAAGGGCATAAGCATGTCTACTGAATATAATTTCCATCTTCTATTCATTTTCAAACTAACCAGTCTAACTTTCCATGTTCAGTATCGGTATCGTTTCTTGTAGCTTCTCCCCTGATGCACTGAGAGGAACTGTCATCAGCAACTCCATAATTATTCAACTGTTCACCATTGCTGTATATTATCTTTTGTTCCAGTCGAGTTTCTGACAGGCAAATTTGGAGTAAATCGGAATAAAATTGACGAATTTATGCCCATTTGAAATTTTAGGCCCGACCCACCTGACATTGACCCCCATACCGTTAACTGGGGAGTGACCTTCCTGATGTAATAAGGGTCGTTGCTGGGTGCAGATATAAAAGGTGCATCTTTAGGTTTTGGTTTCATGTCGATATGGCGAATTTGAAAGGAGTTATGGCGAAAAAAATAGTTTTTTCTTTTCATTATTTGGCGCTACAGCCAGGACATTGCCCCAATTTGGCCCAAAATTTAAGCAAGTGATCAGAGGGTCATAGGCCATCACACCTGTAATTTTAGTCAAAATCGCACCAGTAATTCTTGCGTAAATTTGTTAACAGCCAAACAGACCGACCGACCGACAGAGAGACAGACAAACCGAGTGAAAACAATGTCCATCCCCGACCCCCTCCGGGGGGGGGGGACATCACTCTCAAGACTTTAAGAGAAATAGGATTAACAAATAAACGCTCAGATATTCAACATTTACCAACGGACAGATACTCATCATCAAATTTACGTAAAAATTATACGAGAAACTAATACAAAGAAGGAGCTATACATTATGGAGTCCTAGAACTTCTGACAGTAACACACAATTAGTTACCTTAAGTTTGGAGTTAGGTTACGAGGCACATGATATGTCTCACATGGCAAAACATCTGACGGGTCACGGGAGCTGGGTGCCCCTTGGCAAGAAACGGCCTGATCCCCTCTGGTATGCTGGGGTGGTCAATAAACTTGACCCTCCGGTATGTAGAAAGTATGACCTGACTTCTCCTGTAGGTGTGCTTGGCCGTGGTGGTGGTGTTACGAGTCTAGTGCTGTCGAAGAATGAGATGCTGGCAATCGTGTTAGTTTGCACATTAATCATCGATTATTAATGTGCAAACTAACGTCCGTATACGGACGTTTCATATATATATATATATATATATATATATATATATATATATATATATATATATATATATATATATATATATGCAAACACTTTATTATACTAATGTAATTATTCACTATAACTAAGTCGCTTCCCAGTCACCATGGATAATACCGCTAATTCAGTGTATATATCCAGGTTAGTTCCAATATAACTCAGGTTAAATGGGGTTAAGTCTAAGACCAAGGGGCACCCACCAGAAACTGATAATATAAATGAAACAAAATCCTACTCCATAGACTTGCTCTTTGGCCTCCTCTAATGCCTTATCTGACTAATTTCCTTCACAGTATCACCGATGGGTATGACAGAAAGAGTAATAAGAGTGATGGCGTAAAAGTAAAACAATGACATCGTGAAAGAAGTATAACTAACCTTATGTGATGCCGGGTCCTGGCAGATTCGTCATCATGGGTCCCACCCGAGGCTGTAGGTTCATCAAGGCATGAATTCGCTCTTATCCTATCATCCCAACCTGTTCCTCTCCATACGAAGTCTAGCATGGAGTGATGATATTCCTCATTTTCTCGCAACTTTCATTCGTTGATTACAATACTCCCCCTCCCCGGCATAATCTCCCCCTTTCCTCGCTTCTATTGGTTTTGCCTGATTTCCTGATCCACATAAACTGTATATATGCCTGCTCATAATGCCTTTTGCCTCAGCAACTTAACTCCAACAACAACCTTACACAGCGTTTCCAGACACCGCTGAAAGAACACCTCTCTCCCTGCTTTCTCCAGCTCAGACCAAACAACCCTCCACCATGGAAAATGAGAACACCATCCCAAAGGAAACCTATCTGGGGGAAGTCAGATGGTGTAATTACAAGGCAGGGCACAGCTACATCACGAGAATCGACCACGATCAGGAATACTTTGTCCACAAATGAGCCATTGCAAAACTCAGCCCCAAAAAGGTCGGGAAGTCCCTGGCTGAAGGAGAAGTACAGTTCCAGGTCAAGATGGGGAAGAAAGGACAGGAAACCACACGTGTTACAGACATGCATGACACAGAACCACGAGGATCCAAATACGCTTCAGCAAAGCGAAAACATCATCACACAACCAATGGGGTGAAAAACATCCACAGACTGTCCAAAAATTCCACCTGAATATTCATGTGCGTAGAGACATCAATTTTTTTTTTTTTTATGTGAGGGAGAAGGAACCATAGGCTAAGAGCCCACAAAACAGTTCCTTCCAAGAAAAAACAAAAACAATACAAAAGAGAACCAAATTCAAGATCCGTTCATTTCGAGATGCATGGACACACTGCGTTTGAAAGACTGGAGATCATATGAAGTAGGAAATACAGACAGAGGGAGACAGTTTCAGAGTTGACCTGTTGCATAAATGAAAGACTGGGAGTAACGGTTAACTCTTGCATTACAGAGTTGGACAGAAAAGGGATGAGAGTTTGTTGCAAGACGGGTGCTACACACCCGTCGTAGAGGTGGAAGGATGCAAGCAGACAGTTCTGTGGAGCAGTGACCATAGAAGTAGCGATAGAAGAGATAAAGATGCAACAGTGTGGCGAAGAGACAGAGCTTGAAGGGAGCCAGTAAGAGGAAGAGAGTTGATCAGACGAAAAGACTTTGACTTCACCCTATTGAGAAAAGCTGTATGTGGGGAGCCTCCCCACACGTGAAAGTTGTATTCTACACAGGAGCGAATAAAACCCGTGTATAAAGTCAACAACTATGCAGTGGTAAAGAAGGTACGGAGTTGGCTTAGCACACCTAATCTCTTGGAAGCAGATTTTACAAGAGATGTAATATGATTTTCCCAAGACAAATCCCGAGTGAATGAAATCCCAAGCATGTTCAAGGATGATGCAGGATTGAGCTGGATATTATTAAACATTTGTGGGTACTCCTGTGGAAGATTTTGTCGGGTTGATAGGTGTAAGAACTTAGTCTTTGATGCATTAAATACAACAAGATTATTTTCACCCCAGTCAGAGATACGAGCCAAGTCAGACATTAGGAATGCCATAGGCTCATCCCTTGTTTGAAGTAACTGCTGGGATGGACGTTGCGGGAGCTGAATGGAAAGGTGAAGGGTGGAATCATCAGCATACGAGTGGATGAGGTTAGATGTACAGCTTAGATCATTAATGAGTAAAAGGAAGGGAGTTGGTGATAGGACAGAGCCCTGAGTAACACCACACCATTATTGATTGATCTAGGAGAAGAACGATGGCCGTCTACAAAAGCGGCTATAGTATGACCAGACAGGAAGCTATAGATTAAGGCACAGATAGAAGGATAGGAAATGTAAGAGGGCAGTTTGGAAATTAAAGATTAATGCCAGACTCGATCGAAAACCTTTGAGATGTCAAGTGGAAAGACAAAGCTTTCACCAAAGTCCTGAATGGAGGATGACCGGGAGTCTGAAAGGTAGATGAGAAGATCGCCAGTGGAACGTCCTTGACGGAATACTGACGATCAAAGAGAAGGTCGTGATAGGAAAGAAGCTTTAATATTTTTCTGTTAAGAATAGACTCGAAAACTTTTGAGACACAGGATATTAAAGCAATTGGACGATAGTTAGAGGGTTAGGAATGGTCACACTTCTTACTGGCTGGATGAGAGCAAACTTCCAGCAAGAAGGAAAGGTACAAGTTGAAAGACAAAGGCGAAAGAGTTTACCTAGGCAGGGTGTAAGCACAGAAGCACAGCTCTTGAGGACAACAGGAGGGACTCCATCAGGCCCATATGCTTTGTTAGTATTGAGGCCAGTGATGGCAGAAAATACATCAGGTGAAGAAATTTTAATGTCAGCCATGCGGAAGTCAGAGGGGGGAAATGATGGAGGAACAGCACCGGAATCATCTAAGGTGGAATTGGAGGAGAAAGTCTGAACGAAGAGATCTGCATTATCAGTAGAAGAAATAGCTACAGATCCATCAAAGTATAAAAGTGGAGGGAAGGATGATGAGGTAAAGTTGTTAGAAAGGTTTTTGGCAAGGTGCCAGAAGGAGCGGGAAGAATTCGAGTTGGAGAGTTGAGAACATTTAGTATGGATGAAATTATTTTTAGCAGAGTGAAGAACAGACTTAGCATGATTCCGAGCAGAAACATAAAAATGATGTGATTAAGGGGTGGGTTGGCTCTGGTACTTTTTATAGGCCATCATTAGAACAAGCGTGATTAAACCAAGGCTTTTTAGCATTAGTCGAAGGGTATGAGAAGGGAATGTATGCTTCCATGCCAAAGAGAATAACCTATGTAATGCGCAAGGCACACTTAGATGGCTCTCGGCCATGGGACAATAATTATTCCTGGGAAAATCAACGAAGAACTCTCTGAGGGCCTCCCAAATCGTAGCTCCAAAGTGCCACAGTCGACGTTTCTTTGGAGGGTCCACAGGCTACACTGGAGTGATAGGACAGGTTAAGATAATAAGGTTGAGATCGGAGGAGCCCAACGGAGAGAAAAGATTAACAGTCTATGCAGAAGGATTAGTTGTAAGGAAGAGGACAAGTATGTGGGAGCTCTCTCCAAGGCAGTCAGGGATATTGGTAGGGTGCTGTTCAAGCTGCTCTAGGTCATTAAGGATAGAGAAGATGTTGGCTTGTTCACCAGGTGGATCAGTGAAAGGAGAGGGGAGCCAAAGCTGGTGGTGAAAACTGAAATCTCCTAGAATGGCGATTTCAGAGAAAGGAGAAATGGATAGAATATATTCCATCGTAGATGTAAGATAGCTGAAGAATTTTTGATAGTTAGTAGAATTAAAGGATAAGTAAACAGTGCAAATATATTTAGTCAGAGAATGACAGGAGAGCTGAAGCCAGAGAGTATAGAATTCAGAAGAATCAACTTCAGGAATAGAACACGAGAGCAAGATATGTTGTTGCGTACATATACACAACAGCCACCTTTGGCTTTGAAATTAGTATAGAGAAAGTAGGGGGATATAGAAATGGGTTTGCTGTCAGTTGCCTCAGACAGCTGAGTCTCTGTTAAAAAGAGAAGGTGAGGTTTAGAGGAGGAGAGGTGGTACTCAACAGAGAGAATGTGAATGCTTTATGTTAAAATGAAAAGAATACGCTGCTCACTGTCCTTCCTAACATTTCAGAGAAGAACCTCTGCCAATGCTCTGACAAAGAAGAGGGCAAAGAAGAAGAAAAAGCAGAATTCGAAGAAAGAAGATCAAGAACCTGCCAACAAGACCCGGATCAGTCTGCAACCAAATCTGCATCACGGCCTAAACCAAGGCCAGCGAGGACTTCAGAAGTCGAAGAGGAGGTCAACATCATCTCTGAGCTGACTGAAGAAGTCCCCATGACGCCACAGCAGCTTGAAGTAACTGCAGTCATCAAGAGGAAGCCCAGAAAGCCCATCAGATTTCAGCCTTTCCCATCATCCCTCACCTTACATCAGAGAAGATCTCAGCTTACTAGATCGACCCCCTGGTGACGTCATCAGCATCGTGCATAAAACTGGAACAATGGAGCAGGAAGCTTTGAACTACTGGAACAACTAACCACAAAATGGAGACAGCCCTCAGTCTTTCTATATCTGTTTTCATTTTCCTCCCACTTTACTTTCCTCCTGCTCTCTCCTCTGCTTGCCCCAACTATTTTATCCCGGCACATTACTCTCTGTTAAGCGAGGGATTTCACTTTTTTTATATATATAAAAATGTTTTGCATTTATTTAAGTTTCTTAATTAGGGTCGACAGTTGACGTATATCGATTAGTTCCTGACTCATCTGGCTCTCTTTTTCATATACTGATGTACCCTATATTTATGCATGTGCCTAATATGACAGTCACCAGATTATGAGTAAAGATGTGCAATGTAGAGAGGCATTACCCTTTTGCAGTTGATGGTGGTCTGTTGGTTAAGGTATTTTACCCATTAGTGTAATCATGTTGTGACTAGTTGGACTTAGCTACTGGTATGTATATATATATATATATATATATATATATATATATATATATATATATATATATATATATATATATATATATATATATATATATATATATATTAAACAGAACAGAGGGAGGTAAAACAAATAAAGAAAAAAAATAATCCATACACCAGATTACTGGCGTCCCTCATTCATAAAATATCCGTAACAGTTACACAGGCAGAAGTTCCGCAATATGGCTGTGTGACATTCCAGTCATGAGCGCTACCAGATGCCCTTGTAGCACCAGGGAAGGCATGGAGACGTGGCACAATGGACACAACTTTGTCTGAGCATTTGCCGTAAAAATATCTGTATAATATTGCAAGGGAAGTAACATTCCTTCTTACTTGTAGGGGAGGCAATTTATTTATAATAGCAAGGTTATTAATAATTCCAACAGCTTTGTTCTGAATTTTGTCTAATTGTTTTAGTGCAACCTCTCCACATCCATTGCAGAAGGGTGAGCAATATTCAAGCTGGGAGTGGACATAACTTATAAATTATAGCTAACTGCTCATCAGTGAAGATATTACGGACTCTGTAAAACAATCCAAGTTTTTTTGAAGCGGTTTTAGCAAGTGATCTGACATGAGAGGTTCAGCTGAGGGCATTGTTAAGTGAGACACCAAGAATATCAATACTTTTGGAGATGGGAATATTAGTCGCATTGAAGGTAATATGCGAATCTGGTAATATCTGTCTATTAGTAAATTGTATATATTTGATTGTACTAGCATTAAATGAGACAAGGTTGTTTTCTCTCCCTTCACTGATCTTAGCTAAGTCTTGATTTATGGAGATGGCTGTACTGAGCTGAGAGTTAGAGATATTAGACTTTGCACAGTAAATGGGTGTTTGAATGTGAATGATCTGTGAAGTGTTGAGTCATCTGCATATGAATGGATGGGACTGTGGGTGACAGATAGGAGATCATTAATATGAACCAGGAACAAGATTGGCACCAGAACTGATCCCTGTGGCACACCGGCATTAACTGAGTGGAAATTGGAATATACATTGTCTACTTTTACTCTTATTTTTCTGTCGCTGAGATATGAGGCAAGCAGAGGGATAAAAGGTGTTAGTCTATAGCAAGGAAGAGTGGACAGCAGGGAACGGTGCCATACTCTGCCGAAGGGTTTAGAAATATCAAGGGCTACTGCATGAGTTTCTCCATGTTGGTCAATTGATTGATGGATGGTATGAGTCAGGAGACTATGTCAGTGGTGGATCGTTCGTGGCAAAAACCATATTGTCTATCACCAGTTAAGTTGTTGGATTCAAGATGTTAAACTATGTGCTTATTAATTAAAATTTCAAATACGTTACAAAGAGAATATGTGACAGCTATTGGTCTGTAATCAGAGGGGTCAGAGGAAATTCCTTTCTTTGGAACTGGGTAGATATTGGCTTCTTTCCATGAATTAGGGCATGAAGAAGTATGCGTGCATAGACTGAATAATTTAGCCAGAATAGAGGCAAGTTCTGGAGAGCACTTTTTCAAAACAGTTGGAGGAATTTCATCTGGGCCTGGAGCTTTGTTGGTTGGTAAATTGTCTAGGATGAATGTTACATATCTTGTCTGCATTTTAAGTAGAACAATTTGGGGAAAGTTAAGTTCTAGTACTGGGATGTTCTGACTGACTTCCTCTATGATGGAATTTCTGGCAAAGATATTTGCTCTCCCATGTGGGTCATTTGTAATGTTGCCATCTGAAGATTTTAATGGAGGAAAGGATGATGACTTGTTAAAGTTATTATTGAAAGAATTGAGAGTTGACCAGAATATTCTATTGTCATTAGGGTTGTTAAGTTGATGCTTGATTTTGAAGAAAGTTTGATTTAGCAAGATTATTACAGCTTTTGAATGGCTTCTAGCCATTTTAATTTGGCAGAGTGATTCAGATGTTTTAGATTTTAAGTATGAGTTGTATGTTAATGACTTTTGGGCCGTTGCTCTGGCACAGTTGCTATCAAATCATTTTGGAGAGTTCAATCTTTTAGTGAACTGTTGACTTGATATAAATAAAACCATACCAGCTAGTATTACGTCATTAATGTGAGACTGGGTAGAACTGACATCACTAGACAAAAAAGACTGCCATGGAATGTCAGCCAGAAAATTTCTAAATTCAACAGAGTTTGTCAAATCAAAGTGCCATCGGGTCACTCTGACAAGTTCAGAACGGGGAGGTTTGAGGGGTGTCAACTAATGAGGGTGTGATAAGATTGTGGTCAGAGGATCCTAGTGGTGATAATACTTATATCCTGTATTGATCTGGATTATTTGTCAGATATAGATCCAAGAGATGGCATTATGGTCTTGGTTATCTGGTATTCTGGTTGGTTGCTTTACCAGCTGTGTGAGATTAAACGATTCTCCAAACGGCTCACACTCTAGACCAGCATCGTCAGGCCTGGCAGAATGCAATAACCATTCAACATTTTGTACATTAAAATCACCTAAAATGGTAATTTTGGTGTTAAGGACGAGGTTAAGGTTACTTAACTGTGTGAATATGGAGTTAAACAAAATGGATTCTGAAGAAGCATTGATGGAGAGATAGACTACACAGATGTATATTTTTTAATATTTAGATAATTTAGTTTTTTACAGTGAGTAATCAAAATTAGTTGAAGTTTAAAACAGTGTCAACAGCATACTCAGATATGATATAACAACAGGTGCCACCCATATTACGGAAGTTCGTGAGGAGATGGTAACCATGAAAACAAAGCAGGGATACTTCGGTAAAGGGAGAGATTTGTGGTTCTGTGAGGAACAGGGCCAGAGGGGATATGGACTGCAGGATAAAATGAGCTGAATTTAGGTTGGTACTGAGAATATGGATACTGGTGAAGAATAAGGCCACACCTTCACTTCTCCGCTGATGAGCATCAATGAAATTTGCAACAGTTGCTGCCGTCACAATCGCTTGATGGCGACCAGGAGGACCCTGTGCCTATAACCCTACCCTGGTGGCGGTGGCAATCCAAGATACCACCTCGTTTGATAGTAATAATGCAGTGGCCATTGCTTAAGGGAGTGGTAACAGAAGGTGTGATATCTTACGTGCATGCAGTGTGGTGTAGACTGTTGAAGGTAGAGGTATTAAGAGGGTATGCTGGCCTACTCGCTGTGTAGATGACAGCACTGAAAATGTTCACAAAGGGAGTCGGTCAGGATCAAGTTTTGAGGCTCTCCCTGTCACCAGCTTGCCATCCACCTCGGGAGTACTGCCTTGTTCGACTGGTGCTACAGTCTACACCTCTCAACATATATATATATATATATATATATATATATATATATATATATATATAACACTATGGCAGTAGCTGTGTGTGTGTGTGTGTGTGTGTGTGTGTGTGTGTGTGTGTGTGTGTGTGTGTGTATTTTAGGCAGCCAAAACTATACATTCAATTTGCACCAAAATTGGCACAAAAATCGCAAAAAATTCACTGATGTGAAAAAGTTGGTTCCATCACAATTGAAAAACTTTTACTATATTTAATGAGCGATCAAAGTTTGACCAAAAAATGTCGCCCCCAGCGTGATTGCATGAAATTAGGGTTGCGTTCATCATAAAGTTTTTTAATGGCTTTCTCGATTGATGATTTTTTATTAGAGTTAAGAGCAATCAACGTTTGGTTTGGAAAACACTTCACTGGTAACGGGACTTTTAGAAATCAAGTCTACTCGAGCCATGTGCCACGGCCCTATACTTTTTAGACGATCGCAGCTGCTGAATTGAGTGTTTTTACTGTGTGTTTCCTGCACTGTTGCCTTTGTGGTTGTTAGACTAGAACAGCACTTAAACATGACTTGGATTACTTGAAATGATCGCAACGTGTGCGCAAAGCACGAGGAAACGAGTGCGAAGCACGAGAAAGCGAGCACCCAATGTGAGAACCCTCCGCAGAAGCAAGTGCGAGAGGGCCCAAAGGGCCCATGAGCACCTGTGTGTGTATATATATATATATATATATATATATATATATCATCACCCTCATAATGAAACTGCCTAAGTCATTTTTCGGCAATTTCTGGATTTTTGCCTAAGTAATTTCTTCATCACGTGGCGTACCTATTGGTATAGCTGCCTTTGCCAGGTCTAGGGTGTGAGTTGTCTAAAATGTGCCTCAAGAGTCTGCCTAGGTCATTAAATCAGAGAGTGTGGTGGCAAGCAATGTAGAATATGTATTTCCTCCAAGTAGTATTGTAAAATAAAAACCAACACTGACCAACAGCCTCCTAGCCTCTGCTCCAGATAAACAAATCATCTTTCAGGGTTCGAGCAACGGATTCAGATGGCGAAAACATGGACACCGAAGTATGAAACATTGCTAATCTTATCAATATGCAGTACTTACAGATATTTGACCTGAAACCTTCCAGAAGAAGTTCCTCACAGCTGAATATGATTATGTGGCATAAGGCAAAATATACTTCTCAAGTAACCCTTAACCACAGAAGAGATTAGGGAGTCTCTTAACACTCTCGGTCAGCTTAGTGCCATCATTTTTTTTCCCAAGTGCGGAATCTTTGATCAAAATATAATGACAGATGATAAAAATAACCAGAGTGATGTGTTCAAACGATAGTCTGACAGAGACACAAAAACTGACATGGAGTGATAGCGAAAGGGAAAGAATTCAAAAGTCAAAATTATGTAATTCTTCATCCTAGATTACTTTAGAGTTTGTTCGATACTGGTTCGTTCCTCGGGAAGCTGATCTTGTGCAGGAAAAGTAAACTCAAAGTCGTCATGAACATAATGATGGTAATTCCAGACGTTTCGACATTTTCTTAATGTCATCCTCATTGTTTTAAAATGAGAGATATTAGTAAATTGCTAATATGAAAGTATTAATGTGCGATATAGATTATAAAAAAGGCATGTAAGATAATTCACCTATGTTGAGAGGGGGGGAAGGTTGACATGGTAATGTTTCAGTCGGGGCTTATGTAAGTTAATATTCAGGGACTCTAACACTCCTATACTATCATTAGAGCAGCTATCTAGAATTTTAAAAGGTTCACATTTAAAATGAACATTACAAATGTTAGCATGTTCCCTCATGGCTGAATAAGGTGGCCACTGCAGCCTGTGACCCGTTCTGCTAGACTGACCCATATATTCAATGGTGCGCGTTTTGAAACCTTGTAAAGTACTCCTATTATGCCCTGTTTGGCAATTAGGGCAGGTAAGTGAGTAAACACCAACGAACGCAAGTCAACTGGCATAGAGTCTTTGAAGCGAAACAACGAATCAATTTTGAAAGAGCCTATAGTAGCAAATCGAAAAGCGATGCTTGTGTAAAACTTTTACCGACTCTGAACTAAAATTATTTCCGTTTTTGTTGAAATCTCACCAAAATAAGGCAAAGTTGGGTAAGCTACCTCCTCATTCAGTGTAGGGGAACATTGTTTGATTGATATCTATTTATCAGGAAAGTATTCACTAGACTCCTAAATAAATGTGCACTGTAACCTTTATGCACAAAATATTTCTCTCAGAAAGATATGTATGGTATAAGTGGATGACAGACAAGGCTTTGTGAATAAGTAACCAATCACTCCTTCTACATTCATTCTTTTCATATAACCATGTCATCGAAGCATACTGGCCTCTACCTTCTTATCAGGAGACATTTATTCCACTTTTATTCCTGAATCACACAGTTTCCTATCTTATCCATATTACTGACACCACGCACATCCCTTATCAGTTCAGTGTTCATATCTCTTTTGCCTTTAATTTCACATTCTCTGAATCCCCATATGAACTTAATTCTTAGGTCTCGCTTTAGAATTAAGCCATTAATAGCAACAACCACGTTTCCTTCCTGAGCCACTATATACTGCACTTCCAACATTCATTTACATTTTCTGTTACTATTACTGCACTTTGATACCTGAAACTATGCATTCTCTCTAGTTTTCCTTCATTCATTAGTACGACAGTTTACCATCTTCCTGATGACTTGTGTTTGCAAGAGCTCCCGTTTCTACAGAGATCAGAACTCCATTTCCGGGCCTCCTCCCTTTACTGACTTTCGTCTAACTGCTTGTGCTATTTAAATTTTTCATTTTACATTATCGATACAGGTAAAAATACTGACTGCTTTTTGGGAAAGATTAAATATAAAAGCATTATGCACGGACGATTCTAATTTCCCCGGGACCCAACAATACTCCTACTTGCATTAAATCCACAGATCTTTACATGCCACCACTTTGGCCCTAATACTATGTAACATCCATACTAAATACATACAAGGGCTACCACATTTAAGGAAATTGTGAATGTACTGGTGGCCATGGGCCTTGAGGTATGCTGTTATGGCCTTCTAAAGAAAACTGAAATACTCAAGTTTTCCATATCCTAATTTGCGATCAACTAGGCATTCTTTCAGTCAGTAGTCCACTGGTTTGCCGTTTGATCTTCCTTGTTATATGGGTTGGTTAAGGTATAATGTAGTACAAGTAATGTTTCATATGCTCAGTTAGCCTGTTAAATGAGAGCCCATGCTGAGGACTTGGAGTGGGTTCTTACAGAGAGAGAAATGTTTTTAAAACATAACGCCACATCAGTAATGCTGGTTCAGCAAAATTTGGTCGTAGCTCACGTTTGTGAATATATTTAGCAGTGGAAGCTCTCCTTCAGGTAAAACAGTGTGTTAACACAGTCTTTTAATGTCTGGAGTTTCTTCGAACTTAGCATCACGGGCAGACAAAACTTTTGGTTTAATCGGCTGTAGAGTCACACTATCGTGACCATGAAACAGGATACAAAACCCACACTGGCAGACGAAAAAAGATGTTTTTCCAAACAGTTTCGGCGACAGCTGTTGTCCTCATCAGTGACCACTCTTGGTCTGTAGATCCACTGAAGAGAGCGATAGTTGTCGCCGAAATTGTTTGGAAATACAGGTACATCTTTTTTCGTCTGCCAGTGTGGGTTTTGTATCCTGTTTTGGTTTAGTATCCGTGCCGGGCAACACCACCATATATCTGTCCCTTTACATCACATAATTATTTGTCCTTGGTATACAGATTATAGTAATCACTACTGGTAATAATTATTAATGGCCGATTAGTGTAAGCAAATGAAACTTTCTTTCCAATATTCTCATGTTTAGTAGACTATTTGTTACCTTATCAATAGGCTACCATAATATAATCGGCAGCAAGCACAAATTTCTAAATTCTTTTTAACTCAATAAATATTACTAGCTTCTAGTCCAAATTTGACTCCCATGGGATTCTGCAAGGACTGTACTTCGCTTACAACTGTTTGCCTACTGGCTTAAAGCCGAGGCTCTTTTACATCTAAAGTAGGACTCGCGTAAATTTGCGCCTGTGGTGGGGCCCGCACCTGTGTACAGTGTTGCCACGTTTTCTATACCGTTATCTCTCTCTCTCTCTCTCTCTCTCTCTCTCTCCTGGCGCGAGATGTGAGCCACCCTGAGTACTTTTGATTCTTTTGTAAGTTATTTATAATTGTGCTTTCATTTGTTAATTTGGTTTTGTTATATTTAGTGATATATATCATTTTTTGTATACGGCAATAGATGACCCGTTATTGCAGTACCATGATTGATTTTCATTCATTCATTCTCTTTCTCTGGGTGTGGAAGTGTTGCCACTCGCGAGTGAATAATGTTTTTTTTTTTTACTTCGGTATTGGCATATGCCTACTATTCTGTCCTACATATTAGCTTATGATTATAAATGTGATTATTCCTCGCTCTTAAAATTACGGTAAAAGCCAGTAAATGTGAGCATTTTTCCCTAGCAACACCTGTACAAGCTATGCTTGGGTTTATGGAGGTACAAACCTTAGGCCAGACTGGGTGTGTCAGTGTTGCCACTCACAAGAATTATATGAATTATTTCTTTTACTTTGGATATTGGCATATTTCTTCTTTTTTCAGGCTCATTATCTTATATCCATAACTGTGATATTATTACTCTCCCTAAAACTATGCTAAAAACCATTAAAAGTGACTACAATTTCTTTTAGCACCACTGTACACTATGTATGCCATGTTTCTGTGTTACTGTATAAATATTTTATGGATAATAAGATTACTGTTGATTCATTCATCAAAATACACAAGTGTAAGTTATATTCAACTGAATTTATCGTATTTGTGATGCCTTGTACATAAATAGCTTCTGTTTCACATCGCAAGTTGGGGAAACGTGGCACCATTGTACACAGGTGCGGGCCACACCAAAGCCGCAAATTTACGCGAGTCCTACTATAGTTCATGAGCTCGTCCCGAGAGGTCATTGAAAATGCCCCAAGAAAGAACAAATTCGTCCTACTAGTGTGTAATGCTTGAGAATAATATTAGAGATACTGCACATTGATAGTATCACTAATTCCTAGAGTTCCCAAGACAATGATCCGTGTCGTATGTTATCACAGCCTAACCTTCTCCCGCGGAGTGGGAACGGGTGTAAAGTTTTTATCGCCATGTGCATGCGTGAGTGCGTGTGTTGAGCGTGAGGCAGAAACAAAAGTCACAGGCAAAATCAAGGTTCGGCCCATGTGCCCGGGTGTGAACAAAATAATTAAAAGAGTTCCTATCAAAATTAAACCAAACTTGGTGTATGCCTCGGGGATTGCCCAAAGGGTGGATCTAATATATTTTTTAGATCTACAGGTCTACGGTCAAGATCACATCGCGGTGTTAACTTATACAGGCTTCATCCAGTTTAGATAAAACTTAGGGATGCGATTTATGGTATAGCAGGGATAAAGTTACTCAGTGTTGAAAATAGCCAAGGCTACAGGGAAAGTCAAAGGCTAAGGTCACAGGGCAAGGTCAAGTTACTTTTTATCTGATCTGAAGTAAACTTAGTAGATGTGTTAATGGTCAGGCAAGGATGAAAGAATTTAATTTTGAGAGCAGTTATTGAGAGGTGAAGGTCGTAGGACATGGTAAAATTTACACCCATGTGTCTCCGTGCAAACAAAATAACTAAAACAATTCTGAACACAGTTGGACCACATTAGCTGGATGAGATGAGGATCCCTTAATGGATTGACAAAGAGTTTTTTTAAACAATAAGTCAAAGATAAAGGTCACAAGGCAAGGCCAACTTAGTTTTTATTTGATTAAAACCAAACTATGCACAAGGACTTTTGTTTAGGTGAGTATAAAGAGATTTTGATTTTAAAAAAAGTCAATCAAAGGCCAATGACGCATTGAAAGGTCAAATGTCACAGTCACTAGGCAAAATCACCTCAAACGGTTTTGATCAAGTTTAAACCCAAGTTTGTGGAAGGGTTAAAAGTTATGCAAGAATGAAATATTTCGATTTGAGAATAATTAGACGAATATCAAGGTGGCAGATTAAAGTCAAATATTATTTTGCCCCTTACACCAATTGGTGGGAACGGATGATGTTTATGTTATGCAAGACAGTTAAGTGAGTATATCACGTAGCACTGGTATCACGATCGCCAGGATGCAGGACAATTTTCTTTCTGGCTTAGAATTATATTTCATATAGCTCATTCATCTAGTTAAGGCAGGCTGAACAAGAGTAATATACACTTTGACAGTTAATGCTTTAAATTAAGAGAGTTGTAATAAAACCTCTGCACATTTTCTGCATTTATTCATGGTACATTCTTCGTACCAACCACAAAGCCGAAAATAGGAGTGTACAGTTCCTCTATACATTTCTGGCGATAAATAATTAAGCAGCCGTATAGTCAAGTAGCCAGGCCACTCATATATATATATATATATATATATATATATATATATATATATATATATATATATATATATATATATATCTATCTATATATATATATATATATATATATATATATATATATATATATATATATATATATATATATATATATATATATATTATATATATATATATATATATATGCTTGGGAAGAGGGAAGGGTCCAGAGGACTGGAAATCAGGTATAATTATTCCATTATACAAAGGAAAGGGGGAGAGAGAAGTATGTGGTAACCATAGGGGTACTTCGTATTTGCCTTCTTAGTGTGACTGGTAAAATATATGGTAGAATACTCATTGATAGGGTTAGGCATATGACAGAGGAGCTAGTTGGAGAAGAACAAGGGGGATTTAGGAAGGGAAAAGGGTGTGTAAATCAGATATTTGTTCTAAGATGTTTAGTGGAGAAGTATCTAGAGAAGGGAAAGAAAGTGTATGCTGCCTTCATGGACTTGGAGACAGCTTATGACAGAATAGATAGGCAAGGTATGTGGAAGGTATTAAGAATATATGTAGTGGAGGGGAAATTGTTGAGTGCTGTGAAGAGTATGTACGAAGGAGCTAGGGCTACGGTGCGAGTGGATGGTGAGCTGAGTGAGTTCTTTGTTCTCAATGTGGGACAGAAAAAGGATTGTGTGATGTCTCCATGGCTGTTTAATATATACATGGATGGGGTTGTAAAGGAAGTGCAAGGTAGGGCAGTGGATATGGGGGTGGCTCTGATGAATGAGGGTGAGATTTGGAAGATTCCGGTGTTGCTGTTTGCTGATGATACAGTATTGTTGAGTGAAGACGAATGGGAGTTGCAAGGTTTGGTGAATGAATTTGGGACAGTGTGTAGGAGGAGGAAGCTGAAAGTTAATGTAAACAAAAGTAAAGTTATGGTGTTTGAGAGGAATGAAGTCACAGAATGTACAGTAAGGTTGGATTGTGAGGATATGGAGAATGTGAGTGTATTCAAGTACTTGGGTAGTGTGATGAGTAAGGATGGAACTTTGGGGGATGAAGTGCGTGAAAGGGTACAACAGGGAAGGAAGGTTGTTGGTTCACTGAAAGCAGTGATGAGGAATAGGGATGTGAGTATGGAAGTTAAGAAGTCACTGCATGAGAGTATTGTGATCCCTACCCTGACGTATGGATGCGAGGCGTGGACCCTGCAAGAGGGGAACAAGTCAAGAATGAGAGCAATAAAAATGAGTTACTTGAGAGGAGCATGTGGAGTGACATGGAGGGACAGGTTGACGAATGAAGAAGTGAAGGAACGTTGTGGGGTGGATCTGGATGTGGTAGAGAAGATTAGGAGAAACACACTGAGGTGGTTCGGACATGTGGAGAGAATGGAGAATGAAAGACTGACTAAGAGGGTGTGTGTATAGGTGAGGTGGAGGGAGGGAGAGGGAGGGGTAGACCGAGGATGAGGTGGAGGGATGAAGTTGAGAGGTATATGAGGGAGGGGGGGGTGAGTTGGGGGGAGGTTAGTCAAATGGTAGGTGACAGAGCGACTTGGAGGCGTTTTGTCTGCGGCCACCCTTTGCGGGATTAGGGCGTCGGGCTATAGATAGATAGATAGCTAAATAGATTTATTAATATAGTTATTTATAAATAAATAAATAAGTAAATGTATATACATTTATATTATTTATAATATATATATACGGCATATACTTATTTATATATTCAATTATATATATGTATATATATATATATATATATATATATATATATATATATATATATATATATATATATATATATATATATATATATATATATGCGGGTAGTGGAGGTACATAAACTCTGTCCTTCACGTACCCCCAAAGGAAAAAGTTACAAACAGTTAAGCCCGGTGATCTCGGGGGCCACTTGCATTTTGTCCAGCGCGGCCAGTCCATCTGTTTGGCAGGTGCTCGTCGAGAAATTTGAGGACAACGGGTGAGAAAAGAAAGTTTTTGAGTTAATGTATGTGCAGTCTATATTTATTAACATATTCCAATAAGTTTTGATATTATAGCTACTTGAAAATAAGGAGTGTTTTTGTGCTCACCCTGTGTATATATATATACGCTTTAAGTACCTAACGCCAACAAGAGCACATCGGAAATTACGGTGCCACTGTATCTGATTATGCAACTGGCGTTGCGAAGTGAAAGAACACATACCACATACTTTTATTCATCTTTACACTAATGACAGGAAATCCAGCTGTTCGTCTAATTACAATATTGCAATAGGGAAACTAACACATAAAGAGCTGACACACATAAGTAGCACCAGTACAGAATGTCGTGAGCCATGAGATTAAGGCTGACATCTCGTCACTTAGATTAACCCTGGGATGCTGCGTGTGGGATTCTTTAGGTGGTTTTGGTGAAGTTCTCAGTGGTGATATCCTGGCTGGAGCTCGCACGTTTTTTTTGTCACGCCACACCTAGACGGTCGGGGACAAAAGTTCGTCTACTATTTCATTTCATCTACTTCACATTAATTGAAGGCATCTACGTAATTGTCATGCTCATGTAGCATATCAGAGAGAATTAACCATCGGTAGAGAAACATATTAAGCCTCCAACTACTTATAATATTAGCCAGCAGCAGAAAAAATTAGAGGACGTGAAATATATAGGTCTCCACAACCTAGTATTGTGACCAACTGTATTCTCTCCGTTTCCTTCTTATTACTTTCTTCCCGACACTTGTTAAGGTGGTGCCATTCCTTATTTCTTCGATTCGTTACAAACTTAGCCCAGTTGTTCCTTGGGCTAATACCCCTATTTCTAAAATATATTTGGGCATTTGTAAGGGATTTATCGTGTCAATATCGAACTATATAAATAGGAATTTGGAGGTCCTGTGTTCGTGTACGCTTGTCAAGCATCACTGCAATTAACACAAATGTATGTCAGTGTAGCGCATCTGTCAAGAGACCTTTCTGCATGCCGTTTATGATGGCAATCGTTAACAGGCCACTGTTGTTTTACCACAGTATTATCATAAGTTCTGCTATTATTCAGTTTTTATCGCTACTGTTGTTTGCATCTATCAACTTTTGTCTAGAGTTAATTATATTTTGCTGAAGCTTTGCAGGTCATAATTTTACAAATTTATCCGTCCCAAAATAACAGTATTGGACTCTAAATTTTAACTTTTACGGTAACTTCAACTTTTGGTCTATTTCGAACCACGGCTCGCACCCCTTTTCCTGCGGCTCGCACTCCTTTTCCTACTGCCTTGGTCGCTTTCCGGACAAAGTCCCCGAATCCACGTTTTCTTCTTTTTCTCCCGTCTGGTCTTGCCGTCTCGTCGGAGAAAGCGACATTTGTCTCACACTCCTCACTGTTAAAAGAAGAAATCTGAGTCACTGTAACTGCATAAATTTTCACCCATCCACACCCGCTCACCCACCTACCCAAACACACACACACACACACACACATACTGTATATATATATATATATATATATATATATATATATATATATATATATATATATATATATATATATATATATATATATATGTATATATATATTATCTATCTATCTATCTATCTATATTATGGATGAGTGATGCCGGTCACTCTCACCTTAAATATCAGGACTAACTTACCTAGCCTCGGGCTTCTACGCTCCTCATGGGGCAATATGTGTATATATATATATATATATATATATATATATATATATATATATATATATATATATATATATATATATATATATATATATATATATATATATTTATATATATATATATATACACAGTGTGTGTGTGTGTGTGTGTGCAGTGAAGAAGGAACCAAGGGCATAGAAGCTCACAAGTTGTTCCCTCAAAAAAAAAAAAAAAAGAGACAATAGAAAGCCCACAACAAGATCTGTTCATTCCAAGATGCCTAACACGCTGCTTTTAAAAGACAGGAAGTCACAGGCAGTAGAAAATACAGACAGAGGAAAATAGTTCCAGAGCTGACCAGTTGCATTCAACAAGAACTGGGAGTAATGGATAACTCTTGCATTGCAGTGTAGGACAGAAAGAGGATCGGAGTTTGCTGTTAGACGGTTGTTACGCGCCCACCGTACTGGTGAAGGGATGCAAGCAGAAATTTCATAGGAGCAGTGACCATTGATGTCGCGGTAGTAAAGAGATAAAGATGCAACAGTGCGGTGAAGAGATAGAGGTTGAAGGGAGGCAATTAGAAGAGAAGAGTTAAGAAGACGAAAAGCCTTTGACTCCACTTTGTTGAGAGAAGCTGTATGTGGGGAGTCTCCCCACATATGAAAGTTGTACTTTACTCAGGGGCTAATAAAACCGTGTATAAAGTCAACAACTCCGCAGGGGTAGAGAAGGCATGGAGTCGGCTTAGCACACCTAATCTTTTTGAAGCAGATTTTACAGGGGAGGTAATAATTATGATCTTTCCAAAATCATTCCCATGAGAATGAAATCTCAAGAATTTTCAGAGATGATGCAGAAATGAGTTGGGTACTGTTCAGACTTAGAGGATATTCCTGTGGTAGATTTTGATGGGTCAAAAGTTGTAAGAACTGAGTTCCTGATGCATTGCAAATAACAAAACAACTTTTCCCCCAGAGATATGAGCCAAGTCAGACATTAAGTGTGCCACAGCCTCGGCCCTTGCTTGTTGAAGCAACTGCTAAAGTGGATGCTGCAGGAAGTGGTTGGAAATGTGGTGGGTGGAGTCATCAGCATATGAATAGATAGGGTTAGATGCACAGCTTAGAAGGTCATTGATGAAAAGAAGGAAGAGAGCTTGTTATCGGACAGAACCCTAAAGAACACCATTACTGATAGCCCTAGGAGAGGAATGGTGGCCGTCTACAGCAGCAGCTATAGAACGACCAGAAAAGAAGTTAGAGATGAAGGCACGGACAGGATAGAAAAAGATTTTTTACCAGACTCGATCGAAAGCCTTTGAGATGTCACGTGCAATGCCAAAGCTTTCACCAAAGTCCAGAAAAGAGGATGACAAGTTAATCTGAAAGGAGTGTGAGAAGATCGCCAGTGGAGCGTCCCTGGCGGAGCCCATACTGACGATCGGAAAGAAGGTTATGATAGGAAAAATGCTTTTTTTGTGTCATGAATAGATTCAAAAATTTCTGAAGACAAAATGTTAAGGCAATTGGGCCATCGATAGAGGGCTGCGAATTGTCATTCTTCTTTGTGACAGGCTGAATGAAAGCAAACTTCCAGCAGAAGAAAAGGTGCAGGTTGACAGACAAAGGCGAAAGAGTTTACCTACGCAGGGTATAAGCACGGAAGCACAGTTCTTGAGAACCACAGGAGGGATCCCCATCAGGCCCATATACCATGTTAATAGTGAGGCCAGTGATGGCAAAAAACACGTCAATTGAAGAAGTTTTAATGTTAACCATGCGGAAGTGAGAGGGGGAAGTGATGGAGGAACAGCACCGGAATTATCTAAGGTGTTATTGGAGGAGAAAGTTTGCGCTAAGAGTTCTGCTTTATCTGTAGAACAAACAGCTACAGAGTTATCAGAGAGGAAAAGAGGAGGGAAGGATGATGAAGTAAAGTTGGTAGAAAGGTTTTTGGCAAGGTGCCAGAAGGAATGGGATGCCTTTAGGTTGGAGAGTTCTGAGCAGTTAGTGTGAATGAAATTTTTAGCAGAGTAAAGGACAGACTTGCCATGATTCTGGGCAGAAACCTAAAAGGGATGAGATTCAGGGGTGGATTCGCTCCGGTACCTGAAAGCAACCATGACTGAACTGATTTTTTTTTTTTTTACAGGCCTCACCGGAGTGATAGGATGGTAAAGTTGTGATTGGAGGAGCCAAAAGGAGAGAGAGAAAAAAAAATGACAGCATAAGCAAAACTCTTTGTTGTAAGGAAAACTCAAATATGTTGGAACTCTCTCCAAGACAGTCAGGGATACGAGAAGCGTGCTGTATAACCTGCTCTTGGTCACTAAGGGTGGAAAAGGTGTAAGCTTCTTTACCAGGTGGATTAGTGAAAGGAGAGGAGACTCAAAGGCGTTGTGAACATGGAAATCACCTAGAATGGAAATTTCAGAGAATGGAGAAATTGGTAGGATATGTTCCATCTTAGAAGACGGACAAAAAAAAAAAAATAGTAGAATTAGGTGATAGATAAACAGCACAGACATATTTAATCATAGAATGATAGGACAGCCTAAATCAGAGAGTGTAGAATTCAGAAGATTCAAGTTAAGGAACACGAAAACAAGTTATGCTGCTCCATACATATACACAGCAATCACCTTTGGCTTTGAAGTGAGCAAAGAGGAAGTAGGAGGATACAGAGAATGGTTTGTTATCAGTTGCCTTAGACTGTTTAGTCTCAGTAAGGATGAGGCGAGGTTTAGAGGAAGAAAGGTTATGTTCAACAGAGAGAAGATTAGAGGAAATACGCGACTCGGTGGTTCCAAGCATCTCTTTTGACCGTCAACAGGAAAAGAACGGATGGTGGGGGTTTTTATGCCCCCCCCCCACACTTGGGGACTCCGAGACTGGGTGTTCACACACACTCACACACACATTGTTTTATATACAGTATATATATATATATATATATATATATATATATATATATATATAACATAAACACTCATTAGTAGTTGTAGCTCCATAACGGTTAAGATTTGGTCACATGTTGATATAACATTTTTTGCTTAGAATTCACTCATTTATCATTTCTCAAAGTTATGCCCTTTCCTCCCAGGACAATATATATATATATATATATATATATATATATATATATATATATATATATATATATATATATATATATTTCGTGGTAGGTAAGGGCGCTCACCATCCACTCACTCGATGTAGTGCTGCCCTCGGGTGTCTGCCCTTTCCTCTCCTCCCTCCTGCTTTCCTTCCATCTTCTCCTGTCTTTCTCTCCTTCATTCTTTCCTCGTCCTTCTGCTTACGGGTGACTTTACACTCCCTCTTCTGTCTTTCTTTCCTTAATTCATTCCTCTTCCTTCTGCCTGTGGGTGACTCTACAATGAGTGACAAGCCAAATTTGTTTCCTGTACACCAGGAAACCATTTACTATGCTGGGTTGTAACCATATAACCAAATTTTGACGCCTGGTGGTTTAGTGGGTAATTACGGCGCTCCAGTCGGATTGAGCCGGTGAAGGTTAGTATCCAAGTGGTGGTTGGGGTTTATTGCTCACGTAATGCCACTTAGGGATGAGTGAGGCTGGTCACTCTCATCTTAAATGTCAGGACCAACTTGCCTAGCCCTGGCCCCCTACGCTCCTCATGGGGCAACGTATAATTGGATGATGATAATATATATATATATATATATATATATATATATATATATATATATATATATATATATATATATATATATATATATATATATATATATATATATTCACGGACTGTCAAAGTTTCTGTGATAGGTAACATGCATGAACAAATAGATACTGTAACACAGAATGTAATTCTTAGCGAATTATACGCTTGTGCCTAATCCTGTTTGTCTGTCTGTCAGTCTGTCTGTCTGTGTTTTACCAAGATTAAGAAAAAGCTATTGGGTGGAACTGCACCAAATCTGGCATAATAGAGGACCACCACCTGAACAGAAGACTGATTTTTGGATGAGAAAGGTCGCAGGTCATAAGTCGCGGACTAGTCAACTCAAACAGTTCAGACACAGTTTTGACCAAACTTGATGGAAGTGCTGGGGAAGAGGAAACGGTTCAGTAATTCAATTTGTACGAATAAACGATCCAAGACAAAGGTCACAAGACAAGGTCAAAGTTTTGACCTTTAACTCAGCTGAATACATTCGCTTCGTATTAGCCATACAGGAATATGAGTTTTCACCACCATGACAGGATTAGGCCCTTCTCTGCTAAGGACACTTCTGTTCTTCGTATTTCCGTATTTCCAGATGATTCGACAGTAATTAGCTTCGGAGAGGATTATTCTGGAGTTTTAAGCAAAACTTTGAGTGACTCTTTCAATACAAATGGTCTCAGTTAAGATGCCTCAAAGTCGCCTGAAAACAGGGACATATAAATCAAAAGAATGATTCATCTTCTTCAAGTACTGAACAGGACGGGCCTTACCAATCAGTCTTGAGTGTGTCTGCGGTAAGATCCTGGGGAATGAGTTGTATGAGTAGAGCAAATCCATCTTTTCTGTCTGTCACCTCCAGGTCTACCAGGGGCTCATTACTATCTGCCAGGAGCGAGCTAGTGTCTCCCAGGGGTGGGCTAGTGTCTCCCAGGGGCGAGCTAGTGTCTCCCAGTGATGGGCTAGTGTCTCCCAGGGGCGGGCTAGTGTCTTCCAGGGGTGGGCTAGTGTCTCCAAGGGGCGGGCTAGTGACTTCCACTGGCAGGCTCGTTTCTCTCACATCATCACCTGCAAGCCAAAGAGAGAAATAATATATTATGTTGGCTTATTAATCATTTCCATCCAAGGATGTCATTCCTACTTTATTCTTCAGGACTGCAAGAGATCATACCATTGGGGGATAGTTAGATGGTATTAGCACTGAAGCCCAGTTCTTGATAAAAACAGAAAGGGCGCCATGACGACTGTACACCATATTAGTACTGGCGTCAAGGCAGACAGAGAGTACATAATTTTAAAGAAATTTAGAGAAAGATAAAACGGTGGGATGAGGAAGTAGATGAACAAGGCAGGAATTTTCAAAGCAGTTACTGGAGAGAAATTCAGCAAAGAGCTCAGCTTTATCAGAGGAAGAGACCTCTTCAGATCCATCTGAGTGGAAAAACTAAGAAAAACATGGATAAGGACATTGTTCGAGATGTTTTGGTTAAGGTGACAGAAGGAGAGCAAGAAAATCTAAATTCAAGCGTCTAGAGCAAAAGATCTGGATGGAACTGTTATTGGTAGAGCAAGGTACAGACTTACCATGTTTCCAGGCAGAACGTAAAGAGTGCACAAAGGGAAGAAGGGAGAGAAAGAGACTGAGGAAAAGGATAAAATGGAGTAATATGAAAAAAAAAAATGAAAGTATTAGATATGGGAAACGGAGTGGAGATTTGGAAGAATGGAGTAACAGGGGAAAGGACGGAGTAGAGAGAGAGTGGGGGTATGGAAGGGGGGAGAGAGAGAGAGAGAGAGAGAGAGAGAGGCTGTGAAGAAAGGAAAGGTTGAGGTGGGAAGTACAAAAATGTAAACAAACAGCAACAGAATTATTAGTTCTTTGGAGGCTGTTTTATGTAGGGAAAGCTTTAACCAACGTTGTTATCCAGTGAGCCAAAACATATTGGCAGAAAGGCAGTAAAAGTCGCCGTCACTCACCAACCCTCCAAACGAAGCCGACAGGAAATAATGAGGATTAACATGCAACGTGGAAAATGTTTTGTTGAGGTATCTTACGAAAGGATGAGTGGTAACCATGATCTACGCTGTCAGCATGAAAGGGAGAGTAACATCGTCGCCACTGGGCATTGTATACAGTATTATCCGTGTTGCTCTCTAAATGTGTGCTGCATATTTTTAGTTCTAAAAGATATTATACTTCAGAAATGAATTATTGCTGTGAACGTCGTGGTAGAAGCCAATAACGTATCCAAGCGATTTTTATATGATTGTACTGCATCACAACTCACCAGTGAACGCTGACTTGGAGCCTACACGCTGTGGTGCTGTTTACCCTGGGTGGGGCAAGCAGCTTCAGCATCCACCCAGAAACCAAACTTCCTCATATTTTTCTGCCTCTCGTCATGGGGATGAACCGTGGTCCAACCCCAAAGAGGCGCTGTTTACAAGGGGACGCCGGTTCCCTGCACAGTGTATGTACTGTACTGTACATGATGGATGGCCTACATAATCGGTTGCGAACCTGCAATCGTCTGGTTTGCTCGGTTAGATGGACCGTGGTTAATAAACAGCAACAACTCTGCTAGAGGAACTATTGAACTTCATGTGATAGAAGGTATCTGCTATCAACTTTATGTCCATTGTCCCACTGCTGAAAACCTGACTCATTTATTGTGAAGCACTTTTCGACTGGCATATTGTTATGTTCTCTTTGAAGGTTTGGTATCCTGGATTCATATCCAATAGCAGCCTAGTTTGCATATAGTTTAGCTGAAGATATTTAGGTCTTTTAAACATTCCTCGCTTAATTTGTTGCCCAGATATCAGTAAATCTACCTTCACTGTCCTCTCTGCAGTTTCTCTATACCTCTTTTGAAATAAGGTAACTAGAAATGAATGCTCTAAGGGTGGACATATAAGAGACTTACAGAAGGAATGGATCATATGTTTTGATTTAAAGTTGAATGCTCTTCCTATGAATCTGATTACTATGCTGGATTTCTAACAACCTCTGTACACTGTTGCTTGTTTCAAACTATTTGCTATCTTCATTCCTAAGTCTATATTTTCCATTATCACATTCAATATTGTTCACAGTATAACTTTAGCACTTTGCATTTGGTAATACTGGAATCCATCTTTCATATTTGAGCACAGATAAGTTGGTAAAGGACTCTGAAGTATGTCTTTGTAAGGAAATGTCTGCTCTGGTCCCATTATTGTACTAGTAACAAGTTTTTATATTTCACAGAATAAGCCTTCACCATTATCATTTATTTATATTAAAATCAGATTAGGATCCATCACTGTACCTTGTGGCACCTGTTTGTTACATGATTCCAGTCTGATTCTTTTCCATTTACTACAACATTCCACTTACGTCCAGCCAGCCAGTTTTCTGTTCACCTGATTACTCTACGGCTGATACCACAGGTCTTCTGTTTCAGATTTTTTTTTTTTTTTTTTTGTAAGATATATTACCAAAGTCCTTTTGAAAATCGAGATACACAGTGTCAGAAGATTTTCAATGTATTGTTAAAAGATGCGAGAGATCTGTAAAGCAAGAGTGCTTACTCTGAAAACTATAGTTTGAACTTTCATGAGACTTGTTTCTAAGTATTTGACAAACTTGTCTCTGATGATATTTTCCAACAGCTTGCAAACAACCGATTTTAAATCTAAATAAGTAGTAGTCTTCTGTCTGGTAGTTCTTTCCGAAGATTGGGGTTATGTTTGCTGGAATTCACTTTGTGCCACCTTCCAAATTTTTAATGTGAAGAAAAATCAGCTAAAGGCTTTGATATTTCATTCATTTCTCCTTAATAAATATGGAGCCAATTTATCTGGCGGTGGTTTGTTAATCGCCATGGGTTTCGTTATTGCAATTCGTTTATTGCTCTCTAGCCGTACTATCGTGAATTATATTAACTTTATTTAAAATAAAGCGGAGAAGGTCAGGAACGGAATATGTGTATTGTTTTGTAATTACAGACGCAAAGTAGGCGTTACAATTTCTAGCAGTTTGGTTACATCGTCAGCATGCTTTCCATTGACTGTGAGTTGTGAGGTTACTGTTGGCGATCGTATCTTCATGAATCTGATGTAGCTGACAAATTCTTTCGGTCTGCGCGACTGATGCTAGCAAAGTGTTCTTGAAGAACAGGGAGGTGCGGGAAAAGGAACGGAGGTAGTAGGTGAGGGAGCTGGGAGAGGGAAGGAAAGAGCTGGGAGAATGAAGGGGTTAGTTGGGAGAGGGAAGGAGTGAGCTGGGAGAGGAAAAGGGTGAGTTGGGAGAGAGAAGGAGTGAGCTAGGAGAGAGAAGGGGTTAGTTGGGATGGGGAAGGGGACAATGGCTTGCAGTTGGACAAAGAATAACAGACAGCAGAAACACATACCTGTAGACAACGGTATGGCAGGTGTGACGGTGACTGGGTGAGTGGACACAGGCCCCTGCATCACCATCACCATCATCAGCAATATGAGGTAATCTTGCATCTTGCAGACACTTGGGTGAGCCCGGCTGGCTGTGGCGGGACAGTGAGGCTACCACGAACACGCTCCTGGTTTTATCCCCCCGATTTGGCCTTGAGTTACCTGATGTCGCTGTCTGGTAACCAGTTGACTTTGAACGGGAAATTCCAGTTTTTAAAATTACAATTCTGAGGACGTCATCACTTTCTCTGTTGTTGATATCCATTAACGAGCTAAGCAGGGACTATCATTTTTGAAAATGGAATGGTTAGATATATATTTCACTAAGTCTTTCACAATCAGAGAACTCTTCGCGCTCGAACTTAATCATCTGCAGGAATGTGAGGACGAGGAATGGGAATAAGAGAGAATGGGGAAAAGGAAGGAGGAAATCGTGAACTTTGTGAAAGAAGAGGGGCAGGAAATGGAAGGAAGAAGACGGGATATAGACGAAGGGGAGTAGCAGGAGGTACGAGAGTTCGATAGAGAGTGGTGAGGAAAGCAAGCAATACGAGGAATTGTTGAGAGACAGAAGGAGGGAGGAGGGACAGAGCGTGGGACAGGTAAGGAGGCTATTAGACTGAGAGGGCGAGAGCTAGAGGGAGAAAGAAAGAGGTTGGGAGCTAGGAGCTTTACAAACGAAATGTGAAAGGGAGTAGGAGAGATGTTGGAGTGAAAGTACGGAGCAGGAGAAATGATGGGACGAGAGGAGAAAATGGGAAACTCAGCGAGATGAGCGACGAAAGGAGTGGAGAAGACAATTGTGAGAAGGAAGTAGAGAGTGGGAGGGACAGTGGGAAGAGACACGAAAGGAGTGAGAGAGACAACGGAGAGAGGGAAGGAGGGAGCGGGACAGACAGCCAGAAGGAAGAAGAGGAGAGTGGGAGAGAAAGCAGGAATAAGGAAGAAGTAGGGAATGGGAGAGACAGTGAGGAGCGGGAACAAGGGAGTGTGGGAACAGTGGGAAGGAGGAAGAAGAAGGAAGTGGGAGAGACAGCGGGGAAGAGGAAGAAAAAAGTGTGAAAGACAGTGGGGAAGGGAGAAGAAGGGAGTGGGAGAGACAGTGGGGAGAGGGAAGTAAAGAGTGGGAGAGGCAATGGGGAGAGGGTTGGAAGGAATGCTAGAATATATAGGAAGTGCAGATAACATGAGATCTATTAGGCAAAAATAAGGTTATCTGCTGGGGTAATACTACACAGAAGCTAAAACCATGAAAATATGGTAAGGAAGAGGAAGGCTTGGCACCTGCCACCTCACCCTTTGAAAAATAATGTTCGGAATGCAAGAGACAAAAAACTCAAGATCGTTGGAAAGAAAGTTTTTGCATTTAAAAATCAAATGATGAAATTCCATGAACTCTGCGATGTGTATACTACCATTTTGACACATAAAAATAAAAAGAACTCATGCAATCACAGTATCTCCTCTTAAAGAAAGAATCTTACAGTCATCTGTATATCATGTCAACCTAGTAATGACCAACACTCAATTACTTGATAATAACAGTGTCGATATATTAATCTAATCGAATCTTCAAGATATCTATAAATTATACACTAATGACTGTTACTGGTAGAGCTACCAATTTCCCATCTAACTGCCTATTATCCAGTCCTTTTTAGTCCCATCAGAAGCGTAGTCTCCCGAGGCTAAGCACCTCAGTCCCAACATTTTAGACAAGGATGACCGGCCTCAATTACCCCTAACTGGCTTTATGTTAGCAATAAATCCCCACCATCTCTCCAGTATAAGCCATTCTGGGCGTCGGTCGGTTGAAGCGCTTTCACTCACTAGACAAGTGGTTCCCACCTGGGAGGGGGGAAGGAATCCTTCTTGAGAGAAATTTGGACATTCCAGGGAGAAAGAAGCAGCTAATACCAAAATGGACGAAGTAGACTTTTTGATGTGTTAGTTATAGAACTGACAGTTTTTTTTTTTCTTTGTCAAATGCTTTTATGCTTTTAATTTGTGACTTTTAGAAGTAAAGTCGGAATTCGAAACCTTACATAATTATCATGCTACATAAAACCATAGAACCTCTAAAATAGTCCAAAATCTTTGTTAAAATCTCCATGATACCATTAAATTTCTTGCCGTTACTTATCAAAAAGTACCGTTAAATGGAGGCGAATAACTCTAGAAGCTAGTTATTCAAGGTAACTCCAAAAAGACTGATTGATTTACAAATTTTATTGTGTAAGGTTTACATAATAAAAATTACACAAATGGCGCACCCCCTAGTAACACATACGTCGGGTGGATTGCCTTGATGGGTTGAACCATTGTAATAAACATATAAATAGATTAATAATCACAGATATAAAGTTACACGAATATGGTATGATTACACATTGTTTCTTAACGAGAAACAGGCAATGGTAAATTTCCTATTATAAAATTGTGGAGATTATGGTATGGTCACAGTGTAATGATATAATAATTATTTCATATCAGTATTCACCAAGGAAAATCTAGGCCTGGTCCCTCAAGCAGCAAATATTTACCATGAGAATACGGAAAATATTCTTAGTAAAATAACCATTAGTAAGGAGGACGTATTGAAAGAAATTAATAAGTTAAAACCTCAAAAATCGCCAGGTCCGGACGATATATATGCAAAAATTATGAAGGAAACCAAAGAAGAATTATGTCAGCCACTTTTAACGCTATTTAATGACTCTTTAAGTTCAGGAGAAGTTCCAGAGGCGTGGAAAACCGCAAACGTAGTGCCCATCTTTAAAAAGGGTGATAATTCAGCTGCGTCGAATTATCGTCCGATAAGTCTAACGTCAATAGTAGGAAAAATGTTAGAGTCAATTTTGGCAAATAAGATTAGAGAACACTTAGAAAGATTTAATCTTATAAACGAAAGTCAGCACGGATTCAGGCAAGGACGATCCTGCCTCACAATTTTGTTGTCATTCTACTCGGAGGTCTATGAGGCAGTAGATAGCGATAAAGCTTACGATGTTATTTATCTGGACTTTAGTAAAGCTTTTGATAGGGTCCCACACGAAAGGTTAGGTAGAAAGGTTCGAGCACACGGTATAGACGGCGATATCTTAAAATGGATAGAATTCTGGCTGAAAGGATGAAAGCAGAGAGTATTAATAAATGGAACTAAGTCGGACTGGGGATTAGTAACTAGCGGTGTACCACAGGGTTCAGTACTCGGTCCCTTATTATTTATCATATATATAAATGATCTAGACTTAGGAGTCAATAGCAGCATCAGCAAATTTGCCGACGATACAAAAATAGGGCGTATCATTAACTCGACTGACGATTGCCATAACTTACAAAAAGACCTCGATACATTGTCCAAATGGTCTAAAACTTGGCAAATGGAATTTAACGTTGAAAAATGTAATGTACTTAACGTAGGCAAGACCATTGGAGATACTAAATACAGCTTAGATAATAAAGAAATTAGCAAATCGGAATGCGAGAGAGATCTAGGAGTTATGATTAGTAACGACCTTAAACCAAGGCAACAGTGTATTAATGCGAGAAATAAAGCAAATAGGGTCCTAGGATTTATTTCGAGAAGCGTGAGCAATAGATCATCTAAAGTAATACTGAAACTTTATCTAGCATTAGTAAGGCCACATTTAGACTACGCAGTACAATTTTGGTGTCCTTACTATAGAATGGATATTAATTCGTTAGAAAATGTACAGAGAAGAATGACTAAAATGATGCATGACGTCCGGAACCTGTCATATGAAGACAGACTGAAAAGACTAAGTCTGCATTCGCTAGAGAGGCGTAGAGTAAGGGGAGACTTAATTGAGGTGTTTAAGTGGATGAATGGTATAAATAAGGGAGATATTAGCAAGGTACTTAAAGTGAGCATACAGAACTAGAAATAATGGTTTCAAACTAGAAAAATTCCGTTTCAGTAAGGAAATCGGTAGAAATTGGTTTGGTAATAGAGTAGTAGACGAATGGAATAAGCTACCTAGTAAAGTAGTTGCTGCCTCTTCCATTGAGAGTTTCAAGCATAGGCTAGATAAGCATATGACAAATAAGGGGTGGATATAGAATAAAGAAAATCTTATAACCAATACTAATTCATAATTTTTTTCTTTTCAGGTTACACTATGATAGTCTCTATTCTCCTTTCACACTTTCCTGTAAAATGTCCACGCCAGTTTTTCTATACGACGTGGTGTTCTTTCTGACTTTTTCCTGCCGGCTTCGGCTGGAGGGTTTGGAGGGCGTGAGGAGAGCCTTCTTCTTTGCTATCCTTATCTCCTTCTAGTAGTTCAGTTACTCTTCTAGGAGCTGCCTAGCATGGGCCAACCGGCCTACTGCAGTTATCCTCTCTTCTTATGTTCTTATGTTTAATGAGAGAAAGAGAGAGAGAGAGGATTATAACATAAGAACATAAGAATATAAGAAGAGAGGATAACTGCAGTAGGCCGGTTGGCCCATGCTAGGCAGCCCCTAGAAGAGTAACTGAACTACTAGAATGAGATAAGGATAGCAAAGAAGAAGGCTCTCCCCCGCCCTCCAAACCCTCCAGCCGAAGCCGGCAGGAAAAAGTCAGAAAGAACACCACGCCGTATAGAAAAACTGGCGTGGACATTTTACAGGAAAATGTGAAAGGAGAATAGAGACTATCACAGTGTAACCTGAAAAGAAATTTTTTTTGAATTAGTATTGATTATAAGATTTTCTTTATTCTATATCCACCCCTTATTTGTCATATGCTTATCTAGCCTATGCTTGAAACTCTCAATGGAAGAGGCAGCAACTACTTTACTAGGTAGCTTATTCCATTCGTCTACTACTCTATTACCAAACCAATTTCTACCGATTTCCTTTCTGAAACGGAATTTTTCTAGTTTGAAACCATTATTTCTAGTTCTATCCTGTATGCTCACTTTAAGTATCTTGCTAATATCTCCTTTATTTATACCATTCATCCATTTAAACACCTCAATTAAGTCTCCCCTTACTCTACGCCTCTCTAGCGAATGCAGACTTAGTCTTTTCAGTCTGTCTTCATATGACAGGTTCCGGACGTCATGTATCATTTTAGTCATTCTTCTCTGTACATTTTCTAACGAATTAATATCCATTCTATAGTAAGGACACCAAAATTGTACTGCGTAGTCTAAATGTGGCCTTACTAATGCTAGATAAAGTTTCAGTATTACTTTAGATGATCTATTGCTCACGCTTCTCGAAATAAATCCTAGGACCCTATTTGCTTTATTTCTCGCATTAATACACTGTTGCCTTGGTTTAAGGTCGTTACTAATCATAACTCCTAGATCTCTCTCGCATTCCGATTTGTTAATTTCTTTGTTATCTAAGCTGTATTTAGTATCTCCAATGGTCTTGCCTACGTTAAGGCAAGGGAGGGAGAGGGAGAGGAGGAGGAGGTAGGTTAGCAATTATAGAGGACTTTAGTCTGAGAACTGTCAGTAATTATAAGATTTAGAGGAGAGGTAAATTGGCAAACACAGGTGGAGGGAGAGAGAGAGAAAGAGAGAGAGAGAGAGGGAGAGAGAGAGAAAGAGAGAGAGAGAGAGGGAGAGAGAGAGCGTGGTTGCATACTGTTGTTGAAAAAGAATGATAGCATTAGATATTAAGTTACAAGAATATAGTATGACGACATGACGTTACCTAAATAAATATTGAGTGATACTTTTACAAAACGGTCGTGCGGTTACATTGTTACAATTTGTAGTACATCATAATATGGTACTAAATACTGTATAATATCTAAATATGTAGACTTGATGCAATATACTTAGTGATAGGTACATGAGGAGAGGGAAAGGCTACAACAGTAGAAGTTGGTACGAACTTCAGTGAGATACCCATTAGGGAGAGGGGGGAGAGGAAGGTCAGTAATAATGGGATTTAGGAGGAGATTATTGGCAAACAAAGGTGTGGAGAGAGAGAGAGAGAGAGAGAGAGAGAGAGAGAGAGAGAGATAGCAGCAGAAGCGGCTGTGTGGGGATATAACAGATAGGTGAGAAGCAAGGGAGGGGAAGGAAGAGGAGGTAGGTCAGTAATTACAGAGGATATTAGTTTGAGAACTGTCAGTAATTATAAGATTTAAACGAGAGGTAAGTTGGCAAACACAGGTGTGGAGAGAGAGAGAGAGAGAGCGGGAGAGAGAGAGAGAGAGAGAGAGAGAGAGAGAGAGAGAGAGAGAGAGTCGAGACTGGAGGGAGAGCTGGGGGAGTGGGGAACAAAGCAAGGTAAAGGATTATCAGTGGGAGAGGGGGGTGCATTCCCTGCGGAAAGGGGGAATGCGGGTTGGGGGGGGGGTCTGCCTGGGGGTAGTGTTCTGGAGAGGATGGGCTGGGCTCCCAGGGGAAGAGAGGGTGGAGGAAGAGAGTGATTGAGCAGGGCAAGAGTACATGTACCCTCACACATACATATATCCCTATATACATACATATAGATATACATAAAAACATGTACCTTCACGCATACATATATCCTTATATACATACATATAGATATATATAAAAACATGTACCTTCACACATACATGTATCTCTATATACATACATATAGATATACACAAAAAATGAGATATGCATACAAAACAAAAACATATACCGTATAAACATATACCCACATACAGACATGTCATACATACACATACACATACATATACACACATATATACAAACATATACACACACATATACATATACATACATATACATATATACACACATACATATATATACACACATACATACACACATACACATATATACACAAATACATACATATACACATACACACACATATATACACATATACTCATACATACATATACCCATACTGCATCCACCCATATACACACACATACATATATACATTTATGCACATACATATACAGACATACCTATATACAAGGACGTATAGAGGTGATGTGGGATTAAAATATATGAATTGTGTTACACTGCACAAGCGAAACCTGGGAATTCATTGATCACATTTTTAAGGATAGAGGGTTGTAAGAAGTGTTCCAATAGATCATCTCTACTATTTGAGGAACATAATTCTCTGTATGGTTTAACATATGGACACTCAGCAATGTAGTGCTCTAAGTTGTGCTTTGCGGTCTCTCCACATACTCTGCAGTTTCTAATCACATTGCTACCTGACTATATTATTTCCCAGAGATATCTATATTGTAGTCTAATTCTACTGTAGGTTGTTTGCTGCCTTCTGGTATTATAGTAAGTTTTACACTGACATAGTCAGGTGCCTTGTACTTTGATATTGATACATAATTTCTGAATGTTACGTGTGTGTTTTTTTATCTTTTCTGGGTGTTGGCTGTACTGTTGTATAACTCTAGAACCAATTTTAGCTTGGATTCCACTCACAGGTAGGGCGAATTTATAGTCCACACTATCTTTCAGTGCCCCTTCTCTCGCTAGAGCGTCTGCGCGTTCATTTCCTATGATACCACAATGAGAAGGTGCCCATATGAAGTCCACTGATTTACCATTTTTCTGTATCTCATATACCAGTGCACGTATTCTGTCAGCCAAAAGTTGGTACTCAGGTGATCTTGACTGCAGAGCCTGTAAAGCGCCGAGGCTGTCAGACACTATAATAGCATCTTCATCTTTTCTTCTTGCCGTTGCTAAGGCATAGGTTATTGCGAGCATCTCACATTGGGTGACTGAGCTCCCGTCACTGAGACGCATCGATATTGCACCACCCTCTTCCTTCTGTTCTCCATACCACGCAACCCCGGAGCCCGCTCGTCCATCTTCCAAGAGGGACCCGTCGGTGTAGTAGATCGTGGAATCCCCTGGGAGACCACTGAGCCTGTGCGGGAAGTCCTGTCTGAGGAGAGGGGCAGGCGTATCTGCTTTCTTTTTCTGTGGAGTATTAGAGAAGAGGAATTCCGTCCTCTGGGAAAGGGGAGGGGGGCAGGGTGAACAAAGATTTTCTAACAAATGTTAGGAATGACCAGTAAAGTTTAGAAACCTCTACACTTGACCATCAGGCATCATTTGGCTGTATGGTTGCCCTCAATGCAGCGAATGGTTTCCTGAATCTCGATAATCCTCTTTAATTGTCAGTCAGTGTAGAATTGCCTGAATGTAGCTGACATCGAGCGAAATGGTGGTGGGGGCCCCCTTCACCTATCTGTCAGTGCATCAATGCAGGACTATTAGATTGTTTCCCTACACTAGATTCATTTCACTGTTTTTAGTCGCAGCATCATATTGTATTTTGAATATATTTTCCCCACTATGCCATCGAATCTGAAGAATTTTTTCACTTGCATTAAATCTACACTAAGTCGTTGGCTTTCATAGCTTTAGTTCTTGTTTGCAGAGGAAATTTCTCAGTAATAGTATCAATTTAGTGGCTCCTTGCTGCAACATTATGAATTTATATTCTCCCTAATTAGATTCAGAGTCCAGCACTGTACACAGTATGTTTGACATCAACTCTCTATTTGCTTAGGCCTCTGTGATTCAAAATCCCAACATCATCCTTTATCACTTACTTGGCCTCCCCTGTCTACTCATTTCTTAGACTGCGGGTCTGTATATCCTCTTAATCAGTCTCCATATCATCATGCCACTTTAATATGCCCTAATCGACCTTTTTCAGTATTTTTTCTTTGCTTCAACAATTATTTAAAAGTGTCACCCTTCTCCATGTCATATCACCTAACCTCCCGCTTAGTCCTTACTCGCTTTATTTGCAAGACTTAATCTTATTTTAGTTCCCAGTATTATTTTACAGAACAGGCCTGGTAACCAGTGAACACATTCGAAGCCAACATACCTTCATAAATATCCATCGTCCCATCAACAGACACTGATTTGTCTTTCCTCACACTTCTCAGTATTCCAAATACTTTCGCCCTGTCTTCAATCTTTCAGATCCGTGGGTTACTTCTGATGTAATCATCATCATCATCATCATCATCATCATCATCATCAATTACCACAAGTCCATACTGAAAACGGGTTCCCTCGACTTCCTCCACGAATCCCGTGTCTGTGTCAGTCTCTGTCGTGTTTTATCTACAGAATTCTCTACCCCATCTCTTCAACTCCTGATTGGCCTTCATCAGCTGCGCTTGCAATATTTTCTAGTCCAGTCAGTCAGCATCTCACTCCTGTTATACTATATTCTAGCGATACACCTTGCAGATACCCCTTTGTGTGTGCGTGTGTGTGTGTGTGTGTGTGTGTGTGTGTGTGTGTGTGTGTGTGTGTGTGTGTGTGTGTGTGTGTGTGTGTGTTATTTCTTTGACTTCTGTGTACTCTTCCTCATATTGATATTGATCTCGTATCTCTCAGAGGTATTCTTAGCATTAATCTCTCCATTCTGTTTACGAGCATATAACTTCATTTTCCAGTGATTTAATCGGTTTTTAGGTTTAACACATACGCCATGACCGGGAGCATGCAGCCGTTACACTGGTTGTGTAGCATACGTGTTGGCTGGAAACTAATCGTGACGTTTTGTTATCTACCAGATGCTTTCCATCTAAAGATCTCATTTATTTTAATGCTCTCAAACTTGAATCCTCTGAAACCTCAACAGTTTGACAGTTGTTATCCTATTTATCTCTATTTCTCAGCCGTTTATTTCTCATCTAACTGTACTGATTTACTGAATTTATCACACTCTTACATCTAAAGTGCAACACTCTTCCATTTCTTGCTTCTCAGAAATCTACATCTAAGCAGATTTCAGTGTTCACCACTTCATTTGGCGATCCTCTCCGTCTACTGATCCACCAGGCGAACACACATACATCTTTTCTGTCTTTACACGGAGGCCAAGATCGATATATTCCTTCAAAACCGTTTAGAACTAATAATTCAGAACCTAGATGGTTAAACAACAGATTAAAATCTCTCATAGGCCAAAGGAAAGGAATATATAGAAAAATAAAACGTGGAGAGGAACACTTACGTAACCGGTACACAATTTTAAATAGAGAAGTAAAGAGGGAGATAAGAAAAGCAAAGAGAAGTTATGAAATTAAGGTTGCCAGTGAATCAAAAGAAAACCCCAAGGGTTTTTATCAAATGTACCGAACGAAAAATAAAGATAGGATAGGACCACTCAGAACAGAATCAGGTGACATTACCAGTGAAGATAAAGAAATGTGCTCCATCCTAAATAATTATTTCATATCAGTATTCACCAAGGAAAATCTAAGCCTGGTCCCTCAAGCAGCAAATATTTACCATGAGAATACGGAAAATATTCTTAGCAAAATAACCATTAGTAAGGAGGACGTATTGAAAGAAATTAATAAGTTAAAACCTCAAAAATCGCCAGGTCCGGACGATATATATGCAAAAATTATAAAGGAAACCAAAGAAGAATTATGTCAGCCACTTTTAACGTTATTTAATGACTCTTTAAGTTCAGGAGAAGTTCCAGAGGCGTGGAAAACCGCAAACGTAGTGCCCATCTTTAAAAAGGGTGATAAATCAGCTGCGTCGAATTATCGTCCGATAAGTCTAACGTCAATAGTAGGAAAAATGTTAGAGTCAATTTTGGCAAATAAGATTAGAGAACACTGAGAAAAATTTAATCTTATAAACGAAAGTCAGCACGGATTCAGGCAAGGACGATCCTGCCTCACAAATTTGTTGTCATTCTACTCGGAGGTCTATGAGGCAGTAGATAGCGATAAAGCTTACGATGTTATTTATCTGGACTTTAGTAAAGCTTTTGATAGGGTCCCACACGAAAGGTTAGTTAGAAAGGTTCGAGCACACGGTATAGACGGCGATATCTTAAAATGGATAGAATCCTGGCTGAAAGGACGAAAGCAGAGAGTATTAATAAATGGAACTAAGTCGGACTGGGGATTAGTAACTAGCGGTGTACCACAGGGTTCAGTACTCGGTCCCTTATTATTTATCATATATATAAATGATCTAGACTTAGGAGTCAATAGCAGCATCAGCAAATTTGCCGACGATACAAAAATAAGGCGTATCATTAACTCGACTGACGATTGCCATAACTTACAAAAAGACCTCGATACATTGTCCAAATGGTCTAAAACTTGGCAAATGGAATTTAACGTTGAAAAATGTAAAGTACTTAACGTAGGCAAGACCATTGGAGATACTAAATACAGCTTAGATAACAAAGAAATTAGCAAATCGGAATGCGAGAGATCTAGGAGTTATGATTAGTAACGACCTTAAACCAAGGCAACAGTGCATTAATGCGAGAAATAAAGCAAATAGGGTCCTAGGATTTATTTCGAGAAGCGTGAGCAATAGATCATCTAAAGTAATACTAAAACTTTATCTAGCATTAGTAAGGCCACATTTAGACTACGGAGTACAATTCTGGTGTCCTTACTATAGAATGGATATTAATTCGTTAGAAAATGTACAGAGAAGAATGACTAAAATGATACATGACGTCTGGAACCTGTCATATGATGTCAGACTGAAAAGACTAAGTCTGCATTCGCTAGAGAGGCGTTGAGTAAGGGGAGACTTAATTGAGGTGTTTAAGTGGATGAATGGTATAAATAAGGGAGATATTAGCAAGGTACTTAAAGTGAGCATACAGGATAGAACTAGAAATAATGGTTTCAAACTAGAAAAATTCCGTTTCAGAAAGAAAATAGGTAGAAATTGGTTTGGTAATAGAGTAGTAGACGAATGGAATAAGCTACCTAGTAAAGTAGTTGCTGCCTCTTCCATTGAGAGTTTCAAGCATAGGCTAGATAAGCATATGACAAATAAGGGGTGGATATAGAATAAAGAAAATCTTATAACCAATACTAATTCAAAAATTTTTTCTTTTCAGGTTACACTGTGATAGTCTCTATTCTCCTTTCACACTTTCCTGTAAAATGTCCACGCCAGTTTTTCCATACGGCGTGGTGTTCTTTCTGACTTTTTCCTGCCGGCTTCGGCTGGAGGGTTTGGAGGGCGGGGGAGAGCCTTCTTCTTTGCTATCCTTATCTCATTCTAGTAGTTCAGTTACTCTTCTAGGAGCTGCCTAGCATGGGCCAACCGGCCTACTGCAGTTATCCTCTCTTCTTATGTTCTTATGTTCTTATGTTTAGCAGTGTATAAATGTTTATACAGCACCCTTCCTGTACCCTTGACAGTCTTAGAGAAAGCATCGACATCAGTACTTTGCCTCACACTTACAATTTATCCTTCTGCTTGCTCTTTAAATCATTCTTTCTTTTGGTTTCCACAGATTTCAGCTTTATTGGAGCCACCTGTCCTGTTTTTACTGAAAAGTCCGTGGACTCTCTCAACAACCATCGTCTCTGGCGTTGCAGCACTGGTGACTGGAATACCCTCAGGCATTACATACTGGACTTCCCCGGTAATTTTTGTTGCGTCCATGACTTGAACCATCTGAATGACCTTCTCGACCACGGAAGATAGTATTCCTTTTCCAGATCCTCTGACTAATTTCATCAAGCATATATTTGATGAAGCTTGTTCTAAGTGTCCATACCAAGGTGACCTTCAAAAGTGTGTATGTGTGTGTGTGTGTGTGTGTGTGTGTGTGTGTGTGTGTGAAAGGAGGCAATTATGTGTGTGTCAATGCACGAGCCAACGTTTTAACTGCGTGTGTGTGTATGTGTACAGTATGTGTATATGTGCTTGCTTGTCTGGTGGAGGAAGGAGGAAAAGTGGGATTGGTAATAACTTCTGGAAAGTCTGAAATTATTAATATGAACGTGAAGAACCAAATCGATTGTGTAATTGGGAATTATGTGGTGAAGAATGTAGAAAATTTTAAATATCTGGGAACGATTGAGGTGGAGGGATGGAGTTGGGAGGTATATGAGGGAGGGGGAAGTGAGTTGGGGGGAAGGTAGTCAAATGGTGGGTGACAGAGCGACTTGGAGACGTTGTGTCTGCGGCCACCCTTTGAGGGATTCGGGTGTCGGGCTATAGATAGATAGGTAGATAGATTGTATCACCTAATGGATCATTAAACAATGAAATTGAAAAGAGGATTAGACAGGCTTGGCGAACTGTTGGAATGTTGGAATCCGTTTGGAATAATAATATGCTTTCGATGCATACTAAAGTAAAAATTTACAAGTCCATGGTTAGATCAATTGTAATTTATAGGCATGAGTCATGGTACAGTACAATTGCAACAGATCAGAAAGTATTAGGATTTGAGAATAAAATACTGAGAGGGACTCTTGGAGTAAAGTGGCAAGACAGAGTTCCAAATGAAAGAGTAAGGGATATTACGAGAATGGAACCAGTTGATGAATATGTGAGACTGTCTCGCTGGAAATGGCTGGGGCACATATAAAGAAAAGAAGGCAGCTTAATACAGCATGTGCCGGAGAGGACTGCTAACGGAAGAAGAGGCAGAGGTAGGCCGAGGGAAACCTGGTTGAGGACAATGAAAAGAGAAGCAGGAGAGGACTGTTGGTGGGACCTGAAGGGGATGGCAAGAGACAAATATTGGTGGAGAGAGTTCATCCAGGCCATATGCATCCCGTGGCGTGCCACAGGAAATGATTGATTGATTATGTCTGTGTGTGTGTGTGTGTGTGTGTGTGTGTGTGTGTGTGTGTGTGTGTGTGTGTGTGTGTTTATGCGAGGAAGAAGGAACCAAAGGCCACGAGCGCGCAATAACAGTTCCCTCCAAGAGAAAAACAAAATACAATAGAGAGCCAAATTCAAGATCCGATCATTTCGAGATGCCTGGACACACTGCGTTTGAAAGACTGGAGATCATAGGCAGCAGGAAATACAGACAGAGGGAGACAGTTCCAGAGTTGACATGTTGCATGAGGGACTGGGAGTAACGGTTAACTCTTGCATTAGAGAGTTGGACAGAAAAGGGATGAGAGTTTGCTGCTAGACGGGGGCTACACTTCCGTCGTAGAGGTGGAGGAATGTGCGTGAAAGGAGGCAATTATGTGTGTGTACATGCGCGAGCCAAACGTTTTAACTGCGTGTGTGTGTGTGTGTGTGTGTGTGTGTGTGTGTGTGTGTGTGTGTGTGAAAGGATGCATTTATGTGTGTGTACAGTACATGAGCGAGCCAAACGTTTTTACAGCGTGTGTGTGTATGTGTGTGTGTGAAAGGATGCATTTATGTGTGTGTACAGTATATGAGCGAGCCAAACGTTTTTAACTGCGCTCGCTCGCGCGTGTGTGTGTGTGTGTGTGTGTGTGTGTGTGTGTGCATGAAAGGATGCACTTATGTGTGTGTACACGCACGAGCCAAACGTTTTCCTAGAATATGTCTGGGAGGATTACATCATGGAAATTTCCACCGCAGCCTTCTCTCGTTGCTCCTCCTCCCCCTCCCCCTGCTGTTCCCCCTCCTCCTTGATTATTTTCCTACTTCCCCACCTCTCGTTTCTTCATCATTCTTCCCCTTCGCCAGCTTTGTTCTTCCATCTTTCTTTCTTCCTGAGCTACTTCCCTCATCTCCCTATTTTTCCCTTCTTTCTGCCTTTTCCCTCCTTTTTTTACCCTTCCCTTGATTAATCTTTGTCCAACAACACTTTCGCTCTCCTTGTCCGTACTCTTCCTCCCATCCCCCTTGTCCTTTCTCTTAGTCTTTCCAAATTCTTCTATTTCGCTATTTCCTCGCTAACCCATCTCCTTGGTTCATTATTTTGTCCTCTCAACTTTTTTCTTGTGGTTTTTCCTCTCCACTCGCTTTCCTTACTAATTCTCTTTTCCTCCCAGTCTCTCTTCTCTTCTCCTCTCTTTCCCTACCTTGGCTCCATTCTCTAGTCTCTTTCTTTCTTTCTTTCTTCTCGCCGTTGCTCCAACTTGCCATTTTCTGCTGTTTGCCTTCTTATTCTTCCACTTTTCTTTCATCTCTTTTTCAGTTAATATAATTCTTTCCCTTCCCACCTCTCTTCCCTTCTCTCTATTATGTTTTAACGGTGTGTGTGTGTGTGTGTGTGTGTGTGTGTGTGTGTGTGTGTGTGTGTGTGTGTGTGTGTGTGTGTGTGTGTGTGTGTGTGTGTGTGTGTGAGCACAATAACCGAAACAGTTTTTGTCTGATTTTAACTAAACATCGAAAAGGGTTGTTGGTATGATAGTGAGGGAACTTGTTTTTGAGGAGAGCAGGTCAAGGGTTAAGGTCACAGGGTTACTTCAAACGCTGGCCCAGCAAAGCCAACTTAGTTTTTTTTTTCTTTCTTTCTTTTTTTTAATGGAACTTAGATCAAACTTGGGAGAAGAGATCGAGGTAAGGCAGATGTGAAGTGACTCGGGTTTTAAAACAATCATTCAACGGCCAAGGTCACAGGTCAAGGTCACATGGCAAGGTCAACCGAAACAATATTTATCCAATTTTAACAAAGGTTTGTGGAACGGTGGAGAACAAAAGAAGAATAAAAGAATTCGATTTCAAGATAATCAGTCAATGATAATGGTAAAAGGGAAAGGTAAAATGTCAAGACCACAGGACAAGGTCAACACACACAGCATTGTTCGGACCTGAACAAAGCTGGGTGGGAGGCGAGAAGGGTTTCATTTTTTAAAACAATCAGTCAAGCGTCAGTGTCACAGAGCAAGGTCATGTCCCGACCGGTGAGTATATGTATGAACAAAATGTCAGATTCTGATCAAACTTGGAGGATGAATTAAGGATCACTCAAAAGACTTGTCTCTTCTTTCTTTTTAGAACAATGTGTCAGAGATCAGAGTCACATGGCAAGGTCAACTTGTACAGTTTACATCTAATTCAGACTAAACTTTGTGGAAGGGATCAGCTAAAAACTTGGATATAGAGAATCTGTTATGAAAACAAACGAAGGTCAATTCACAGGGAAAGGTCAATAGTCAAAGTCATTGGTCAAAGTGACCTCATTCAGCAGTGATCTGAGTTGAACCAATGTTAGTGGAAACTTTAAGATTTAGGCTAGAATTAAAATATTCCATTTTGTCTAATCTGACACACACACACACACACACACACACACACACACATATATATATATATGTATATATATATATATATATTGTTACATAGCCTATGATTTCATCATCCTTTGTTTAATTTTAACGCACAGTATGCTGCATGTTTGATCACGAGCGTGTTCTGCCTCAGTCCCCCCCTTCTACCGTTATAGTAGAGTAAGTCGTTCTTTCTGTTGTTCAGAGCGGGATTGTTAACTCTTTGTCCCCATGGCTTCATTTGCGCGTCCTTCTTACAAGTTGTATCAAACTCTGCTGGCCCCTATATAATGAGCTCAGTCTCTGCATCATTGCCACTTAGATCTGCTCCTCATTTTGTTCACATCTCTGTCCTCCCCTGTACAGTTATTGTTGTGAGTGCTCAGGAAGTCTCCAACCATCTAGCAGCTGTGTGGTTTGAGTATGGCTGTTGTTGCATTTTTTCTTGTGCTGTGTAGCATAGGGTTAATTCTTGGGCCTAGTGAGTTTTTTTTTGTGATTTATGTAAGGGTTCTTTTTGTCAGTCATTTTTGATAATATTTTGTATCTGTAATAATTTATCTTGCATTAACTGAGCATTACCCAGTGTATTTTCATTTTATCAGGGCTGACTTAGGTAAATTTACTCTTGCAAATTTCATGTTAATAGAGGCTATTGCAGTTAACCATATATTTAACCTGTTTTTTTTGCCATTACATTATCCTTATGAGTCCTGAATGTTTTGTTGTTAGTTTGAGCATTAAACTTTAACTTGTAATTTTACCTCTTTTGTTTTGAACCTGGAATTTTACGGGACAGTAGTGACTTTTAGTATTCTCACTTAAAGTGTACATTATCTTTCTCTGTTCCGTAACATAAATTTGGCGACCTCTTATCAGGATATTCAGGATATTATCATAAGGATATTGCTCGATATTTTGTGACTGTGATTTATTCATGATGTCTACTATTACTACGCTTGATGAAGCTAAAGATTTTTTGTCAAATGTGCAAACAGTGTGTGATGTAGAAAACAGAACAAAGAATGAACTTAAGCTTGTAGCTCAACAATTGGGAATTGCTGTTCGCTCTCATCATTCTAAAGATCAAATTGTTGACATGATTAATGAAAGCTTGTTTAATGTAACTCCTCCAAATGAGCAAACACAGATTGAATTAGCTAAGTTACAGCTAGCCCTGCAGGAGGCTCAGGCTAAGAAGGCGGAGTCTCGTGTTAAGGAGGCTGAATTTCAAGCACGTGCTAAGGAGGCTGAGTCTCAGGCTCGTATTCAGGAGGCTGAATTTCAGGCAAATGCTAAGGAGGTGGAGTCTCAGGCTCGTATTCAGGAGGCACAGATACAGGCACAAATTGAACTTGCCAGGATTCAGGCAGACCATGAGTATCGCATGAAACAAGGTGGAACTGGATCATCTAGCTCTGATGATTTTGATGTGGCTAAAAATGTTAAACTTGTCCCTCCTTTTAATGAATCTGATTTAACAAAGTATTTTCAGTTGTTTGAGAGGGTAGCTACAGGTTTTAATTGGCCCAAGGAGTATTGGCCAGTACTCCTTCAAACTGTTCTTACCGGTAAAGCTCAAGTAACTTATGCATCTTTGCCTCAGGATCAATCTGATAATTATGATGTAGTTAAGAGCTTGATTCTTAAGGCCTATGAGCTTGTTCCTGAAGCCTATAGAGTAAAATTTAGGACAACTTATAAGCAAGATAAGCAATCCCATGTTGAGTATGCAAAAATCAAAGAAGAACTGTTAGAGCAGTGGTTAAATTCTAAGAATGTGGATTCTGATTTTGGTAAATTTAAGCAGATGATTTTGCTGGAGGACTTCAAAAGGTGTATTAGTAAAGATGTAAGCCTATATCTCGATGAGAAAAGAATAGATAATTTGTCTGATGCTGCAGTTTTAGCTGATGAATATGTTCTCACTCACAAGAGATATTCTAAAGAAAAAGGGAAAGCTGAGAGTAAGTACGTTGCCTCTACTCAGAGTACAGGTAACAGGAAAGAGAATAAAGATGATGTTTCTCAGGAAGTAAATACCAGCTTCACCTCTAGATTTCAGAAAAGTAAATGTACTTATTGTAGTAAGCTTGGTCATACTACGGAGAAATGTTTTAGGAGACAGCGTGATGTGAACAAAAAGGAGTCTTTATATATTCAGTCAATTGGTCTAGTGTCCACTCTTGAGAGTTCCCAGAATTCCTTAACTGAGTTAACTGAACCTGCTTTGAGGGGTAACTTAAATTCTCATGATGGAGCTCCTCTTTTGAGCAGTAACGTGGGTGACACTCTCAAGAGTTCATGTGCTAATTTCCTGTATGATGGTTTTGTCAGTCCTCTGGACAGTAATGCCAGGAAATCAGTTAAAATATATCGTGATACAGGTGCTTGCCAATTCCTTATGCTGACCAGTGTTCTAGGCTCTAATGTTAATTCCTCTGATGAAACTGTAATCTTACAAGGTGTAGGGAATAATTACTTCTCTGTCCTTCTGTGCAGAGTGAATTTAGAGTCTGGTTTTGTTAATGGTTCCGTTATGGTTGGGTTGGTTGAGACACTCCCAATGTCAGGTGTAACTTTCTTACTTGGAAATGATATTGGTGGAAGTCAAGTGTGTCCAGCTCCTCAGTTGTCTAGTGAGCCGGTGGCTGCGTCCCAGGATTGTGATGTCCCTGATGTGTTCCCTGCATGTGCTGTCACTAGGGCTAAGTCTAAAGTTACTGGTGATTTAGAGGATAATGATGATGATGATGTTATCCTAGCTGACACTTTTCTTGCTAATTTGGACCACTAACTAGATGAGGCAGTACCCCGTAGTGTTGATAATTTGTCTCGTCAAGAGTTGGTTAAGTTGCAGGTTGCTGACCCTGAGTTGAAAGGTCTAGCTAACTCTGCTTACAGTGAAGAAGAGTCAGCCGGTGCTTCTACTTGTTATTATGTAAAGTCAGGAGTACTTATGAGGAAGTGGAGACCCCCAACAGCATCAGCCGACTGTGAATGGGAGGTTGTACATCAAGTTGTCATCCCTCGTGTTTGTAGGCAGGATATCATTAGAGTGGCTCATGATTCCAGTTTGGCAGGACACCTTGGAGTGAAGAAGACTGTGGCACGCATTTTGAAACACTTCTACTGGCCAGGTATCTTCAGGGATGTTTCCTGGTATTGTAAGTCTTGTCACACCTGTCAAGTTGTGGGGAAGTGTAATCAGACCGAAAAGGTTGCACCTCTAGTTCCCATTCCTCCTTTTGAGGCGCCATTCACCCGTGTGTTGGTGGATATTGTGGGCCCTCTTCCTAAGACTTCTTCAGGATTTTCTTATGTGTTGACCCTGATTGATATGGCTACTCGTTATCCTGAAGCCATTCCACTTAGAAATATCTCAGCAAAGAACGTGGTTAAGGAAATGCTAGGGTTCTTCACAAAGTTTGGTCTGCCCAAGGAGGTACAGTCAAACCGGGGAAGTAATTTCATGTCAAATGTTTTCAAGCAGTCTCTGAAAGAGTTGGGCATCACCTAGATCACGTCTTCAGCATACCATCCCCAGACTCAAGGAGCGTTGGAGAGATATCATCAAACATTCAAATCGATGCTCAAGAAATACTGTTTGGAACATCAGAAAGACTGGGATAAAGGTCTTCCATTCATTGTGTTTGCCGCAAGAGAATCTCCAAATGAATCACTGGGCTTCTCACCTTTTGAACTACTGTTTGGCCATGAAGTAAGAGGACCCCTTAAGCTACTCAAGGAATGCTGGCTGTCGGAGGAAGATGACGTCAACCTGCTGGAGTATGTGATGAACTTCAAAGAACAGCTGTCCACTGCTTTACAACTGGCGCAAGAGAATTTAGGAGCTCCTCAGGAGAAGATGAAGACTTGGTATGATAAGAAGTCCAGGTAACGCCACTTTCAGCCAGGAGATCAGGTTTTGATTCTGCTACCTGTGCATGGGCAACCTCTTCAAGCCAAGTTTAGTGGTCCTTATTTCGTGGAGAAGTGGTCCTTATTTCGTGGAGAAGAAACTCAGTGATGTCAACTATGTCATCGCCACACCAGATTGTAGAAAGAACAAGCAACTATGTCACATCAACATGCTAAAGTTATATCACAGGCGGGACGAAAATAATCCAGTCTGCACTGTAGCTGTTCCATCCGAGTCTGCAAGTGAAGCTCTCCCATGCAGCATGAGCCTGAGTGATAGTTTGGGGAAGAATCCTGATATCATGAATGATCTCCAGACTAAGCTTTCTCATCTACCTCCCGAGGAAAGGCAGGAGTTTTCGGCATTACTGCAGGAGTACCCGCAAGTGTTCCATGCTACTCCAGGAAGAACCACTGTGTTGATGCATGATGTCGATGTTGGAGATGCAAAGCCAATTAAACTGCCTCCTTACCGTGTGAACCCAGTGAAAGTTCCTCTCATCCAGAAGGAGCTTGGCTACCTGTTGGACCACAAGATGATTGAGCCCTGTCAGAGCGAGTGGAGTTCTCCTGTCACTCTAGTCCCTAAGCCAGGTGGGTCACAGCGGCTTTGCATTGACTACAGACGTGTTAATCAGATCACCAAAACAGACACTTACCCTCTCCCTCGCGTGGAAGATTGCATAGACAAGATCGGAAAGGCTAGGTACATAAGTAAGTTTGATTTGTTAAAGGGATACTGGCAAGTATCTATGACTGAACGTGCTAGGGAGATCTCATGTTTTGTAACACTAGGAGAGACTTTTGCATGTTCCGTGATGCCATATGGTATGAAGAACGCACCAGCCACTTTTCAGAAGCTCATGAATGTTGTAACCGAGGGTTTGGCAGGGTGTGTTGTTTATATTGATGATGTATTAATCTTCAGTGACAACTGGAAAGATCACCTATGCCATGTCAGTAAATTTCTTGACCGTTTGGTTCATGCTAATCTTGTAGCTAATTTATCAAAGTGTGTGTTTGGTCAAGCTAAAGTTCAGTACCTTGGGTATGTAATTGGTGATGGACATGTTGCACCACCAGGAGCTAAGGTTCAGGTTATAAGTGATCTTCCCAGACCTAAAAGTAGGAAGGAGGTACAAAGATTTTTGGGAATGGTAGGTTATTACAGGAGATTTGTTCTTACCTTTTCTATTCTTGTATCACTACTTACAGACCTACTGAAAAAGGGAGTTAAATTTGTCTGGACCGATAACTGTGAATCCTCTTTCAACAAACTTAAAGCTATTCTATTAAGTCAGCCAGTGCTCGCTACTCCAAATTTTGCTGAGCCTTTTAAGATGGCTGTTGATGCAAGTGATACAGGAGCTGGGGCTGTTTTGCTGCAAGAGGATGATCAGGGTATTGAACACCCTGTATCTTATTACAGTAAGAAGTTCACTCCACCTCAAAAGAACTACTCAACTATTGAGAAAGAGCTTTTGGCCTTGATTTTGGGTTTACAGCATTTTTCATTTTATTTGTGTTCTGGTTTTGACCCCATAGTCATTTATACCGATCATAACCCACTGAAATTCCTTAGTAAGTTTAAAGATAAAAATCAGAGATTGACAAGATGGAGTCTACTTCTTCAGGAGTATTCATTAGACATACAACATGTCAAGGGGAAAGAAAATGTTATTGCAGATTGCTTATCTAGACTTTAGACAGATTGTTTTAGAGTAATAAGAAATTTCCTTTGTAAATTTCTTTTTCTTTGTGGGGAGGTGTTACATAGCCTATGATTTCATCATCCTTTGTGTAATTTTAACGCACAGTATGCTGGATGTTTGATCACGAGCGTGTTTTGCCTCAGTCCCCCCCTTCTACCGTTATAGTAGAGTAAGTCATTCTTTCTGTTGTTCAGAGCGGGATTGTCAACTCTTTTTCCCCATGGCTTCATTTGCGCGTCCTTCTTACAAGTTGTATCAAGCTCTGCTGGCCCCTATATAATGAGCTCAGTCTCTGCATCATTGCCAGTTAGATCTGCTCCTTATTTTGTTCACATCTCTGTCCTCCCCTGTACAGTTATTGTTGTGAGTGCTCAGGAAGTCTCCAACCATCTAGCAGCTGTGTGGTTTGAGTATGGCTGTTGTTGCATTTTTTCTTGTGCTGTGTAGCATAGGGTTAATTCTTGGGCCTAGTGAGTTTTTTTTGTGATTTATGTAAGGGTTCTTTTTGTCAGTCATTTTTGATAATATTTTGTATCTGTAATAATTTATCTTGCATTAACTGAGCATTACCCAGTGTATTTTCATTTTATCAGGGCTGAGTTAGGTAAATTTACTCTTGCTAATTTCATGTTAATAGAGGTTATTGCAGTTAACCATATATTTAACCTGTTTTTTTTGCCATTACATTATCCTTATGAGTCCTGAATGTTTTGTTGTTAGTTTGAGCATTAAACTTTAACTTGTAATTTTACCTAACTCTTTTGTTTTGAACCTGGAACTTTACGGGACAGTAGTGATTTTTAGTATTCTCACTTAAAGTGTACATTATCTTTCTCTGTTCCGTAACAATATATATATATATATATATATATATATATATATATACAGTATATAGATAGATAGATAGATTTATATATAGATATAGATATCTGTCTGTCTGTCTCTCTCTCTCTCTCTCTCTCTCTCTCTCTCTCTCTCTCTCCTGTATATACAGACACACACATACACACACAATGAAGCAGGAAATATCTCAAACGTTTTCATGTATTCACATCTTTTTTGTATAGCTAATTGCAGGACGTGGAGGGGAATGTCCCAGGGGACCCAACTCAGTAACGCTGATAACAACCATCGTTCTAAACTTACATTCGTATTTCTAGTGAAATGAATAATAAATTAAATAATAACAGAAATAAAACTTACCCTGTAAATATAAATTTATGAATGAAAAAGAATTATATACCATACGGTAAGCACAGATGAGGAATGTTGTAGGTTTTTCTTGGGAAGGATTAATAGGGTTGTTGGGTGGGGAGGGGATTATCAAGTATTGGCCAAATGACTTACCCCAGTCAGCTCTCTCTCTCTCTCTCTCTCTCTCTCTCTCTCTCTCTCTCTCTCTCTCTCTCTCTCATAATTAGCTATGTGAAATAAAGACACAGCCATAATTATTAGTTATACATGCCAGTGCGCAGAAAAAAATTACGCAGAACATACTGTACACAGCAAGCCACTAAACAATCGCATGTATCTTTATATATACATGAAAAGTGATTTATGTAAAGAAAGGAAATTTCATTTATATATATATATATATATATATATATATATATATATATATATATATATATATATATATATATATATATATATATATTTGTACTATGTACGATCGGAAACGTGTCAATAAACGTAAATAAGCATAAACAAAACTATACACAAACATACGTACGGTATAAGCACATCCTCTACATGCAGCATTACATACGTATACACACACAAGTCCCCTCATATGCAAGTGTGTACTTAAATTATGAGAGGAAAAAATATCCTCAAGTGAGATAAAACTAAGTTATCTTAACTATAGTCAAACCAGAATATGATGAGCTCTGGGGTGGAGAGGGGGATTAAGTACAGCTCTGCCACATCTTTACCTAAACAAAACCACCCGGAATCCAACGTTTTCTATAATATTTTGAATGGGATAACTCCGCCAAAAATATGCTACCCTAATTTTGTTACGTTTAGTCTTTTTGGTTCCATTAAGGCTATTATCGGCTATTATAGTATAAAAATACAAGCTATGGCGGGTGGTAGGTGATTGGCCGTGACTGACCTAATCATGCGGGTCACCAGAAACGTGGCAGCATGGTCTAAACAACTCTGTCACATGTTGTATAGAGTCGTTGTATAGAGTCGTTGTTTATATATTCTTATAAAGAAAATAAATCGTTACTATGATTTAAAAAAAAATATATATGGAGTATTTCAAGCTAATATAAAGTTGTTAATATCTTAACATTGGACAATGTAAAAGTTGAAGGTTTAAATGTTTGGCACATGCGATTTTCCTACCTGCCACACCTCAGAGCTCATCATATTCTGGTTTGATTATAGGCTATGTATTTTCTCTTTGATGAAGTTATCCAACTTGTACAGTCGTGGTCATAAATAATCATCTATCATCCGGTACCCCGTGCCTCAGGCTGCCTCCTTTATGCACGACGTCACAGAGGAGTACAAGGGGCTGAGAGGGAGGGGCAAAAGAGACAAGGGAAGGTGGGTGGGGGGACGAATGATGGTGTGAGGGTGGGGTAAGGGGAGGGAAGGGAGGGTAGGTAGGGGAGGGAGAATGAAATGCGAAGTGGTGGTCACATTATTTGTTTATTTTCTTTCATTCAGGGCATGATAAAGGAGCTAGTATTCGGTAGATAATGCTGCATTATATCTTGTATAGCGCGTCAGATAACAAGCTTTAGATAGTGGTGATATGAATTGCTGGCTCATGAGAGAAAAATACTGACATGACAGATCAAACATTAGTGCAGAGCCATCAAGACTGCAGAGCCATGTAGACTGTCAACGAGTGGGAGCCAGAGAACGAGAGGACACAGGCTCGGCTCGTCCAGCACACCACGGACGAGCGGGAGCTGTTCAGGCGAAAGGGCAAACCACCAACAACATTGTTTCCTCGCTGCCGCTAAAACTGCAAGTGGTTATTAAGAGACAGGAGTTCACTGGACTACTTACTAAGGCTTTCCTTGTTGCTTTGGCATTAGGAATGTCGGTAAACATTGACATAAATATATTTTGGGAGTCTGGCTAGGATTTTGTTTTATTTTCCTTCTAACATTTTATAGAGATATCGTAATTATATCCACCCATGCGCACAGACATCAAATTTATTTATTTTTTTACGCACAATTAGTTTAAATAGCTTTTTCATATAGAGATGCCATAAAATAGTTGACATGATGGTGACTGTATAGAGAGAGTGTATACTGAGAGGATGATCATACTTACTGTGAACACACCCACGTCAAAGGTTACATATGATATTTTTTCTTTTTTCCAAATTTAACTACATGTCAGGGTAGAGGATGCTTCTTAGTTAAGCATTACGGAAGTCAAAAGCATCCAGATTCCATTCTGCGTTCGACGTCAAAATGCACGAATAAACACAAATATCTGGCTCCGGACTAATATCTGATCTGACACGTCAGTATATTTCTCTCACGAGCCAGCCATTGATATCACCACCCTTTCTAAAGCTTTTTATCTGACTCCGGTATACAAGATGTAATGCAGCATTATCTACCGAATATTACATGCTATAAATCAGATCCTGAATGAAAGAAAACAGACAAATAATGTGACCACCACTTCGCATTCATTCTTCCTCCCCTACCAACCCTCCCTCCCCTCCCTTACTCCACCCCCACAGCATCACACACCCCAACCAGGAGGCAGTAAAGGAGATGAAAACAGGGAAAGCTGCAGGTATGGATGGGTGTGCTATGGAATGCCTGAAAGGTGGTGGAACGACTGTTGTTGACTGGTTAGTAAGATTGTTGAATGTGCCTTGTGAAAGGTATGGTGCCAATTGACTGGGCAAGTGCTTGTGTGGTACTGTTGTATAAAGGTTGATAAGTATGAATGTACTAGCTTTAGGGATAGAAGTCTGTTGAGTGTTGTAGGTAAGGTGTATGGTAGAGTGTTTATTAAGAGAGTTAGAGAGAGTATAGAGGGAGTGATTGGTAATGAGCAGTGTGGCTTTAGGAGAGGGAGGAGATATGTGGATCAGGTGCTTGCTGTGGGACAGGTGTGTGAAAAGTATTTAGCGAAAGGTAAGGATGTGTTTTGGGCGTTCATGGATTTAGAGAATGCATATGATAGAATTGATGGGGAGGCTTTGTGGACTGTTTGAAGATTGTACGGACTTGATGGTTGGTTACTAAAAGGAGTGAAAAGTTTTTATGTAAATAGTAAAGCATGTGTAAGTGTGGGAATTACTGTGAATGATTGGTTTCCCGTGAGAGTGGGGCTGCGGCAGGGATGTGTGATATTGCCTTGGTTGTTTAATATTGATATGGATGGTGTTGTAAGAGAGGTGAATGCAAGAGTGCAAGGTGGAGGTCTGAGTCTGGTGAATGCTGATGGTAGAGAGTGGAACCTGAAGCAGCTGATCCTTGGAGATAATGCTGTACTGGTGGCTAATTCTGAGGAGAGATTGAGACTGTTGGGAAAGGAGTTTGGAAGGGTGTGTGAAAGGAGGATATTGAAAGTAAATGAGAATAGGAGTAAAGTGATGAAGTGTACGAGGTTGGTAGATGGTAGGAGGATGAATATAGTTTTGAATGGTGAGTTGCCTGAGGAGGTAGAGTGTTTTAAGTATTTAGGGTCACATGTTGTTGTGGATGGAAGAATAGATGCAATTATGAAGTTCAGAATGAATGAAGTAGGAAAGGTGCTGGGAGGAAAGAAAAATGTGTTTAGATGTCGTTAAATTAGAATGGATGTAAAGAGAAGGCTGTATGAGGGTGTTGTGGTACCGACTGCATTATATGGGGCTGAAACATGGAATATGGGTGTAGCAAAGAGGAAAAGTTTGAATGTAAAGGAGATTAGATGTATGAGGAGTATGTGTGGAGTGATGCGTGTGGATTGAGTGAAAAATGATGAAGTGCGAAGAACTGAGTTGTTCAGATGTCTGATAAAGTTGAGCAGAGGGTGTTGCGATGGTTTGGGCATATGGAGAGAATGGATAATGAGCGATTGGTGAAAATGATAACCAGATCTGATGTGAGAGATGTAAGGTTGAGAGGAAGACCACGATAAGGATGGATGGACAGTGTGAAGAGAGCACTGGATGCGAGAGGGATGTCCATTGAGTGAGGAAGAATGGCCGTGCGTGATAGAAATAAATGGAGAAAAATTGTGAATGAATGAATGATGACGTAGCCCTGAGGGGATATTTTCCCGCATTTGTCTGATCAGCTGATCAGGTCAGGTGCGGTTAAGGGGATGGGTCTACTATGATGTGGCAGGGGTAAACCATCTCTATTGTCGGGCCCTGCTGCGGATGTCACTGATTGCACTGCACAATTGACCCTCGTACGGTGTGGTGCTGTGAGGATCTGTCCCTTCTCCCCTCTGGGGCTAAGATGCAAATGAATGTGTTGAGTGGATGAGTAAATTGGGAGTGTGTTGTCCTGTCTCGGCTACCTCCACTTCCTTGGGGGATGCAGCCTAGGTATATAGACAGATAGATAGACATCCCTTTGCTCAGGTTCGTATCAACAAACTCTAGATTCTTAATTACACTGGATTTAGTAATGTTCCTCTAAACAGCAGATTGGTAAGACGAGACTAAGGAGACATATCCCAGTCCATCCGGTGATTCTCGTCTCTCATTATGTATAAATATAAGGCAGTGGATGTTTGTCATGTCCTAACACTATACTTGATTTTTTTTTTTTTTTCTAGCATTCTTTTCCTGGTTGGCCTACATAAAACCTTACTGCACTCTTTAGATGGTATTTGGCAAATGGAACCACTTGAATTAGCAGGTGAGCTCTTGAACAACCTCCTTTTCACTGTACATGAATTTTTGAACACTACAATATACAGTCCACATTTTCATCAGATGAGAAACTTGGGAAAATTTTTCGCTGTATGTTAATCACGAGGTTGTTTTGTCACGAGATGGCAATGGAATGGTCCTATAGAAGATTTTCTCTGCATGGATGAGAATTTTATCTATGAAGGCTTTGGGGTAGCTTAATTTCGGTTTTGTATTAAAATATTTTCAAGTTCCTCATCTGCAGATTCAGTGCGACAAATGTGAAGAGCACATATAAACACTGATGAAATCACTGACAATTTAACTTCATCCTGATGAGCAGAGTAAAAATGAATATATGAACAAACATTCGTGGGCTTTCTGTAGATACTGAACCTAAATGCATTCCTTGCTCTATGAACAATGCAGTCAAAGAATGGCTATTTACCATCATTTTCATGTTCCACGTTGAATTTGGAGTGGAGAGGTATATGAGAGAGAGAGAGAGAGGTGTGGGTTGGAGGGAGGGCAGTGTAATGGCAGGGGACACGCTGACATAGAGGCGATTTGTTTGTTGCTACCCCTAGCAGGATTAAGGAGTCTGGCTATTAATAGATAGATAGACTTTGGCTTTTATGGAAGATTCTAAATTGTTCAACAGGAAGGAAAGTATTCAGGTTTTCACTGCATGGTCAAAGACATAATGTATCATCTACATCATTTTAACCATACTACATCAGAAGGTAGAATGTTAAAAAGTACTTGTAATCTTTTCTCACAGAATTTCATATATAAATCACTGAGAACAGGTGAGAGATGGCTTCTCATCGCCATACCAAATTTCCGACTGCAGTTTTCACGATTAAATTCATGTTTGCAATCTTTAACCCATACCACACTAGCGACATAGATCTATGTCCCCTTCAAAAATGCCAGTGACGTAGATGTACGTCCTGCAGCATTGAGAAGTCATTGCAAGCATCCAAAGTAAAATGGAAGGTAATATCATATCTTGCTAACTTCAGACATTTCTCCACTATGCTTACAACACTGATTTAGGAGCAAGGGAGGAGAGTGAGTCTTCACAGGCTCACAGCCGCTCAGCTCTGCCTGTAACCTTGAAGATTTCAGAGGTTGAGTGGCACCAACCTGACTCAATTCAACCTACTTTCTGGCTTTGGTGATTACTTTTATCAGTGCCATGGATCTTACATTGATGTATTAAGCCCATTTACACACACACACACACACACACACACACACACACACACAAAATCGGTTCACAAGCTAACAGCCACTCTGCTCTGTCAGTAACCTCAAAGATTTCAGAGGTGGAGTGGCACCAACCTGACTCAGTTCAACCAACTATCTGGCTTTGGTGATTACTTTTATTAGTGCCAGGGATCTTGTACTGATGTATTAAGCCCATTTAGCCAGAATAAGAAAAAATCCAAAATTGGCTGGAGTAGAGGGGTATCATTTTTTTTTTTCCCCCAGCGCAGTACGGGTTAATAAAAAGCTTCATCAGCTAATGAATGCTAAGACTGTCAAAGAAATGTTATTTAGTGAATGGTTAAGATATTCAAGCAGATATCAACAGAAACTGGTTAAGATATTCAAGCAGATATCAACAGAAACTGGTTAAGATATTCAAGCAGATATCAACATGAATATTATTGGTGAATAATAATGTTAAGAAGCGAGATTTGCCAGTTAGGTAGTCGAGGACCATCTCGATGTTTCTGGACGTTTACCGTAGGTTTCGATACGAGTCAGAGTTGCCAGTTTGCCTGCTGCCAGTTTGTGAGTGTAGTTATTTCATAAGTAATGCATTAATTTTTGTGCTTTTTTTTCTTTATGTTTTATTTTAGCGATTGCTTGTTAAATTATGTAATTTGAGTTTGTATGGTAAATGATTTAGGGTGTTATGTAATGTAAGACATCTCTGGCATGTTTTGATACCTCTGAGTTGGGAACTGTTGCCCGTCGAGAGTAGAGGCGCGTTTTTGTGAGGCCCAGGCTTGAGCCTGGCTCAAGCCAGACTTAAGCCAAACGTCCATTCCTGTTTTTGCGGTGCCCAGGCTCAAGCCGGACTTGAGCCGCGCTTGAGCCAGACTCAAGCCAAGTCGATCCACCCCTGGAGCTGGCTTGAGGTAGCTCGAGCCCGGGAGTGTGACGTCATATGTAAACAAAGATGGCATCTTCCATTGTGTTGTATGTGCTGTTCTCACTTTTTCTTCAATATGCCACGAGTATGTGGCTTGCACCGATTGATTTTGATATACAGATATGCTAGAATTTACAGTTGATGCACGTGAGAGAAGAACATGTGTAGCTAGAGTGAATTGGACAGCTCGTTTGTGGTGCAGATCAGATGGTGTTCACTCAGTATTGTTTTTGAATTAGCACTGGGCTGTTCGTTGTCTAGTTTTTTTTTTTTTATGTTTCAAAATACGTTTTCTAGTGTTCCATACTTCACAGAGGTATTTCTTGAAGTGCTAGAATTTTTTATCTGCATCTTCTTTTGCATATGTTAATAACAGTATGTTCTCTAAAGTGCCTTCTTCTACCTCATATTTATTTCTTATGTCTTTTAATGCATTACAATTTTTAAAGAAATGTTCAAGAGTTTCTTCTTGTTTTGTTACATAATTCACAATACGTATTTCCACCAATATACCTTGCTCTCCAGTTTAATTTTAAAGTGTTCGAGCAACATCTGTGCAGCAGTATAGAACCTTGTGTGTTTTCAGTAAGTTTTTCTTTCTTAATGTCTAATTTTTTCTCTTTATAAAGTATAATTGAGGATTTGTTTGTCAGTTCTTCTCTCCGACATTTTCTTTTTTTTGTATTCATTTACTTTCTTCTTTATTTCATCCTTTTTTAAATTGTCCAGTTGGTTAGTATTTCTTATGCTGATTTCCTTCATATATTCATGAATATTTCTTATCCATGCGTCTCCTTTTTTTTTTTTTTTTTTTTCATTCAGTTCTAAGAACACTTTTGATGCTCATGAATTATTTTCTTGCAGAAGAAAGCATATAATGAGTGGATGAGGAACAGGGGCGTCGAAGAAGCTGAGAGGAGGAGGAGAGAGTTATATGTAGAGAGGAGGAGAGAGGTGAAAAGATTAGTATGAGAAAGAAGAGAGCGTATGAGGAATTTGGAAGGAATTTGAGTGCAAAGTGGAGGGAACGTAAGAAAATGTTCTGGAAAGAGGTAAAGAGAGCTACACAGGGTGCCAACGAGGTTAGTTGGGGTGTGAATGATAAAAATGGTAGATTACTAGTGGAGAGTGGAGAAAAAGTGAACAGATGGAGAGAACACTTTAATGAACAGGAGGAGTCCCTCCACGGAACACTGGTCTGTACTGCTCCTGTACAAAATAAAGGAGAAGAGTAAAGGTTTCCTTGGTGACTCGCATATTTCTGAAGAAATCAAGATCTCCTTTCTGATCCAGGTGATCACTGAAGCCTTTCTGCTTTCCATGTGATTTTCTGCACGAACCCAAAGGAACATAATGTAATTATAAAGTATGGTTTTGCTAATATTCTTAATATATATAATTTTTTTTTTTGAGGAGGTGGGGGGACACATTCACCTAACAGCAAAGTAGCTCACTGAAGGGAACACCTGAATGGAAATGAGGGTCAGTTTTTAGTTTCACACAACCACTGATCTTTGCATCAAATCTGAGTGTTTCCAATGGTTTTTGGTGTGATTCATTTGATTTTGCCCTTCAGATCTATTGCCAATCAATGGTTTCAAAGGAATGAATATTTTTGCAAGGTTAGGTTAGAATCCACTATTTCTTTTTAGAAATAAAGGTCAAAATGAACAGAATCACACCCAAAACCATAGGAAACAGTCAGGTTTGATGAAAAAATATGTACTGTGGGCCTACTACTTACTCTAACCCAACCCAACCTAATGTAACCTAACCACCTAACCTAACCTAATCCAACCCAACTTAACCTAATGCAAGTATTAATCATTTGCGAGCAAAGTGCATAGAATGAAAAATGGTCTATATTGGCCCAGAACTTATTTGGTAAACTTATGTTTCTAAGAATCTCTGGTTGTGCGAATCTAAAAATTGTCCGAAATGAACACTACCATATACCCAATAATCACAAGGCAATGTGACGCTATGGCAGAAATTCCCCACACATTCAATACGTTGTTATCACAAATGAATATCATCTTGATAATTCCATTCCCCTGAAAGTATGCACTGATAAAGAGTTCATAATGCAGGTACAGTTCATGCAACATACAGGGAGTGCTGCCTGTTGCATGCACACCTGAATGAACCAGACATGCACTCATACAGCTTGTTGGCCAACTTAATACTTAAATGGCCAATCATTTGCACACAAAAGAAAAAAATAGATATAAAAATATATGTATAAATCTGGCAGGCGCAACATCTGCATGATGAAGTTAGCTCATCTTCTACCAAACTGAATAAGGCATGCCAAACTCTTGTCTGGATGATCCTACATTCAAATTTTATCCAACCAACAAATAGTCAGCTGCCTAGGCTCATCATCGTCCTTACCAAAATATTTGACAAACTCATTACCTGCTGCCAAGAAAACTATTGACCTATGAGGCCTCTTCTCAGCTACCTAGTCACAAACAGACACTTAGAAAAAGCCGCCTTAAACTCATACTCCTGACATGATCTAACCAGTAATACGACCATATATATATATTTTTTTTCAATGTGTAGATGGGAAGTGGGAGGTAAAAATCTGGAGATACTTGTGTTGGGGTATGTTCACCTTATACAATCTGCTTCAGACAATTATGGAAGTTTGATTTTCCTTAATAGTAAAACAATGGCTGTAAATTTACTGGCGCTGCCAAGCCTAATAAGTACGTAAAATGAAGCAATAACCTATTATCAGACTTTTACTCAACAAACTTTTGATATGTGTTAGATCTTACAAATATCAAAACCTAACCAGTCCATGATTCCAGTTGTTTCCTACCATCAACAACATAACTTTTTGACCACATTACAAACATGATGGTCACAAATGTGTTGTCTCCAGCATTATTATTAAGCTTGCTACCACTACACCATAATATCAATAAGAGCTCTGTCTACTTGCCCATACACTGTCACTGAGAGTACCTTGTTCCTAGGGTTCTCAACAAGCACCCCAAGTTTGTAAAGTTAAAGCTTTCCTTATATAATGCCCTTCATCTTTCCAGTGGTTAACACAGCTGCTTTATGTACCTAGTGCCTGTTGCCATTAAAGACGACAACGCAGTGACCTTGCTCATGTAGTCCTCTACAAGAGTGGACACAACATTTGCAGACTCTTGTGTCTCTGCAAACAACGGAAAAGTTCCCATCTGGAGGGAAGAACTACTGCTTAGATCGAAAATATCTGATTCTCCAATATCTGCCATGCTGCTTTGCGTCATCAGCTGACCGGGTTGTTTGTTTACATTCGTCAGTACGGCTCGAGTACTGTTTTTGCGGGGCCACTTTGGCTTAAGCCACAGAGCGAAGCCAGGCTTGAGCCTCAGGCCTCACAATAACGCGCCTTAGGCTATACTCGAAGTTTCGAGAGTAATGCAAGCTTGTATAGGGATGGGGAGAGACTAGGGCAAGTTTAGTTGGTTTTCAGTTCAATTTGAGTATAGTGCAGTGCTGTTAATGAAGTTCGTGAAGTGTTGCTGGCAAGCATTAAGTGTAATTACAGTCAGTGAAGATTATTTTCGGTACTTGCGAAAACAGGGAAGTGTTATCAAGCACTGGGTGTAATAACATTGTTGTCAAGCATTAAGTGTAATAGCAGTTAGCAAAGTTTGTATAGCTCCAATGTTTGTGAGAACAGTGAAGTGAAGTTGGAAAGCATTAAGTGGAATTATTTGGATAATAAAGACAGTGAACTTTAAAAAGCCAGTGTTTTTCGCCTCAGCTGATCTTGTGTACTGTACATCTTAAGGCTGGCCATAGGAAGAACAACTCACGGGACAACGTCCTTCTTATACTGGGCTACTGCTGTTGGAGCCTGTGGCAGTATGGGACGAGGACGTAACAATAATGTTACCACAGAACTACAAGCATAAAATCACAACATACATTAGGCCCATTAAGTTTGCCCACAAGATCCATATTATTTTTTATATTTCAGTCTGAGGTATTACCAACAAGTGGACAAAGCAATGATACTAACCATTTGGATAGCTTATATGTAGCTGAAACTACTGAATTATGATTCTAGCAGGATTGTCCTGCTTGAGAGTTTTGATTATATATATATATATTGTTACATAGCCTATGATTTCATCATCCTTTGTGTAATTTTAACGCACAGTTGCTGCATGTTTGATCACGAGCGTGTTCTGCCTCAGTCCCCCCCTTCTACCGTTATAGTAGAGTAAGTCGTTCTCTCTGTTATACTTTGCGGGATTTTCAGCTCTCTGTCCCCATGGCTTCATTTGCGCGTCCTTCTTACAAGTTGTGTCAGGCTCTGCTGGCCCCTATATAATGAGCTCAATCTCTGCATCATTGCCACTTAGATCTGCTCCTCATTTTGTTCACATCTCTGTCCTCCCCTGTACAGTTATTATTATTGTGAGTGCTCAAGAAATCTCCAAACATCTAGCAGCTGTGTGTAATTTGAGTATAACTGTTGTTGCATTTTTTCTTGTACTGTATAGCATAAGTTTAATTTGTAGGCCTAGTGAAGTTTTTGTAATTCGTGTGGGGTTCTTTATGTCAGTCATTTTTGATAATAGTTTGTATCTGTAATTATTTATCTGGCATTCACTGAGTATTATCTGGTATCTCATTTTATCAGGGCTGACTTAGATAAATTTATTCTTGCTAATTTCGTGTTAATAGAGGCTATTGCAGTTAACCATATATTTAACCTGTTTATTTGCCATTACATTATCCTTATGAGTCCTGAATGTTTTATTGTTAGTTTGTGCATTAAACTTTAACTTGTAATTTTACCTAACTCTTTTGTTTTGAACCTGGAACTTTACGGGACAGTAGTGATTTTTAGCATTCTCACTTAAAGTGTACATTATCTTTCTCTGTTCCGTAACATAAATTTGGCGACCTCGCCAGGATATTCAGGATATTATCATAAGGATATTGTTTGATATTTTGTGACTGTGATATATTCATGATGGCTACTATTTCTACACTTGATGAAGCCAAAGATTTTTTGTCAAATGTGCAAACAGTGTGTGATATAGAAAACAGAACAAAGAATGAACTTAAGCTTGTTGCTCAACAATTGGGAATTGCAGTTCACTCTCATCATTCTAAGGATCAAATTGTTGGCATGATTAATAAAAGCTTGTTTAATGTAACTCCTCCAAATGAGCAAAGGCAGATTGAATTAGCTAAGTTACAGCTAGCTCTGCAGGAGGCTCGTGCTAAAGAAGCTGAATTTCAGGCAAATGCTAAGCAGGCGGAGTCTCAGGCTCGTATTCAGGAGGCTGAATTTCAAGCACGTGCTAAGGAGGCTGAGTCTCAGGCTAAGGAGGCGGAATCTCAGGTTCGGATTCAGGAGGCACAGATACAGGCTCAGGCACAAGTTGAACTTGCCAGGATTCAGGCAGACCATGAGTATCGCATGAAACAAGGTGGAACTGGATCATCTAGCTCTGATGATTTTGATGTGGCTAAAAATGTTAAACTTGTCCCTCCTTTTAATGAATCTGATTTAACAAAGTATTTTCAGTTGTTTGAGAGGGTAGCTACAGGTTTTAATTGGCCTAAGGAGTATTGGACAGTACTCCTTCAAACTGTTCTCACCGGTAAAGCTCAAGTAACTTATGCATCTTTGCCTCAGGATCAGTCTGATAATTATGATGTAGTTAAGAGCTTGATTCTTAAGGCCTATGAGCTTGTTCCTGAAGCCTATAGAGTAAAATTTAGGACAACTTACGAGCAAGATAAGCAATCCCATGTTGAGTATGCAAAAATCAAAGAAGATCTGTTAGAGCAGTGGTTAAATTCTAAGAATGTGGATTCTGATTTTGGTAAATTTAAGCAGATGATTTTGCTGGAGGATTTCAAAAGGTGTATTTATAAAGATGTAAGCCTATATCTTGATGAGAAAAGAATAGATAATTTGTCTGATGCTGCAGTTTTAGCTGATGAGTATGTTCTCACTCACAAGAGATATTCTAGAGAAAAAGGGAAAGCTGAGAGTAAGTACGTTGCCTCTACTCAGAGTACCGGTAACAGGAAAGAGAATAAGGATGATGTTTCTCAGGAAGTAAATACCAGCTTCACCTCTAGATTTCAGAAAAGTAAATGTACTTATTGTAGTAAGCTTGGTCATACTATGGAGAGATGTTTCAGGAGACAGCGTGATGTGAACAAAAAGGAGTCTTTAAATATTCAGTCAATTGGTCTAGTGTCCACTCTTGAGAGTTCCCAGAATTCTTTAACTGAGTTAACTGAACCTGCTTTGAGGGGTAACTTAAATTCTCATGATGGAGCTCCTCTTTTGAGCAGTAACTTGGGTGACACTCTCAAGAGTTCATGTGCTAATTTCCTGTCTGATGGTTTTGTCAGTCCTCTGGACAGTAATGACAGGAAATCAGTTCAAATATATCGTGATACAGGTGCTTGCCAATCCCTTATGCTGACCAGTGTTCTAGGCTCTAATGTTAATTCCTCTGATGAAACTGTAATCTTACAAGGTGTAGGGAATAATTACTTCTCTGTCCCTCTGTGCAGAGTGAATTTAGAGTCTGGTTTTGTTAATGGTTCCGTTATGGTTGGGTTGGTTGAGACACTCCCAATGTCAGGTGTAACTTTCTTACTTGGAAATGATATTGGTGGAAGTCAAGTGTGTCCAGCTCCTCAGTTGTCTAGTGAGCCAGTGGCTGCGTCCCAGGATTGTGATGTCCCTGATGTGTTCCCTGCATGTGCTGTCACTAGGGCTAAGTCTAAAGTTACTGGTGATTTAGAGGATAATGATGATGATGATGTTATCCTAGCTGACACTTTTCTTGCTAATTTGGACCACTCACCAGATGAGGCAGTACCCCGTAGTGTTGATAATTTGTCTCGTCAAGAGTTGGTTGAGTTGCAGGTTGCTGACCCTGAGTTGAAAGGTCTAGCTAACTCTGCTTACAGTGAAGAAGAGTCAGCCGGTGCTTCTACTTGTTATTATGTAAAGTCAGGAGTACTTATGAGGAAGTGGAGACCCCCAACAGCATCAGCCGACTGTGAATGGGAGGTTGTACATCAAGTTGTCATCCCTCGTGTTTGTAGGCAGGATATCATTAGAGTGGCTCATGATTCCAGTTTGGCAGGACACCTTGGGTGAGGAAGACTGTGGCACGCATTTTGAAACACTTCTACTGGCCAGGTATCTTCAGGGATGTTTCCTGGTATTGTAGAAGTCTTGTCACACCTGTCAAGTTGTGGGGAAGTGTAATCAGACTGAAAAGGTTGCACCTCTAGTTCCCATTCCTCCTTTTGAGGCGCCTTTCACCCGTGTGTTGGTGGATATTGTGGGCCCTCTTCCTAAGACTTCTTCAGGATTTTCTTATGTGTTGACCCTGATTGATATGGCTACTCGTTATCCTGAAGCCATTCCACTTAGAAATATCTCAGCAAAGAACGTGGTTAAGGAAATACTAGGGTTCTTCACAAAGTTTGGTCTGCCCAAGGAGGTACAGTCAGACCGGGGAAGTAATTTCATGTCAAACGTTTTCAAGCAGTCTCTGAAAGAGTTGGGCATCACCCAGATCACGTCTTCAGCTTACCATCCCCAGACCCAAGGAGCGTTGGAGAGATATCATCAAACACTCAAATCGATGCTCAAGAAATACTGTTTGGAACATCAGAAAGACTGGGATAAAGGTCTTCCATTCGTTGTGTTTGCCGCAAGAGAATCTCCAAATGAATCACTGGGCTTCTCACCTTTTGAACTACTGTTTGGCCATGAAGTAAGAGGACCCCTTAAGTTTCTCAAGGAATGCTGGCTGTCGGAGGAAGATGACGTCAACCTGCTGGAGTATGTGATGAAGTTCAAAGAACGGCTGTCCACTGCTTTACAGCTGGCGAGAGAGAATTTAGGAGCTGCTCAGGAGAAGATGAAGACTTGGTATGATAAGAAGTCCAGGTTACGCCACTTTCAGCCAGGAGATCAGGTTTTGATTCTGCTACCAGTTCATGGGCAACCTCTTCAAGCCAAGTTTAGTGGCCCTTATTTCGTGGAGAAGAAACTCAGTGATGTCAACTATGTCATCGCCACACCAGATCGTAGAAAGAGCAAGCAACTATGTCACATCAACATGCTAAAGTTATATCACAGGCGGGACGAAAATAATCCAGTCTGCACTGTAGCTGCTCCACCCGAGTCTGCAAGTGAAGCTCTCCCATGCAGTATGAGCCTGAGTGATAGTTTGGGGAAGAATCCTGATATCATGAATGATCTCCAGACTAAGCTTTCTCATCTACCACCCAAGGAGAGGCAGGAGTTTTCGGCATTACTGCAGGAGTACCCATGAAGTGTTCCGTGCCACTCCAGGAAGAACCACTGTGTTGATGCATGATGTCGATGTTGGAGAAGCAAAGCCAATTAAATTGCCTCCTTACCGTGTGAACCCAGTGAAAGTTCCTCTCATCCAGAAGGAGCTTGGCTACCTGTTGGACCACAAGATGATTGAGCCCTGTCAGAGCGAGTGGAGTTCTCCTGTCACTCTTGTCCCTAAGCCAGGTGGGTCACAGAGGCTTTGCATCGACTACAGACGTGTTAATCAGATAACTAAAACAGACACTTACCCTCTCCCTCGTGTGGAAGATTGCATAGACAAGATCGGAAAGGCTAGGTACATAAGTAAGTTTGATTTGTTAAAGGGATACTGGCAAGTACCTATGACTGAACGTGCTAGGGAGATCTCATGTTTTGTAACACTAGGAAAGGCTTTTGCATGTTCTGTAATGCCGTATGGTATGAAGAATGCACCAGCCACATTTCAGAAGCTCATGAATGTTGTAACAGGGTTTGGCAGGGTGTGTTGTTTATATTGATGATGTATTAATCTTCAGTGACAACTGGAAAGATCACCTATGCCATGTCAGTAAATTTCTTGACCGTTTGGTTCATGCTAATCTTGTAGCTAATTTATCAAAGTGTGAGTTTGGTCAAGCTAAAGTTCAGTACCTTGGGTATGTAATTGGTGATGGACATGTTGCACCACCAGGAGCTAAGGTTCAGGTTATAAGTGATCTTCCCAGACCTAAAACTAGGAAAGAGCTACAAAGATTTTTGGGAATGGTAGGTTATTACAGGAGATTTGTTCTTAACTTTTCAATTCTTGTATCACCACTTACAGACCTACTGAAAAAGGGAGTTAAATTTGTCTGGACCGATAACTGTGAATCCTCTTTCAACAAACTTAAAGCTATTTTATTAAGTCAGCCAGTGCTCGCTACTCCAAATTTTGCTAAGCCTTTTAAGATGGCTGTTGATGCAAGTGATACAGGAGCTGGGGCTGTTTTGCTGCAAGAGGATGATCAGAGTGTTGAGCACCCTGTATCTTATTACAGTAAGAAGTTCACTCCACCTCAAAAGAACTACTCAACTATTGAGAAAGAGCTTTTGGCCTTGATTTTGGGTTTACAGCATTTTTCATTTTATTTGTGTTTTGGTTTTGACCCCATAGTCATTTATACCGATCACAACCCACTGAAATTCCTTAGTAAGTTTAAAGATAAAAATCAGAGATTGACAAGATGGGGTCTACTTCTTCAGGAGTATTCATTAGACATACAACATGTCAAGGGGAAAGAGAATGTTATTGCAGATTGCTTATCTAGACTTTAGACAGATTGTTTTAGAGTAATAAGAAATTTCCTTTGTAAATTTCTTTTTCTTTGTGGGGAGGTGTTACATAGCCTATGATTTCATCATCCTTTGTGTAATTTTAACGCACAGTTGCTGCATGTTTGATCACGAGCGTGTTCTGCCTCAGTCCCCCCCTTCTACCGTTATAGTAGAGTAAGTCGTTCTCTCTGTTATACTTTGCGGGATTTTCAGCTCTCTGTCCCCATGGCTTCATTTGCGCGTCCTTCTTACAAGTTGTGTCAGGCTCTGCTGGCCCCTATATAATGAGCTCAATCTCTGCATCATTGCCACTTAGATCTGCTCCTCATTTTGTTCACATCTCTGTCCTCCCCTGTACAGTTATTATTATTGTGAGTGCTCAAGAAATCTCCAAACATCTAGCAGCTGTGTGTAATTTGATTATAACTGTTGTTGCATTTTTTCTTGTACTGTATAGCATAAGTTTAATTTGTAGGCCTAGTGAAGTTTTTGTAATTCGTGTGGGGTTCTTTATGTCAGTCATTTTTGATAATAGTTTGTATCTGTAATTATTTATCTGGCATTCACTGAGTATTATCTGGTATCTCATTTTATCAGGGCTGACTTAGATAAATTTATTCTTGCTAATTTCGTGTTAATAGAGGCTATTGCAGTTAACCATATATTTAACCTGTTTATTTGCCATTACATTATCCTTATGAGTCCTGAATGTTTTATTGTTAGTTTGTGCATTAAACTTTAACTTGTAATTTTACCTAACTCTTTTGTTTTGAACCTGGAACTTTACGGGACAGTAGTGATTTTTAGCATTCTCACTTAAAGTGTACATTATCTTTCTCTGTTCCGTAACAATATATATATATATACATATATATAGATTATATATATATATATATATATATATATATATATATATATATATATATATATATATATATATATATATAAGCTGCTCTCCACAAGAAAAATAAAACAAAATATCCTGTGTGCTTTCGTTGGTTGGTTGGTTAGATTTGTCCACCTATCTTGATAAGATGGACCCGGGCTCAGGGTGGAGAGCCCGCCAGAGTTATCAGAGGTGACGTGGAGCGTCCTCTACGAGGAACTGCTCGGACTTGTTAGTTGAGAAAAAAGATGTGGATCCGTCTGTTTGAGATGGCCTAAGAAGATGTCGGGGTCAAAGGCGGTCTTGATGATGTTATGAAATTCGTTTCTATCGATGGTCTTGTAAGGGCTCAGGACAGGTTCAGAGGCTGTGGACGTGGAGGGTGTAGTGCCTTCGATATCCATGTCGGCTGGTGGCGGTGGTCTTGGCTGTTTCTTCCTCTTTTTCCTTGATATCGGTGGTGGCAAGGGAGAGGTACGTGCCTCCTCGGTGGCCTGGAGGTTCACGACAGCAGCAGGAGGTGGTGAGGGGGAGGTGTGGTCGCCTTCGTCCTGTGGGATGGAAAGGACGGGAGAGGCGGCCCTTCCCTCAGCTGCTGACGGCAGGCGGTGATTGTCGTTGGTGTCGGTGTCCATGGGCGGGGCAGAGGTAGTGCAGGAGGAGGCAGTCGCTCTGTTTAGAGGAGCGTCAAGCTGCAGCCTTTTCCGCGGTGTTGTGCGGGGTCTAGGAGGCTGCAGCGTGGTGGTGTGACGCTCCTGACGAGGGGCTGGCCGAGCATCACGAGCGAAGCTCTGAGGGATGACAAGGCGCAGCAGCCTGTTCTTCTCGAAGATTTGGGGGAGTAGAACGAGCATCGCTGCCTTGTCATCACCACAGAAAGCCTTCGCCATCGTGATGCACATGGCGACAATGGCATCCACATCCTCAGGAGATCGGGGATCCCCAGGCCGGCGCCCCTGGGCCGTGGGGCGCCGCCGTGCATAGGCAGAGCCTTGCACAGCTGCACCTTTCGTTCCAGTGACGTCTCTAGCCTCGGGACTCTTCGGTGTCTGGTGAATGTGGAACTCCACTGTCTCGCCCTGGCGTAACGAGAGCGAGTGGCGCCGTGAAGAGGTAGCAGCGATCTCTGAGCGATGCACGAATACATCGGCGCCAGTATCCTGGGACCGGATGAACCCGTACTTCGCCCTGACGCTGTACCACTTCACGGTTCTGGTGATGGTGATGGTCTGCACTCCCCCTTCAGGCCCGATGCTGCCAGTATCAGCCCCCCTCAATGGGTCGCGAGCTGTGGCAGAAGTAGAGGCCATGCTGGAGAGAGGAGATGTTGCTGCTACCGCTGCTGGACCGCGAAATGAGTGCTTTCATGTATTTAAATCTTCAGAGGAGAACAAAGATATGAATACACAAAAGTTTGTGGATCTTTTTTGATTACTTGTTGTCTTTGGTTGCATTAGCTTTTCCTACTAGCCTACATCCCTTGAGTCTTTTAGCATTTTTGTTAGTCTATCACTGAGCTCATCAATGTCAGACTCAGCATAACTTAAAGCATGAAATCTGTTTGATATTATCTAACTGAAAGGCTGCCTTGTTTTCTCTTATTTTTATTGGTAACATTCTTATTTTTTTTAATTATCTTCTTTCTTTCACTTATAAAATTGAATCTGGCTGTGCAACACACCACTCTATTTCCACTTACTATATTTACTTTGACATTTATGATCGTGTTATTCTTATCTGCTTTAATTAAGTTGATTTCAATCATTGTTTCTCTGTTTCGACTACTTCAGGTGCATTTTCTCCCTGCATTTGGTCTCCCTGCATTTGGTCTGATCAGCTAGTCAGGTCAGGTGCGGGTAAGGGGATGGGTCTGTTATGATGTAGCAGGGGTAAACCAGTTCTGCTGTCGGGCCCTGCTGCGGATGTCTCTGATTGCATTGCGCAGTTGTCCCTTGTGCGGTGTGGTGCGGTGAGGATCTGTCCGTTCTCCCCTTTGGGGCTAAGATGAGAATGAATGTGTTTGAATGGATGAATAAATGGGGAGTGTGTCGTCCTGTCTCGGCTACCTCCCTTTCCTTGGGGGAAGCAGCCTAGGTATATAGATAGATAGATAGATATTTTGTGAAAGAATGTGTTCATTATCTCATGTTATTCATTTCATCAAAATGTACCACCACTTCACCTCTGTCATTCCTTGTTCCCACTCTGGGTGTTCCCATACACGCTTCTCCATTTTTTGATTTGCCAACTTTTGCATTGAAGTCTCCCATGGGTATATTATAGGCGATATTTTCTTTTTCCATAATCTAGGAGATGTCGCCATAGAATGTCTCTATTTCTTCATCTGAGCTTTGAGAAGTTGGTGCATATACCTGTATTACTTTCAGGGTGTATTTTTTGCATAGTCTAATTACAACCCATGCTACTCTGTCAGATACACTGCCTAATTTAGCAATGTTTTCTGCAAGATTTCTGCTAACTAGACCCCCTATACCAGTAGCCCTTTGAATTTTTTTTCCTTTGTAGTAATATAGGTGGTTGCTGTCTTGGAGCTGAAAAAATGTTTCTACTTTTCTCTGATTCTCACTCAAACCTACAATATCTCAACAAATGATTTCTCATTCAATCATTAATTTATCAAGTTTGTAATCTTCTTAAAGGCATCTTATATTTTATGTGTAGATCTTCATGGATTCCATGGTCCATGCTGTCTAAGACAGTACCTTGTATATCTGCAAGACCTTCCCCTACCTGCCAGTGGCAGGATCCCCCTGCTACCTGGCTCATCCCTGGCTGGCAATTAGGGAAATGGCTTGCAGATAGGATATATGAGGCACCATCTTAGACTGCATGGACCATGGGACCCCCAGTAGATATACTCGTATGGGGCTCCATTGAATGTACTGAATAAGGTGGCACAAAGAAACTAACATCTCACCAGAAACTATGTTACAGTGAGGTGAGATTAATTGTCACAATCCCCCCAGCCAAACATGAATTATACTGGCAATGATAACTCAGGCATTCCTGTGACATCACCATCAACTAAAAGTCCAACCACACTGTCTCCTGTGCTTGCAGGCAGTGTACCACCCAACGTAAAAAAGCGCAGTCTTGGCAAATCGGAGACCGGGACATTAAACAAACTGAAATCTATAAAGATCTCCATGTACAATGCAAGAAGCCTCACAGAAGATTACAAACTTGATATCTTTAAAACTAAATTAGAAAACGTTAGTTGGGATATTGTAGGTCTGAGTGAGATCCACAGAAAACAATAAAAATTAATTCACTTTCAAGACAGCAACCACATACTTTATTACAGAGGAAGGCAAGACGAAAGAGATAGTGGTGTAGGATTTCTAACTGACAGAAACCTTGCACAGAAAACTGTTAAATTCAGCAGTATGTCTTACAAAGTAGGATGGACTGCAATTAGACTATGGTGGTACCATTCTTAAGTGGCGGTTTGGGTGGGGTACCAACCTCTGTACAGTGTTGCCACGTGTTCCATACCCGCTATGTGAACGCTCTGATATATATGTGTAATAGGCATCACAATAAGATAAACACATAAGAATATAATGGTAACGTGTGTATTATAATATATGAAAGAACAGTAAACTTATTATGCGTAAAATATTTATACGTCAATACAGAAACGTGGCATAATTATTTTACAGTGGTGCTTAAAAAAAAGTAGTCACTCTTATTGGCTGTTACCGTATTTCTGGGGTGGGTAATAGTGTCACAATTATGATTATAAGATAATGTGCAGGAATATAAGAAAAAATATGCCAATTTCTTAGTAAAAAATATATATATACATTAAAACCCTCATGAGCGGCAACACTCACACACACCCAGCCCGACCCGAGGGATAGAGGAATAGGCCTGTTTGGGGACACCTCTTAACCTCTTAAAAAAAAACTCGCCAAGACTTTTACCTCCTGGGTGGTGTGGAAATAAATTCAAATTTACAATATGTACATTATAACTTAAAAGAAAATAACCAAAATGTATCCTAAAATACCACAGACGAGAGAGAGAGAGAGAGAGAGAGAGAGGGGGGGGGAAGGCAGACCAGGGGCAGTGTTGAGTGCAGCTGAGTGAGAGATGGAGGAAGGGAGGGAAGGAAGGAGGGAGAGAGTGATTGAATGAAAACAAATCATGGCGCCACAACAACGAGGTCATCTGGCGCCATATGTAAAACAATAATATTTTTAAACATAATTAGATATAATAAAACAAAATAAAGAAATGAAAGCACAAGTTTATAAGTCACTCATAAAAGAAACAAAATTCCCAAGGGTGAAGCACATCTCCCCAAGGAGAGAGAGAGAGAGAGAGAGAGAGAGAGAGAAGGCAGGCAAGGGGCAGTGTTGAGTGCATTGTCAAGCTGAGGGAAAGATGAAGGGAGGGAAGGAAGGAGGGCGAGAATGATTGAATGAAAACAAATCAAGGCGCCTCAACACCGAGGTCGTCTGGCGCCATATGTAAAACAATAATATAATAAAAAACAAAATAAAGAAATGAAAGCACAAGTTTATAATCCACATAAAAGAAACCAAATTCCCTAGGGTGATGCACATCTCCCCCCAGGAGAGAGAGAGAGAGAGAGAGAGAGAGAGAGAGAGAGAGAGAGAGAGAGAGAGAGAGAGGCATCGCGAGTATGGAAAACGTGGCAACACTGTACAGAGGTTCGTGCCCCACCCAAACCGCCACTTTAGAATGGTACGACCATAGGCAAAAGATACACCCTGAAAGTAATACAAGTACTGTATATGCACCGACTTCTCAAAGCACAAATGAAGGAATAGAAATATTCCATGTCAACATCTCCTAGATTATGTTATAAGAAAAAAACACATACTATCCTCAAGGGAGACTTCAATGTAAAAGTTGGTAAATCAAAAAATGGAGAGGCATGTATGGGAAAATTTGGAGTGAGAGAAAGAAATGTCAGACGTGGAATAGTGTTGAATTGTATAACATGAGAATAAAGAATACATTCTCTCAGAAATGAGTGGGAAGGAAATGAACCTGGAGAAGTCCAAATGGGAAAATGAAATTGACTTCATTATAAATGATAAAAATAACACGATCATAAATGTCACAGTTATCAACAAAGTAAAGAAGTGACTATAGAATGGAAGTGACTATAGAATGGTGGGTTGCACAGCCAGATTCAATTTCAGAAGTGAAAGAAGAAAGATGATAAAAAATAAAAGATATGACCAATAAAAGTAAGTGAAAACAATGCACCCTTTCAGTTAGATGTAGCGAACAAATTTCAGGCTCTAAGATACGTTAAGTGTGACACTGATGAAGTGATTGATAGACTAACAAATGTGCTATGAGTATCGGCAGAGGTAGTAAGGAAAGTTAATAAACCAAAGCAACAAGTATTCAAAAATTACTTTCAAGCTCATGAAATGAAGAAGGGAGATGAACGTAAAATCAGAGAAAGATGAAATACAAAGACCGGAATTAAATAATCTTATCAACAGGAGAGAGCTTAAAAAAAAAAAAAAAAAAAAAAAAGAGAGAAACATGGACCAGGTCAAAGAACACCAAAGAAGGTGAATGTCTGAAACAGGTCCGAGAAAAATGGCACTTGGAAAGCAACAAATTATATCACTGAAGGACAAAAACGGTGTAACCATTAAATGCTGAGAAAGGATGTGAAGAGAGTTGGGGATTTTTACAAAGACCGTATACATGAAAGACAACAGCAAAAATTGCTAACTTTTCAGTTCACAGAATCGAAATACTTGAGGTAACACCAGACAAAGTAAACATTTCTCTTAGAAGTATGAAAAGAGGGAAGGCCTAAGGAGAAGATGGAATAGTAGCAGATTTAATGTCGGGTAGAGAAGAAGTACAAAACAGGCTTACCCACTTATTTACTTAGTGTATAAAGAAGAAAATTCCCAAAACATGGTGTAATGCATTAGTTATATTGTTTTGCAAAAAAGGCAACTCAAAAGATCTTATTAACTATCGACCATTTAGCTTATTTCAAGTTATTTACAAACTTTTCACTAAAGTCCTTACGAACAGCATAACAAATCTGAAAGAAAATCAACTCTTGAACAGGCAGGATTCTGAAGCGGGTATTGGACTATTGAACAAATACACACAATGAATCAGCTAATTGAGAAAACTACTCAGTATAATAAACCACTATGCTTAGGTTTTGTTACCTCCACCAAGGAGGTTATGTTTTCACCCATGTTCGTTTGTTTGTTTGTTGGTTGGTTGCTTTGTGAGCAAGATTACACAAAAATCACTGGACGGATTTCCACGAAACTTGGTAGAAGAATGGGCCTTATCCCAGAATATACTCCATTAAATTTTGGTGCGGATCTGGTAATTTTTCAGTGAATATTGCATGGATATTGATGAAAAAAAATCAGGCATATTTAGGATGTTTGTAACTACAAATGTGTACAGTTTGGCGCGGATCCATATAAAATTCCGGATCTAGCGGATTTAAATATGCCTTTATAGGAGGGTAGTCTTTTTCAAGCTGTCGTACAGTAACAAACAGGACTTGATTGAATTATAAGGAACTGCATGTTGGGCCTTGGCGGAGGGATGCGATCTAAAGAATGCAGTTCTAGTTGATTATGAAAAGGTTTTCGACTCAGCGGAGCACACAACAATTATAAATTCATTGTGGGAACAAGGCATGAATGAGAACGCTGTAAAACTGGTCGTAAATATCTATAAAAAGGGAACTTCTACACTTTAATTACCTCAAGACTTGGAAAAACTTAACACTGAGAATGGTGTAAGTGAGGGAGATACAGTTTCACCAAAATTATTTACAGCAGAAAGCTAAACTGGGAGAACAAAGGAGTAAACATACATGGAGAAAGCCTGAACAATTTAAGAACTGCATATATCATTGTCCTAATCTCAGAAACAGCAGAGACATTGCAATAAGTGTTAATGACCTACACAGAGAAAGTCTCAAAGTAGCGCTAAAGATGAACTTGAGTAACACTAATGTTTAATCCAAATACCCCGAAGAGAATCACCAGAATAAGCGAAGAAATTTTTGAAGAAATTGAGGAGTACAATTATTAGAAGCAAATTCTAAACCTAAAGAAGAACCATGAAAGTGAAATAAAAAGACGTATTGCAACTGGATGGGCAGCTTTCGGTAAACACAGAGACATCATGAAAAGTAGCTTGCCAATATGTATGAAACGAAAAGCATATAACGAATGAATAATCTCAGCAATGACGTACGGTTGTGAAAACTGGAAACCGAAAAAATCGTTGGAAAACCAATTAATCTGGTATCAAAGAGCAGTTGAGAATATCTTTTAGATACAGGAAAAGATCAACTTGGGTGAACGGGCAGACTAAAGTCAAACACACTATAGAAGTTATAAAAGAACAGAAAATAAGGTGGGCAGGTCATGTAGCAAGAATAAGGGATAACCGATGGAGCATGAGGCTGATTGACTGGACTCCAGGAGATTGTAGGTGTAGCAGAAAAGGGCCAGACAAGAGCTGGGGAGATGAGACAAAGAAGTTTGCGGTCAAAAAGTGGCAGAGATTGGTTCAGTCAAAAATTCGTGGAAAAGGTTGGTGCAGGCCTGGAGTGGACTTGCAATATATAGTTGCTGATGATGATGATGTGATGATGATAAGAGAGAGAGAGAGACAGAGACAGAGACAAAGAGAGACAGACTGAGAGAGAGGCAGAGAAAGACAGACTGGTAGTAGAAAGAGACAGACAGACAGACAGGTAGAAAGGCAGACAGAGAGAGAGAGATGCAGAGAAAAAGACAAACTGAGAGAGAGAGAGAGAGAGAGAGAGAGAGAGAGAGAGAGAGAGAGAGAGAGAGAGAGAGAGAGAGAGAGAGACTGATAGATAAGTTGACAGATAGAGAGCTGGAGGGTTTGATACAGTTGTCTTAATAATTCCCGTCAGTGAGAGAGGCCTTTCGATAGCTTAAATATAATCGTCTAGCAGCAGGAATATAATAATAATGTCGTTACTCAGATTCAAGGAGTTAAATTAGGAAACTACTACTACTACTACTACTATTACTAACAATAACCTTCACAGAATTACGCCGACTGCCTCCTCGAGACAGCATCACTCGATTCTTTCCTTGCGCTCTTGTTGAGCTGTGCAACTTCATTTCACTGTCATCCGTATTTAACTCTTTTTAACTGGTGACTGTATTACAGGGTCTACACAAGCCTTGCGCCTCATACCGAGCTAAAATGTCTTCTCCATCACTCAACTATATCATCCTCATCCCCCTGGACTCTACCAAATGAACTCCAACCATTCCCGTTTCCTTTATATTTATTTATTTCTCTTCATTCACTACTTTTTGGTTATTCAGTATTGATTACTTATCCATCTTCCGTAGTCAACATGTAGTGTACTCCCTAATTAGTTACCCTTTTTGCCGTGCGTCTTTTTTTTTTTTTTTTTTGTTTCACGATCACATATTCTCTCTCTCTCTCTCTCTCTCTCTCTCTCTCTCTCTCTCTCTCTCACACACACACACACACACACACACACACACACAAGCCTGGTGGCGCAGTTGATAAAGCACTTGACTCTCAATCCAAGTGACCGTAGTTCGAGAGCAGCTCAGGCCACGCTGGGAGAGGTGAGGTGAGGTGAGCTCTCATCTGTCAAGTGTAGCTCACGGTGCGCTGTGGTGGAAGACTTGCAAGAGTTCGAAACTTAGCGGGGTAAAATTTAGACAACCTGTTCCCTTGTGCCTACGCCTCACTCCAAGCTCGGTGAGGCTAGGTAGTGTGTCGGCGCTTCTCATGAGTAGCCAATGTCAGCCTGTTGACCCCCTTAGGTTAGGTGAGATGATTAAGGGCCTGTGCATTTTTAGCCACTGGCTGCGATGAAAAAATTACAGTAATAATTATAATAATAATAATAATAATATTAATAAATTATTATTATTATTATTATTATTATTATTATTATTATCATTACACACACACACACACACACACACACACACACACACACACACACACACACACACACACACACACACACACACTTTTCTACATACATTAAAAGGCATATTTAATACATACATGTTTTTATTTAATGAATACAACTGTGTTACAATTCAGAAAAGTACTACCTTTCAATTACATCATTTTGCTATTATTCTACCACATTCATCTTAGTTTGTTATTATTATTATACATTTCTGTACCAGTGGATGGAGTGGCTGGTCAGTGGGGTGTGCAGCTGAAGTAGATGGGAATGGTAGTGCTTTGTTGGACATCTGTGCTGGTAAGGGGTTAGCAATAGCTAACACCTACTTTCGGCATAAGATGATCCACGGGTATGCATGGAGAATTATGGGGAGGATGGATGGTGAACTTGTTGAACGAAAGGCATTGATAGACTATCTGTGTGTGGATGAACGAATAAGAAGACAAGCGGTGGATGCAAGAGTGTGGAGAGGGTGGGGGAATGGAATCTCGGACCATCACTTAGTGATGGCCAAGGATGAGGCTATGGCACACCTAATGTCTGACTTGGCTCGTATCTCTGACTGGGGTAAAAATAATCTGGTTGTTTTTAATGCATCTAAGACTCAGTTCTTACACCTATCAACCCGACAAAATCTTCCACAGGTATACCCACTAATGTTTAATAATATTCAGCTTAATCCTGCATCATCCTTGAACATGCTTGGGGTTTCATTTACTCGGGACTTATCTTGGAAAGATCATATTACATCTCTTATAAAATCTGCTTCCAAGAGATTGGGTGTGTTAAGCCGACTCCGCTCTTTCTTTAGCCCTGCACAATTGTTGACTCTATACAGGGGTTTTATCCGCCCCTGTGTGGAGTACAACTCTCATGTGTGGGGAGGCTCCCCACATACAGCTCTTCTCAATAGCGTGGAGTCAAAGGCTTTTCGTCTCATTAACTCTCCTCCTCTTACTGACTCCCTTCAACCTCTGTCTCTTCGCCGCACTGTTGCATCTTTATCTCTTTTCTATCGCTACTTTAATGGTCACTGCTCCTCTGAACTGTCTGCTTGCATTCCTCCACCTCTACGACGGGCGCGTAGCACCCGTCTGGCAGCAAACTCTCATCCCTTTTCTGTCCAGCTCTCTAATGCAAGAGTTAACCGTTACTCCCAGTCTTTCATTTATGCAACAGGTCAACTCTGGAACTGTCTCCCTCTGTCTGTATTTCCTGCTGCCTATGATCCCCATTCTTTCAAACGCAGTGTGTCCAGGCATCTCAAAATGATCGGATCTTGAATTTGGCTCTCTATTTTATTTTGTTTTTCTCTTGGAGGGAACTGTTACTGCGGGCTCATGGCCTTTGGTTCCTTCTTCCTTGCATAAAAAAAAAATGAAAATGGTTGAAGAGACGAAGGGGAAGACAGGAGGAAACAGCTCCTGTGAGAAGAGTGGAGAAATTGCAAGACAGTGAGAAAATGGCAGAGTATAAGAGCACAGTGGAAGAAAGATTGGAAAAGTATGAGTTAGAGCAGATGGAATGGGTGGAAGACGTATGTAAGATATTCAAGGAAGAGATAGGGGCAGCGTGTGAGGTGGTTTGTGGAGTGAGGAGGAGATGTAGAGGTGTGCAAGGGACAGCATGGTGGAATGATGAGGTGAAACCAGCTGTGGAACGAAAGAAGAAGGCATATAGTGAATGGCTAGCAAGTAGAGGTAGGGGAGAAGATGAGATAGAGAAGAGAGAGGTATATGTAAGCAGGAGAAGGGAGGTGATGAGTTTGGTGAAGGAGAGTAAGAAGAAAGTGGATGAAGAGTTTGGGAGGAATCTGAGAGTGAAATGGAGGGAGAGTAAGAAATTGTTTTGGAAGGAGGTAAAGAAAGTAAGGCAGTGTGAAAGGGGTAATAGTAGGGGAGTGAAAGATAGGAATAATAGACTGTTGGTGGAGAAGAAAGATAAATTGAGGAGATGGAAGGAGCACTTTGAGGATTTGTTGAATGTAGAGAGTGACAGCAGTGCGAGTATAAGTAGTTGGGGAATGGCTGGGAGAAGGAGAGATGAGAGAAGGGAGGAAGAGATCAGTAGGGCGGAAATAGTGGAGGCAATGAAGAAGATCAAGATGGGAAAGGCCCCAGGAATTGATTGAGTGTGTGGTTAAATGCTGAGGTATGGGGGTGAGAGTGTAGTGGAGTGGATATGGAAGTTATGTAGATGGGCTTGGGAAGAGGGAAGGGTTCCGGAGGACTGGAAATCAGGTATAATTGTTCTTTAATACAAAATAAAAGGGGAGAAAGAAGTAGGTGGTAACCATAGGGGTATTTGCCTTCTTAGTGTGACTGGAAAAATTTATGGTAGAATACTCATTCATAGGGTTAGGCATATAACAGAGGAGGTAGTTGGAGAAGAACAAGGGGGATTTAGGAAGGGAAAAGGGTGTGTAGATTAGATATTTGTTCTCAGATGTTTAGTGGAGAAGTATCTAGAGAAGGGAAAGAAAGTGTATGCTGCCTTCATGGACTTGGAGAAAGCTTATGACAGAATATATAGACGAGGTATGTGGAAGGTACTGAGAATATATGGAGTGAAGGGGAAATTGTTGAGTGCTGTAAGAGTATGTACGAAGGAGCTAGGGCTACGGTGCGAGTGGATGGTGAGATAAGTGAGTTCTTAAATCTCAATGTGGGACTGAAACAGGATTGTGTGATGTCTCCATGGCTGTTTAATATATACATGGATGGGGTTGTGAAGGAGGTGCAAGGTAGGGCAGTGGATGTGGGGGTGGCTCTAATGAATGAGAGTGAGATTTGGAAGATTCCGATGTTGTTGTTTGCTGATGATACAGTATTGTTGAGTGAAGATGAATGGGAGTTGCAAGGTGTGGTGAACGAGTTTGTGACAGTGTGTAGGAAGAGGAATCTGAAAGTTAATGTAAACAAGAGTAAAGTTATGGTGTTTGAGAGGAATGAAGTCACAGAATGCACGGTGAGGTTGGATTGCAAGGATATGGAGAATGTGAGTGCATTTAAGTATTTGGGTAGTGTGATGAGTAAGGGTGGAACTTTGGGGGATGAAGTGCGTGAAAGGGTACAGCAGGGAAGGAAGGTTGTTGGTTCGCTGAAAGCAGTGATGAGAAATAGGGAGGTGAGTATGGAAGTTAAGAAGTCACTGCATGATAGTATTGTGATCCCTACCCTGACATATGGAAGTGAGGCATGGACCTTGCAAGAGGGGAACAAGTCAAGAGTGAGAGCAGTGGAAATGAGTTACTTGAGAAGAGCATGTGGAGTGACATGGAGGGACAGGTTGACGAATGAAGAAGTGAAAGAACGTTGTGGGGAGGATGTGGATGTGGCTGAGAAAATAGAAGTACACTGAGGTGGTTTGGACACGTGGAGAGAATGAAGAATGAATGACTGACTAAGAGGGTGTATGTAGGTGAGGTGGGGGGAGGGAGAGGGAGGGGAAGACCAAGGATGAGGTGGAGGGATGGAGTTGAGAGGTATATGAGGGAAGGGGAACTGTGTTGAGGGGAAGGTAGTCAAATGGTGGGTGACAGAGCGACTTGGAGGCGTTTTGTCTGCGGCCACCCTTTGCGCGATTAGGGCGTCGGGCTATAGATAGATAGAGATTCTGCACATGCCTTTATATTCTCTACAGTATATTCAACTAGTCATTTAGTTCCAGACTAATTTTCTACTCTGTTTCTTTCCATCTTAACCTATAACTTTCAACAGCTTCATTCATATTCAAGTTCTCTGACTGTAACATAATTCTTCCTTTTAAACTGACTCCATTCTTCTTTTGCATCTTCACGTTAAATTAAATCCTTATTACTGATAATATTGGAAAGTAATCTGAACCTGTTGATAAACCCCTGAGTCTGCATCTCTCTCTCTCTCTCTCTCTCTCTCTCTCTCTCCATGCACTGTAACTCTGTTCTGTTCATTCTCATCTTCCCAGCTCTTTTATTGTTTATACTGACTCTAATTACAATGTGTGGTAGGTGGAGACGCCCACCACCCACTTACTCGATGTTCGATGCCTTCAGCTTACTTTACATTGAGTGACAAACTAGATGGCTTCCTGTAATCTAGGAAACCAATTATCACATGGGATGGTAACCATATAATCAAATGCCGTGTGGTGGTCTTGTGGATTATGTTGCCCCAACCGGATGGAACGCCTAATGGTTTAAGTCTGAGAGATAAGGTTGGGATTCTTGCTTACTTTTGTTATTCAGGGACGAGGAAGTCTGGTCACTCTCGCCTTACATGTCTGGATTAAGTAGCCTAGCTCCCAGGGCCCCGAAGTTCATGAAGGAGGAAAAAATAAAGGAAGATGGATAATTGAAATAAGTGTTTCCTGAAAATGCTGTTGTTGCACACACTCTGTTCCACTATGACAAGTTCTTCCATACGAAATTTTTACAGGAAGTTAGACTGGGATGTGTAATCGGTGTGTAGTCAAATAGTATTCTATTTATTGAGGACATAGTTGTGTAAGGTTGGCTTGAAGTGAAAATGAAAAGAAAAATGAAAAATAAGTTTAACCCTTAACGCTCAGGGGTATTCTGTGCTGAACTCTTCTCATGTGTGTGTGTGTGTGTGTGTGTGTGCGTATTTTATTTGCCTGCTTTCAACCAATCACTGATCAGTAACTACAGCACCTGGAACTTTCAAAGATCATAATACTCACCAGTCCTTGATCTCTCCATACAAATGTCCCCAGATCTCTAGGTGGAGACGTTGTGGATGGGTGAGTTTGTTGCCATGGTGACCACGCAATGTCCCTTCCTTGCCTAGACAGGGATTCCCGCTTTCACTCCCTTCTGCACCCTCATGTTCCACATGACCTTCACATTCGTCTCCACCACCCGCTGCCACTGATGCCAGAATGAATCATCACATCTTGTAATATGCAAGTAGGAAAAGGCGAAAAACTTTAATTAGGTTGGGTGTAAGCACAAATGTACATCTACTTAGTCAACCCTCTCGTGATCAGGACAACTCTAATACTTTTAATCCTGCTAAAGCTAGGCGATTGAATTTAATGAGTAAATATATATTAACACGAGTGTTAATACTATCAACAGTAATTTTCTCATGGTCCACTGGTAATTGTACAAAACATGGCAAAACCTGACACATATTAGTAATCTACGATACCCTGTGTTTCATAAGTCTTTTAGTTCTATAGTTTTACAGAAAAACGATAATTGGTGCCATTTTTAAAACCAGTGAAAGACCATTATTGGGGATCGTAAAGGTTATAATTCAATATTCAGATACACTTAAAAATGATGGGAACACGTAAGTTTTTCGATTAGGAATTTATGACTGTCATTTGCGTACTTATATTTTCTTTAACGGGACATTAGGTAAATACTTAGTCGACAATGAGTAGGCTATCTAATAACCACCTACTTCTTATAACCGTTTCTACAGTAGATACGGCCTAAATATATAAATAAGAATAGGCAGACTGCATGTCCAGCATCAGACCATCTTGCCAGTTATGATAAAAAATCAGGCTATATATATTTTCAAAAATATGGCAACATACTGCTAGAATTAACTTTAAAATTGTAATATATATATATATATATATATATATATATATATATATATATATATATATATATATATATATATATAAAGAGAGAGAGAGAGAGGTATGTAGGCCTGTTAATAAGAGAAGTCACTTACCTATGCATATCAAAGCAAAACTTTCAGGTTGTCACTTCACACGCTCGTCAAACAATTTGGGTTGTGTACAATAGTAATACAGTATTGTTCACTTGCTATTGCGACAGCCTGAACATCTAAGTTAAAAAAAAAAAAACTGAACAGAAACTTACTTAAAATTTAAAATTATGTTCTCTAAATGTACCTCTTCTTACTTTTAAATCTTTTATCAATAAGTCACTATGTATGTGTGTGTGTGTGTGTGTGTGTGTGTGTGTGTGTGTGTGTGTGTGTGTGTGTGTGTGTGTGTAGTACAAGGTTTACAGTACCTTTTGACCGAATTTCGTTCAGTGGGTAGGCAATTTCTTTTTGTAGGTGGGTAGCCGCCCACCCAGATAACATGTTACGTTTCGGCCTGTTGCACATACAAGTCCTATTCAAAACTGAGAAAAAAATGGCATCTCAACACCCAACCTCGGAGTCCTCCGGGGAGGGGGGTTAATAGAAGCCCCCACCATCCACTTCTTTCCTAGTGACGGGCAAGAGAGATGCGAGGAACCACTGTCTGACACTTGTTCTTCCTTTCTGCAGCATTCGTGGCCTTTCCACAAATTTCCTTTCTGCTGATCACCACTTTGCTTCCTCTAAACCTCACCTTCTCTTCTACATCGAGACTCAGCTGTCTGAAGTGACTGATGGCAAACCCTGCTCTGTATACATCTATTTTCTATTTACTCACTTCAAAGCCAAAGGGGGCTATTGTCCATACGAATGCAATAACATATCTTGCTCTCGTGTTCCTGAACTTGAATCTTCTGAATTTTCTACTCTTTGGCATCAGCTGTCCTGTCATTCTCTGACTAAATATATCTGTGCTGTGTACTTATCTCCTGATTCTATTGTCTATGAAAAAATCTTCGACTATCTTACTTTTAAGATGGAACAAATCCTATCAATTACTCTTTTCTCTGAAATCTCCATGCTAGGTGATTTCAATGTTCACCATCACCTCTGGCTCACCTCTCCATTCACTGATCCACTTGGTCAACAACCCTACATTTTTTCTATCTTTAATGTCCAAGATAGCTTGTGCAGCACCCAACCCTTATTTCTGACCGCCTTGGAGAGAGTTCCAACATACCTGACCTTATCCTTACAACTAATCCTTCTGCTTATGCTGTTAATCTTATCTCTCTGTTTGCCTCCTCCAGTCATGACCTTATCACCATAACCTGTCTTATCATTTAAGTAAGACCTGTGGACCCTCCCAAGAAGTAGAATATGTTGCTCTTTGGAACTGCTGATTGGGAGGCCCTCAGGCAGTACTTCTTTGATTTTTCCTGGAATGATTGTTTCCATGGCTGTGCGCTATCAGAATGTGCCTTTCGCATTATGGAGGTTATTCTCTCGGGCATGGAAGCATACATTCGGGTCTCTTATCCAGTGTCTAATGCAAAAGAAAAAAAAAAAAATTTGGCCTAATCATGCTTATTCTAATGTTGTCCACAACAAGGAGAATGCCTGCAAAAGGCTCCGGACCCAACCCAACCCAGAATCACATGTCCCTTATGGCTTTGCCCGGAATTGTGCTAAGTCTGTTTTTCACTCTGGTTAGAATAGTTTCATTCATACTAAATGCTCAGAACTCTCCATCTCATATTTTTCCTGCTCCTTCTGGCACCTTGCCATAAGCCTTTCTAACAACTTTACTTCATCATCATCATCATCATCATCCTTCCCTCCTCTTTTCCGCTTTTATGGGTCTGTAGCCATTTCTTCTGCTAGTAAAGCACTCTTCACTCAGACTTTCTTCCTCCAATCCATCATAGACGATTCTGGTGCTGTTCCTCCATCGCTTCCCCCCTCCGAATTCCCCAGGTCTGATATTAACATCTCTTCAATTGATGTGTTTTCTATCATCACTGGCCTTAGTACTAGGTAGGCATATGGGCCTGATGGGGTCCCTCCCGTTGTCCTCAAGAACTGTGCTTCTGTGCTTACACCCTGCCTAGGCAAACTCTTTTACCTTTGTCTGTCAATTTGTACCTTTCCTTATTGCTGGAAATTTGCTCTCATTCAGCCTGTCCCAAAGAAAGACGCCTTTTCCTGTCATCTAACTATCGCCCAATTGCTTTAACATCCTGTATTTCTAATGTTTTTTAACTTATTCTTAAAGAAAAAATTAAAGCACGTTTCCTATCACAACCTTCTTTCCGATCATCAGTATGGGTTCTGCTACAGAAGCTCCACTGGCGATCTTCTCACCTTTCCTTCAGACTCTTGGTCATCCTCCTTTCAAGATTTTGGTGAGAGTTTTGCCATTGCGCAAGACATCTCAAAGGCCTTGAAGCGAGACTGGCATAAATCTTAAACTTCCAAACTGCCCTCTTACGGGCTCCATCCATCTATCTGTGCCATCATCTCTAGCTTCTTTTCTGGTCTTTTATAGCTGCTGTTGTAGACGGCCACCATTCTTCTCCTAGGCAGTGGTTCTTAACCTTTTTGACACTGTAACCCCTTGGGACACTAAGATAGGCTGTTGCTACCCCATCCTATTTAAATCGTGAGAAAGAGTAGAAAAACATACTGGTGCTGTTAATGTTTTTTACAAGTGATTGTGCAAACTATAGAAAGAAGTTAGTAAATGGCTTTCAGGTACATCATATTATGTGTTTTCAGTAGAACATACACCTGCTTAGACTACTGGTGTGACCAGCGACCAATATTTCTTTAATAATTTTTTCTATGTTTGGCTCAGTGGCGACACGCATCATATGTCATAATGCCCATATATATATATTTTTTTTTAACAGCAGTGTACTGGTCGAAAAAAAAAAAAAAAACACTTACCAGTTATAAGTGACCAGTACATTTTAATTGAAGAAGTTTATGAATATATGAAATTTTGAGGAATTGTTGTTAGTATTACATTTCAAAACAGGCTAATAAATGGACCTAATATAAAGGGATGTCCACATTATAACTTGATGAAAGGCACATGATATAGATGGTGAATGACCCTTTAGTTTGCTGATCTCCAAACTCTTGGCTTGTGAGAATTTTCTATTGTATTTTCTGGGAAGGAGAGTATGGTCATGCGGGAGGTTGACGAAGCACTTTACTGTAGATGTTGATCCTTTATTCATGTACTGCTTCTCCGTTCATGCTAGATGACAACAGGGAGACTGGACTTGTTCCATGTCTGTGTAAGACTTTAAAAATACTTGAAAACCAGACTATGGCCATGTTGGACCCAGTGTCAGAAGTAAAATACTCTGCCGGATCTTGGACCCAGACTTACACTTGCACGAAGACTCACTCCTAGACTTGCTCCAAGACTTGCTCCAAGACTTGCTCCCCTTTTAGGGGAATAGTAGTCTATCTATCTATCTATTGCCAGACTTCTCAATCCCATTTGGGGTGGCCACAAATAAATTGCCTCTAAGTCGCCCTGTCCCCCGCCATTTCACTGCCCTGCTCCCAACTCACACCCCCCTCTCTCATATACCTCTCCACCCCATCCCTCCATCTCATCCTCGGCCTCCCCCTCCCTCTTCCCCCTTCCACCTCACTCACATACACTCTCTTTCTTCAATCTTTCACCCTCCATCCTCTACACATGGCCAAACCACCTCAGTGTGTTCCTCATAACGCTTCCTATCACATCCACATCCACACCACAACGCTCCTTTATATCTTCATTCGCCAGCCTGTCTCTCCATGTGACTCCACAGGCTCCCCTTAAATAACTCATTTCCACTGCTCTCACTCTTGACTTGTGTCCTTCCAACAACGTCCAAGCTTCATTTCCATACGTTAGAGTTGGTATCACAATACTGTCATGTAGTAACTTTTTCACTTCCATGCTCACTTCCCTGTTTCTTATCACTGCTTTCAAAGAACCAGCAACCTTTCTTCCCTGCTGTACCCTTTCAAGCACTTCACCCTCCAAACCTCCATCCTTACTCATCACACTACCCAAGTACTTAAACGTACTCACATTTTCCAATTCCTCACCATCCAACCTCGCTCTACATTCACTGACTTCACCTTTCTCAAAGACCATCACTTTACTCTTCCCTACATTCACCTTTAGATTCCGTTTCTTACACACTCTCCCAAACCCATCCACCAAGCCTTGCAGCTCCCCTTCGTCTTCACTCAACAACACAGTATCATCTCAAACAACAGTACAGGGAGTTTCCAAACACTATCCTCTCTCACCAGGGCCACTCCAACATCCACTACCTTACCTTGTACCTCTTTTATTACCCCATCCATGTACAGATTGAACAACCATGGAGACATGACACATCCCTGTTTCAACCCAACTTTCAAAGAGAAAAATTCACTTAGTTCACCATCCACACGCACTGCAGCCTTCGCACCATCGTACATACTCTTCACAGCATTCAACAACTTCCCATCTGCTCCATATATTCTTAACACTTTCCACAATTCTTGTCTATCCACCCTGTCATATGCTTTCTCCAAATCCATGAAAGCCGCATACAACTTCTTTCCCTTCTCTAGAAACTTTTCCACTAAAGATCTAAGAATGAATATCTGATCTACACAACCTCTTCCCTTCCTAAAGCCTCCCTGTTCTTCTCCAACTAATTTCTCTGTTCTTTCTCTAACTCTGTCAGTAAGTATCCTACCATTCACTTTTCCTATTATACTACGAAGACAAATGCCCCTATGATTACCACACACTTCTTTTTCCCCTTTTCCTTTGTACAAGGGAATAATTATACCTGACTTCCAATCCTCCGGGACTCTACCTTCCTCCCAGGCCAATCTGCACATCTTCCACATCCATTCTACTACTATCTCTTCCCCAATGCTTCAGCATTTCACCACACACTCCATCAATTCCCGGGGCTTTCCCCAATTTAACTTTCTTCATTGCTTCCACAACTTCTATCCTACTGATTTCTTCCTGTCTTCTCACCTCCCTCCTTCTCCCAGCCATTCCCCAGCCACATATACTCGCATTACTTCCATCCTCTATGTTCAACAATTCCTTAAAGTGTTCTCTCCATCTGCTCACTTTTTCTCCCTTCTCCACTAGTAATCTACCATTTTTATCTTTCACTCCCCTGCTAACTTCACTTCCACCCTGTCTTACTCTTTTCACCTCTTTCCAGAACATTTTCTTACAGTCCCTCCACTTTACACTCAAATTCCTTCCAAATTCCTCATCCACTCTCTTCTTACTCTCTCTTACTAATCTTTTCATCTCTATCTTTCTTTCTACATAAAACTCTCTCTTCCGCCTCTCAACTTCTTCCACGCCCCTATTTCTTATCCATTCATTGTATGCTTTCTTCTTTTGTGCCACAGCCTGTCTCACCTCTTCAGTCCACCATTCTGTTCCTTGCACCCCCCTCCGTCTTCTCTTCCTTCCACACACCACATCACATGCTGCACATATTTCTTCTGTAAATATCCTCACACACCTTCCACGTCTCCCATCTGCTCCAATTCATATTTGCCCAATCGTTCCTCCACTTCTCTCTTATACTCTGCCTTTTTCTCATCCTCTTGTAACCTTTCCACTCTCCTTGCAACTACTCCTTCCTCTCGTCTTTCCCTTCTTCTATTCCTCCATCTTAATTGAATCCTAATTCTGGCCTCCACAAAGTAGTGGTCAGAAAGTAGTCGATGCAGTAATTCATAACGGGGCTAGGAGAAGGAAAGCTCCAGGCAGGAGGCCGTGATCCTGCTCCCGAGAAATCAGTACATAGAAAGACCGAAAATCTCCCGTTACGTAGCGCTCTATCACTGTATAGGGATCCTTATGATAAAACTTTTTAATTACCTATCAGCGTTTCTTTTAGAAATGTGGATAAGTAATACAAAATATAGAGGAACACTTTAGTAATATATTAGCCTCGAGTATCATCTTTAACTGAAAAAAAATAATTACTGAATCGATGTACAGAATACTGTACAGTATGGTAAAATGTAGAAAGCATGGGATATTACAGTGTAAGGTATAGAAAAAGTACTAACATTTATTTTCAACCTGTACAGTAGAGAATCCATCTTCAGCAGTATATTGTTGCGAAAGGCATCAGGATCTTGTGTGCCTACTAAGCTTTATCTAGAAAGTAGCAAGATTCTGATCATGGTAATCCTTTTTTATTGTTTTAAAAAATTGAAAGAAAAATCGACGAGCAATGGTTTTTTTTTTTATATATATAGATAATGAATGGAGGAAGGAAAAACAAAGGAAATAATAATAATAAAAAAAAAACAATCCATGTGTCTAAAGGCATTCTCCATTCATAAAATATTTATAACAACTGGATTTAAATAAATGTTGATGAAATGTTTGGGGGAAGCAACTTCCAGGAAGTAAATTTCAGGGAGTAGTACTTCTGTGTGTAATCGCCATACATGGATTTAAGGATACTGAACCTTCCACGTGGACTCAACTTGTTTATTTGTCAAAACCTGTGGGCACAAAAGGAACTTCTGTATTCTGTCACACCTGTGTTATGCCGTTTGATTCATTGCAATATACACTGAGTTGTGGCAACACCAATCAAGAGCATCACTGCTTAAACCTTGCATGGATTTATATATGATTCCACTATTCTCTTTGTGTAATTATTATCTATTTGCACTGGCCACCACTGACCATGTCTAAGCCTTAATACCTACAATATAGTACGCTTATGTTACAGAGACAGCTTACGTGTGACAGGTCCAGAGTAATCCAAAGCAATCTCCCTATGGCCAAATCCCTCCGGGTAATCCACTGCTCACAGCCTCCCGGGCGATCCACTGTTGGCACGACAGTGTAGGTACAGTATGTCTTGTCACTCCAAAATCTCGACTCTCACTGCCCTCCTAGGGTACAGTCTCTCAGACTCCATCCAACACCCATTTGTAACCTGAACCAGTATCTATCCCCTAGGGTGCCCCTCTTTTTGCACTTCCATTAATATGTCAGTGTCGATGGTGCCTATCGCGATAACACCCCCTCCCCTGAGCACTCACGCTCAAATACAAGATGGCGCTTATCGCAATAACACCCCCTCCCTTGGGCGTTCACCCTCAAATCCTCCGTCATGCCTTCCATCGATACCCTGGGTGTTTGGTTCAGCAATCATCCAAAGATCCTTCTAAAAAGTATAGCTTGGTAACAGGCTGTAAAACCGTGCTCCTAGGTGTCTTCACTAAAGCCTGTCTAACTAACCCATCCTTGCCATATTTTACTTTTAATACCCTGCCAAGGCACCACTGATTCCTCGGGCAGTTGTTGTTCGCTATTACGACTATGTCATTTCGTTGAAAATTCCTGCATGGTTTAATAGCCTTCTGTCGGGGTTCTCAGCTGTAGGAGGCATTCCTTGAGCCACCTCTGCCAGAACCTGTTGGCCAGGAACTGGACATGTGCCCAACGTGCTTGATATGTTGCACTGAGTGTCGCACCTCCCAGAGGTAAGGCACCTTTGGGACCCAATTGCAGCAAATCTGCTGGGGTGAGGGCTTTTAGCTCATGAGGCCCCTCTGGCACAGGTGTGATGGGCCTCTCATTGACAATGGCCTCCACCTCACAGAAAAGTGTTTGAAAACGTTCATAATCTAGGACTTGTAAACCAACTGTGGCATGGAGTACTTTTTACTATTTGCCTCTCCCAAGTGCCCCCCATGTGCGAAGCAGCTGGGGGGTTGAAGACCCATTCTATGTCTTCCTTTGTCATGGCTGCATGAAGCTTGTCAGATTTGGCCCATTCCTTCGCAGCTGCTCTCAAATCTTTGTCGGCCCTGACCATGTTGGTATCATTGTCTGAGCATAGGTGCTCAGGCTTCCCCCTCCAATTAACAAAACGTTTCACTGCATTTAGGAGGGCATCGGCATCTAACGAAGCTAGAACCTCCAAGTGAATAGCCCTAGTGATTAAGCAGGTGAAAATACATCCCCACAATTTTGTCTGTTTTCGTTCTTGTTTAGCTATATACAGGCCAAAACAATCGATCCCAGTGAAGGCAAAGAGAGCCTTTCAGGCCGTCATTCTATCAGGTGGCAAGTCTGCCATCCTTTGAGGTGCCGACACCCAATTATTCTTCCTACATGTAACACAGCCACGAATGATCTTGTCCAACAGTCGCCTACCCTTGGGAATCCAGTACTTCTGTCTCAAACATGCCATTGTATGCTCACGCCCAGAGTGACCGGCCTGCCATTCATGTACCTCCCTGAAGATGATAGCTGTAACATGGTGGTCTCGGGGCAGGAGAATGGGGCTAGCCTGATCTCTTCTGAATGGCACGCCCTTCAACCGACCTCCAGTTCTGAGCAAGTCTTCCTCATCTATGAAGGGTTCTAACCAGTACAATCTGTTCTGCGTAGGCAACGACTTTTAACACAGGGCCTAAATCTCTGCTCCATATACTTCATTTTGAATGGTGTGAAGGATGGCCTTGTTGGCCGGGTGAAGATCCCTGATGCCCAACCTTCGTGACTGCTCCTCTAGAGTCAGTGACGGTCCTTTGGTGCAACCAGCATGCAAACTTCCTTAGCCAGGCCACACCTCTTTGCAGCATGTACACTCGCGCCTACTGATTTCTCCCCCCCCTGGAAGCCAGAGTCAAGGCCAGTCAGTTCTAGGCGCTCGCTCGAACAAGCCACCCCCTCTGCCCTCCCCCCCTTACCCCAGTATAGAGGTTTGAAACGTTTCGAACAGCCATGCCTGGTGTTGTGACCCGGTGTCAATAGATTTTGTTACAGACACTCAGAACCAGTAGAGGTATGTGTATAAAGGGCTTTAGTGTGCAAGAGTATCTTTTTCCTACAACATGATTGTATCGATGTTGGAAAGGAACGTAGGTGGAGGACCTGTATACTGACATCCTGATAAATAATCATAGTAAACGATGTGTGTTGAGAATGATGTATTATGTCTTTTCTCATCCATTCTCTTTCCCATATTCACAACCCCGGGACTCCTCTCTCTCCTACACGCCCTCTCACCCTCATCCCCCACTCCCACCCTTCCTCACACCTCTCGTACCCTCTCGTCCTCCTCTCATGCCCTTTCTTAACCAACATAACTTTAGGTAATAATGACATGAGCCATCTCACATTGATTTGTATTATACATGCCAACTGTTTTGTCGTGTTGTAATCAGTTATGTGACAGATGCACTGTAACTTTGACTTTGACATACAGTTGTTTATTGGTCATACAGGTTCTGTGTGGTTATTGACGTCCATTCATTCGTGTTAATGTGGTAATTTAGGTCTTATCTTACCGATATAACAACGTAAAGTGGCTGTCCAGTCATTTCTGCGTTAAGTAAATGAATCAGGATCGGCTCAACTAACCACAAACACATCGTAAAATATTCTGGCCTGTTGCCACAACACTGACGCCATGTCATTACGTATACGAATTAATAAGAGTTGGAATCAATAGAATAACAACAGTGGGTAAACATACAACTAGTCAAAAGTGTTAATGCATGTTATGTAAAATAACAAACGTGTAGTTAGTTATACACTGAACTCACTTTATTGCCCATGAGGTTCTGTGTGTGTAAGATGTTTGTGGAAGAGATAGCTTTCTGTGTCAACACCATATGGTTTGTGTTAAGCATGAAAAAGATTGTGGTTATAATTTTGTTTTTCTTCAGTGCTCGCTATGTGAACACCTTCCCTCTGTATTATGTTGACAGGCATGCCATTACAGTAATAAGCATACTTTTATAAACACAAAATACCACTCGTGTGAAGAAACATCATCGCCCCGATCAGTGGGTCCTTATAAGAAAAAACATTACACAGCTATAGGATTTAATACTTTAAGGTTACCTTATGTGGAATATTACAGAATACAAGATTATCAGTACCTTGTCCACCCTCCGTTAGCCTCAATGACCTCGTGGAGGCGCGAGGGCATCGAGTCAACTAGATGGGAGCAAATATTGGGGCGCCTCCTAAACCCCTCCCACACCTCCCTGGTTTTCTGCTCAATACTCTCCCTGGTCTTCTCCTCTACTCCCCACTCCTGCTTCATTATGCCCCAGAGGTTTTCAATGGGATTTATATCACAACCTTTCGTGGGCCAGTCTATTACCTGTATCTCTGGGTGATTATCAGACCATTCCCTTACTCTACGAGTGGTATGTATGGGAGAACGGTCCTGAACTATGATGATTGGGAGGGGTTCTGGAAGTGCATATGCACGAACAGATGATAAAAGGGAGGTCTCTAGTATATTTACGTATTCCTCAGAATTGAGGTGACCTTGAATGGGGACTAGCTCACCAGGACCCCCATACCACATCCATCCGTACAGAGGCACGCTTACTCTCCCGCTTCTAGTCTGTTCTGAAATGTTTTCTCTCATGAACCGGGTACCCCAAGATCTCCAGCAGTGACGGTGCTGAGCTGCTACAGATGAGAAACTGGTCTCATCCATGAATATAACTTTCCGCCAAAACTCTTGGCTAGCGTTTACATAACGGTGTGCGAACTGTAGCCAAGCTGCTCGCTGATTTTCTGTAAGTTCTTCCTTACTTGCTGGAACATAACAGTCTCTTCCGCCATTGTGAAGGCGCCGCCTTACTGTAGAGACATGACACTCTAACTGCAACTCCCTTGTGAGTGTGACAGCAGTTTTCCTAGGACTTTGTTCTACAGCAGTAAGGAGTCGCCGGTCATCTTCTGGTGACGTTACCCGTGGTCGCCCTGGTCTGGCCTTGGTCTTGACGTGGCCCTCCTCTGCATCCCTCCTAACCCACAAACGCACAGTCTTTTTGTCAATGGCCATTTCTCTGCTGATCTGTTTTAGGGGTTGGGCAGCTTTATAGCGACCAACGATTTCAGATCTGTGCTGGATAACCTCTGGCCTGTTGGCACGAGTGCGTGGAGCAGGTAAATGTCCCCTTCGTGGCATACCTATGAATAATTGATTGACATTCATATTGACACTAATTGCAAGGATTATATATATATATATATATATATATATATATATATATATATATATATATATATATATATATATATATATATATATATATATGATTTTGTGTTTGTGATGTGTGTGTGTGTGTGTGTGTTCAGGATAAGCTCCTACATCTTTAAATGTAGAAGCTTGATACTTACCATAATGGCCTACTTTTACAAGATAAACAATTGGATTAACCTAAGCTTCCTCTGCTTGGTTCTCATCTTCCATTCTCTGATAACACCATCCATACGGTGATAGGGATATTTCAAACTACATAAGTAACATCAACAGTATCACATAACTACAGAAACGTGGAAAAGGATGTTAACCAACTGTGTAGTGTGGGTTCAAGCTGATAAAGTGGTTTCCACGGACAACCTTCGTGGGGCTGCAGCCACAGGCGACCTCTGTGGTGATGAACGCCACTGCGCAAACGTTTACAGTACGCAGGAACACCAAAACAAACATGCATAATTACTATGAGTATTTATGCCACGGAATTATTTACTTCCCCAACTAACTAATCAACATTTCAGAGTCTCAAACATAGAAAGGCTACGGATATTCATTATGAACAGTATGTGCATAAAAGGAATCTATAAGACGAGCGAGTCAGGCTTACCTTCACAACAAGTGGCTTGGTAACGGCATGACTCTGATGGTTGAGTGTATGCAAGACATCACCTCGGTGAATCATTCGAGCTGCGTATTCGAATCTGTGAGGTACTACTTATATATCAACAGTTAGAGACACAAATTACAGTAGCCAATGCTGATTATAACTTTTTGATAACAATTATAGTGGTAGAATATTATAAATAGGCAGTGGATGTCTTTGTGTGGCCCTAACAACACAGTCATCATTATGAACCACAGTGGTATATTGGAAATGTCGTTATTCTGTTGACTGTCTCTAAAGGATTGATATATTTGCACTTTATTGTCTCAGATGTTTGTCCGGAAAAAAGACAAAAAGAAACCATGTGATTGTCACCTGAGAGAGTGCGAATGTGGGAAAGGTATTATCAGTGGCCAAGGCTGTTCACTCAATTAATGTGCTATCATAAATCACTACACCGGACAAACTAATCCCAGATATGGTTATCGCTACACAGCTGGTTGACGTTATCATTGGCCTTGTTGGCCACGTGCGTCATTGCTAGTGTTAGTAAAGGATAGCGCGTGTGATACCTGCCTTACTCGTCATACTCACACACCATAGGTAGACCAGAGCCACATATCAACTGATATAAAATCTCTAGGTAATGTTGTTCATATTGATGGGCTCATTTCTTACGTAGAATGTCATGTTGACACAAAGCTATCTCTTCTACAAACATAACATCTTACACACACAGAACCTAATGGGCAATAAAACGTGAGTTCAGTGTATAACTAACTACACGTTTGTTATTTTACATAACATGCATTAACACTTTTGACTAGTATGTTTACCCACTGTTGTTATTCTGTTGATTCCAACTCTTATTAATTCGTATACGTAATGACATGGCGTCAGTGTTGTGGCAACAGGCCAGAATATTTTACGATGTGTTTGTGGTTAGTTGAGCCAATCCTGATTCATTTACTTAACGCAGAAATGACTGGACAGCCACTTTAAGTTATTATATCGGTAAGATAAGACCTAAATTACCACATTAACACGAATGAATGGACGTCAATAACCACACAGAACCTGTATGACCAATAAACAACTGTATGTCAAAGTCCAAGTTGCAGTGCATCTGTCACATAACTGATTACAATACGACAAAACAGTTGGCATGTATAATATAAATCAATGTGAGATGGCTCATGTCATTATTACCTAAAATTATGTTGGTTAAGAAAGGGCATGAGAGGAGGACGAGAGGGTAAGAGAGGTGTGAGGAAGGGTGGGAGTGGGGGATGAGGGTGAGAGGGCGTGTAGGAGAGAGAGAAGGGTCCCGGGGTTGTGAATACGGGAAAGAGAATGGATGCGAAAAGACATAATACATCATTCTCAACACACATCGTTTACTATGATTATTTATCAGGATGTCAGTATACAGTTCCTCCACCTACGTTCCTTTCCCACATCGATACAAGCATGCTGTAGGAAAAAGATACTATTGCACACTAAAGCCCTTTATACACATACCTCTACTGGTTCTGAGTGTCTGTAACAAAATCTATTGACACCGCGTCACAACACCAGGCATGGCTGTTCGAAACGTTTCAAACCTCTATACTGGGGTAAGGGGGGGAGGGCAGAGGGGGTGGCTTGTTCGAGCGAGCGCCTAGAACTGACTGGCCTTGACTCCGGCTTCCAGGGGGGGGAGAAATTAGTAGGCGCGAGTGTACCACGATGAATAGGAAGACCACAGCTTCACGAGTGGTGCATCAGAGATGTCCATTTTTACTGTGAGGGCAGACAGACCATAGTTCCGCCTCACCTCCAAGTCATCACCTAGCTGTGAAGATAACTCTCTTCCCTCTAGCCACCGGTCTTCGTCAGCATATAAAAACTCAGGGCCTTGGATCCACCTACAACCCATATGCAGATCCTGTGCACGTAGCCCTCTGCTAACCTCGTCCGCCGGATTCAGTGATGTGCTGATGTGTCTCCACTGGTTGACCCTAGACAATTCCTGGACCACCGCTATTCTGTCTGCCACGAAAGTGTGGAAACGTCGGCTTTCATTGGGGGATATACTTTAACATGAGCATGCTGTCTGTCCAGGAGAAAGATTCATCACTGACGATGGTGAGCTCATTCTTGATCATCGCAATTGTCTTTATCACAAGGACTGCTGCAGAAAGTTCCAGCTTAGGTATTGTCTGTTGCTTAAGTGGCGTCAGTCTTGCCTTTCCATATACAAAGGAACATTTCACATTACCCGTGGTCCCCACTAGTCACAAGTAAGACACTGTGCCATAAGCCACCTGTGATGCATCACAAAAGGTGTGTAACTGCACGGAGGTGGTGGCCTGTCCAACAGACCCGTTGTTGTAACATCTGGGCATCTGGAACCCCTCCAGATGACCCAGCTCCTCCAGCCAAGTTGTCCACGCGACTCTGTTGTGCAGTAACAGTGGTTCATCCCAGCTCACTCTCCGTTTGCATTCGTCCTGAAATATCAGCTTTGCTCGAATAATGAATGGGGCCACCAAGCTCAAGGGATCATACGCTGAACTGACGAAACTCAAAATCCCCCTCTTGGTAGTAGGTTGCTTTGGCACCTGTACCTTAACTGCTAAGAGATCTGACTCTAGGTTCCAAAGCACTCCTAGAGCCCGCTCCACAGGCAACTGATCTTGATGAAAGTTGAGTGTTCGCAGGCCACTATGTCTCTCTTCCAGCGGGACAGATCCGATGACCTCCTTGGCATTGCTAGCCCACTTCGTTAGTCTGAAGCCCCTGCAGGCAAACATCTGTTGGAGGTGTTGGGACATTTCCGATGCCTCCCTCTCTGAATCCATGGAAAGAAGTAAGTCGTCACCGTAAAAGTTTCTTTCAGCCTGAGCTACCGAGCTGGGAAAGTCATCTCTATGGTCCTGGAATGTCCGACAGAGAGCATGTGTTGCACAAGACGGGCTCCATATTCCTCCAAACAGGTGCACTGTCATCCAATTAGCAACTGGCCATGATGTCAAGTGCCCCACAGGCCACCATGGAAAATGAAGGGCATCTCGATGCTCTGGTGCAACCTTGATCTGTTGGAACACTGATTCCACATCTGCCATCACTGCAGTACGTCACTGACGAAATCTAAACAGTACTCCCATTAAACTGTTATTGAAGTCGGGGCCCTGCATTACCTGAGTGTTGAGTGAGAAGCCTTCGTATTTGGCTGCGCAGTCAAAGACAATGGGCTTATTTGGGTTGAGTACTGGGCGGTACAGGAGGTACCATACAACGGCCAATTTGGTGTGGTGTGGCTCCTCCAGGGTCACCTCGGCATACCCCCGAGCGAGGAGTTCACCCATCTCATGTGTGTACTTCTGATGTAGGTGCTTGTCCTTCAGAAACCTCTTGCGTAGGCCTTCCAAACGACGAATGGCCATGGCCTGGTTGTCAGGGAATCCCGGATTCTTACTGCAGAATGGTATTGGGAACTCGTTGTTGCCATTCTCGAACTTTCCAGACCCAGACCACAGCTGAAGGAAGCGTCTGTCCTCTGCTGAGTAAGTGTTGGGTGACAGGCAAGCAGCGCCCTCATCTATCTCCCAGAATGATCACACCTGTCTTTCCAGGCAAGTATCAGAAATTTCTGACAAGCTAAGTAGGCACCCTGTCTGGCTTGTCCATTCCTGGTTACTACTGTCAATCGGTCATGAACTGTCCAGCCTAGCCTTGTCCTGACAGCGAAAGGCATTCCATCCCTCCCTGTCCTGACCTCCAAAGGGGATCAAAGCCTCAGGAGTGTCCTGTCCAATCAACAGCTCGACCATACCTCCTTGAGACCCTGTTGTTAAAACTATCAGATGTATCCACTGAGCCAGCTCATGAGTAGTCACTACTATTCTGTCTAACATAGATGGGAACTTCTCCACTGTTAGGACCTTAGACAGGTTAATAGCCCTCCCTTTCTTTGTGCTTGTCCCTGAGATGCCGAGGTCTACTACTGATGACTGGTACAATGATTCATGCACAAGGGTTCCCATGTACAGTTGAGAGGTTTCCCTTCCAGGTCAAGTGATCTAGTCAGCGCCTGGGTACAGAATGACCTATCACTGCCTGTTTCCAAAAGAGCTGATGTTTTCACCATTCTCTTTTGGGGAATCTCTGCCCCCCACACCTTGACTTCAACTATTGGTAACGCAGTTTTTCCCTGCAAATGTCAGATGTCCTCGCTGCATCCAGATTCTTTGCAACCGGTATGTGCCCTCACAGTGTGCAGATGGCTGCATTGGCCCGTAGCTTGTACCCTTGAGTTCGTGGCTGCTGTTCGGTCTCCTGCTTCGACATTTGCTGTGGTCCTTCCCTCGACACCTGGATCGGCCTTGATCCGACCATCAAGTTCTTTCTTCCAACCAGGATTAAACTGAGTAATGAATTTACTAAGTCCCTCTCCTCCAGTCAGGTTGAACGATCCCATGTTCAGCGATCGATGTAACAAAGTTGCATGTTCTCCCCCGCACCCCCTATAGCCACAGCGAAGGAGTGACTGACACTCGGGAGCGTGATGTCCTACTTGCAGGCACCGGAAGAACCAATTAAGTTTCCGTAAAGTGTGAACTCTATCGCTGACTGTCATACTCTGGAATCGACTGCATCTCACTAGGCCATGTGTCCCGGCACATAGGGTGCACCTGAACTGGCCCTGACTGTTCCCTTCCCTTTGGGGGTTTGTTTCCCCTGCTGTAGTCAGGCCTACTGCACTGTTACTCGGGTGTGACCTTTCTCCCTGCAACACTTGCATGTCGTCCAGAGCAATTGCGTTTTCCTTGAGGAATTGCACTAGCCACTTGACCAGTCCAGTCCTATTTCCAGTTGTTTTCTGATATTTTCTTACTTCAAAGATACAGCGTTCCCTCAGTCTCTGAGGGAACTTAATTAACCCATACCCTCCCGTCATTGTACGTTGTACGACGGTCCATAGGAGCCGCCATAGACCCGTCGTCGTACGCTGTACGATTTGCAATTGCAAGGCACATTGTGTGCACATTTTTCAAATTTTGTGGGTGATTCGTGACAGGCAGACGGGTGAGACCTTCCCCTAGCTGCCACCAGACAGCTAGTGATGGTATATATATATATATATATATATATATATATATATATATATATATATAATATGAGAGAGAGAGAGATAGAGAGTTTATTGGAGGAAGAGGGAAGAGAGGGAAGGGGAATGTGTAAGGAACAGTGTGTCTGTGACAATATTCAATTAGTACAACATAAACAGGTAATATTTGTATATTTTGCAATGTGAACAAAAGAACAATACTGATCATGTGTGTGAAAACTCAGTGAGTGAGAGACAAATATAGTGCTGGCGGGAGAGTGGGAGGTGTGTGGCACGAGGTAGGTGGGATGTGAGGTGGAGCAGAGGTGAGGTGGAGCATCTCTAGTGCTTACCTCCCACCACACAGCAATCCCGCACTATTTATTATAGGGCTGTGATAAGTGTACATACCTCAAATCAAATTTTTCAAAGTGTATGTTAGTGGAAACAACAGTATCAGCTAGTCAAGTGTGCCAGAAATCGGCGTTTTACAGGTGGTACCATTTTGAACCTAAGTTATTTTCACTCATATTTTTATATACATATATAACCACAATATTGTTGCTGTACATGTACTTTTGTAACAAATAACTGTAAATATATGTATTTAGGTTGGCTTTGATTAGTTACCCTCCTCCTTCCGACTGTAGAAAACGGAACAGCCACAGCAGCCCGGCCACAGAACACCTGGCTGACGTGAAGGGGGACGCACTTTAGGAGCACTTGGGGGTGATCGGAGCAACTTTCTTGGTGATTTTCATTATTTACTCACCAAAAGGAAATGTTTTAGCAAAAAAAAAATCGAAAATTAATTGGATTTTTCAGGTAATGGAGGGGCCCCCCCAAAACGGGAGGGTACGGGTTAACAACTGGCGAAACATATGTCTGTTGTCCAGTTCAGATATTAAGCCCATCTGCTCCAAGTGATTAATTGCAGCCCATAATGGTAAGCCAACCGACGTATTCCCTCATTGTCAATGGGTCTCACTGAGGGAGTTTCCATGAGAGATTTGATTACGTGATCAGCATACGCATAATCATCCCCAAACCTCTCTTGTAGAAGTTGTAGTGCCTTCTTATAGGCCTCTAGAGGATCCAGGTAGTCACATCCCACCAGCACCCATTGTAGCTCCTCACCGACACAAGCATCCATAAGCATCTGATACTTGGAGGCTTCTGGCACATTCTCGTTTTTCACGTAACGCCAAAATGAGTGCATAAATTGCCAGAATTCAGCTCTACTCCTTTCATGGAATTTTGGCAGCATTGCTTGTGGCATGGGGTTGTCGCTATGAGTTCCATCATATCAGAGTCCTTGGTTCCCTCCCTCTCGGGATCCTGATGCGGTTGTGGACGTCCAACCATTACTGCACTGAGTGACAGGGTGGCTGTGGTGGGAGCATTTGTAGTGCTGTGCATGTGGTCAGAGCTGGCGTTTGTCTTCTCATCTTGCGAAGTAGATTCTCTCTTCATGTTCTGCATCAGTTTTGCCTCGAGTGTTCTAAATTCTTGCATCACCTCCACCATGACCACCTTGGCAACGGTGGCAGCTTCAGTTATGGGAGGCCCTTCCAGGGCTAGGTGCAACTCCCGCCCACTGTCAGATGACTCGTCTCCCCTTTCTAGCATTACCAACTCCTGGCATGCCCCAGCACTGTCCGAGACTGAGGCATCTATCAAATCTGATGGTGTCAAATCCAAATGGCTAGCGTCGGTGTCCTGACCCACCCATCCCAGATCATCCATGATTCTACCTCCTGACAAGTCCTTCTCCTACTTATCTTAAGCGGTTCAGGTGTATGGCCCAGCAGTCAAAGTATAGGGCCAATGTTCAGTGCTTCTCTCGTAGTGTCTATAGTCGGAATCCCGGCCGTTTGCGGGTGAGGTGTGGCCCGCACCTGTGTACAGTTTTGCCACGTTTTCTATACCGTTATCTCTCTCTCTCTCTCTCTCTCCTGGCGGGAAATGAGCCACCCTGAGTACTTTTGATTCTTTTATAAGTTATTTATAATTGTGCTTTCATTTGTTAATTTGGTTTTGTTATATTTAGTAGTAGATGGAGTGTCAAAGTTACTGTCTGCTGAGAGGTTTGTTACGTTACTGATTCATACACCCCGACGTAGTGGGTTGTGGGTGTAGGTGTGGGTGGGAGTGTGGATGTGGGTTTGTTGGGGTGGTGGTCCAGGGGGGAGGGGAAGTGTGAAGGGGGATTTGACCTGAGACACCCAGGAGGGATTAAGAAGGGAGGGAAGGGGAAGGGGGGGCTGGATTCACCTACCACGTGGTCAGTATTAGAAGAGAGAGAGAGAGAGAGAGAGAGAGAGAGAGAGAGAGAGAGAGAAATTACGTGTATAGATATATGTGCATCAATAGGAACAATGTATATCAGTGTGTGCAGTATGTACAAAGGAACAAATGAATACAAAGAAGGCAGTGACAGACCTCTCTCTCTCTCTCTCTCTTTCTCTCTCCTGGGTGTGTAAGTATTGCCACTCACAAGAATTACATGAATTATTTCTTTTACTTTGGATATTGGCATATTTCTTCTTTTTTCAGGCTCATTATCTTATATCCATAACTGTGATATTATTACCCACCCTAAAACTACGCTAAAAACCATTAAAAGTGACTACAATATCTTTTAGCAACACTGTACAATATGTATGCCATGTTTCTGTGTTACTGTATAAATATTTTATGCATAATAAGATTACTGTTGATTCATCCATCAAAATACACAAGTGTAAGTTTTATTCATCTGAATTTATCGAATTTGTGATGCCTTGTACATAAATAGCTTCCGTTTCACATCGCAAGTTGGGGAAACGTGGCACCATTGTACACAGGTGCGGGCCACACCTCACCCGCAAACGGCCGGGATTCCGACTATAGTGATCAGTATGCGTTTAATTTCACATGCCGCGTATACTGTCACGTGCACCTAATATGCATCCACTCGTACATCCAGTGTGTATTAACTCGTACATTCAATGCGTATCAGCTCGTACACCCAATGTGTATCAACTCAAACATTCAGTGTGTATCAACTCGAACACTCAATGTGTATCAACTTGAACACTCAATGTGTATCAACTCATACACTCAATGTGTATTAACTCGCGCACCCAATGTGTATTAACTCGTACACTCAATGTGTATCAACTCACACACCCAATGTGTATCAACTCAAACACTCAATGTGTATCAACTTGAATGCTCAATGCGTATCAACTCAAACACTCAATGTGTATCAACTCGTACACTCAATGTGTATCAACTAGAAACCCAATGTGTATCAACTCGAATGCTCAATGTGTATCAACTCAAACGCTCAATGTGTATCAGCTCGTACACTCAATGTGTATCAACTTGTGCACCCAATGTGCACTAACTCGTACACTCAATGTGAATCATCTTGTGCACCCAATGTGCACTAACTCATACACTCAATGTGAATCAACTCATGCACCCAATGTGCACTAACTCGTACACTCGTACCGATTGTGTACCGACACCCAGTGTATTTACAACCGAGGTGTATTACCTCGTAAACACGTACACGACCTGTGCATCCAATGTATTAACTCATAAGCCCATACACCCAATGCGTACGTACACTCAATACGTATCAATTCACAAACTCATATGCCCAATGCGTACGTACGCTTATTGCGTATTAGCTCGTAAATTCTTACTCTCCTGGCCTGTCACACTTATCTGTCACACAGCCACCTTATACTACTGTTAATTCCGCCTATGTTGATGAGAACTTTGGCTCTGCGCTAACTAGTGCATGGTTACTGTCAAGATTACATCTAGATCACTTATATTTAATTGCTACAGTCCATTTCCATTCATATTACAGCAGGCCTTCATCCCCGAGTTAGTGTTACTCGCTCAGGCACCATTCTTAGCGTAGTTGTGAGCGTGTATCTACGAGGGATAATGAGTGACTAGATGTTGTGCCACTGAGGGTAAAAAACCTCCTCGCTGTTATTCGCTCAGCATTTCTGAGGAGGAAAAACTCCTTGGCACGACACTACTCTCATTCATCCTCGCACAGCACACATAGAAGACGGTGGTATACAAACAGCCACCTTTACTCTACTCTACTTAGTCTTCTATGAATATACACAGTCACGATTATCTATACTGGTCATCGCATCTCACTGAATAAATATATACTTGTTTAATTCCAATTTTCCAATTCCAAAACTGTTATAACTGTACAGTGAACCTATTTCACCGATGACTCAGGTTTCCACAAACTGGTTTCACTGCACTTTACACCGCTATCCACTCGATCAAGCCTTCAGGTTCTCCTCTTCATTGCCATATCCACACCACATGGACTTAACTAAAAACAGTTAACCCATAACTCAGTGTCAGGCAGGTGATAAAGCCAGCCCGCCATAACTCAGTGTTGTATGGGCGGTAAAGTGTGAAGCGGCCTGGGACCTGGGACGGGTGGACTCACTGTGCAGCCTTCAGGATGAGTAACCTCACGTGCCTGGCGACTCATTGTTTCCCGACCATACGTTTTGACTGTAATCGCCATGCATGAATTTCAGGATACTGAACCTTCCACATGGATTCTACTTGTTTATTTGTCAAAACCTGTGGGATAAAAGGAATTTCTGTGTTCTATCACACCTGTGTTATGCCATTTGATTCATTGCAATATACACTGAGTTGTGGCAACACTAATCAAGAGCATCACTGCTTAATCCTTACATGAATTTATATCTGATTCCACTCTTCTCTTCGTGTAATTTCTATCTATTTGCACTGGCCACCACTGATCATGCCTAAGCCTTAATACCTACAATATAGTACGCTTGTTACAGAGACATCTTAGCTTATGTGTGACATGTCCAGAGTAATCCAAAGCAATCTCCCTATGGCCAAGCCCCTCCGGGTAATCCACTGCTCACAGCCCCCTGGGCGATCCAATGTTGGCCTGATAGTGTAGGTACAGTATGTCTTGTCACTCCAAAATCTTGACTCTCACTTGCCCTCCTAGGGTACAGTCTCTCAGACTCCCTCCAACACCCATCTGTAACCTGAACCGGCATCTATCCCCTAGGGTGCCCCTCTTTTTGCACTTCTATTAATATGTCAGTGTCGTAGGTGCCTATTGCGATAACATTGGGGATAAATGAATTTTGATAAGCAGAGGTTTTGCATTGTAGGGAAGAGAGTGTGAGTTCATGGGCACTCCCAGCTGCCTGGGTATTTCGGAAGAAAATATGAAGGAGAGGCACAATTGAAGCAAGTTTGTCACTTACGGTAAAAATATCGGTAAAATAATGCTAAAGAAGCAACATCTCTATGCTAATAATGGAGGAAGGTCCTGCCTAATGGCAGGATTATTGATTAACCTAATGGCTTTATTTTGAATTTTGTCCAACTGCCTCAATGTAACCGCTCCACATCCACTCCACAGTGACGAACAGTATTCGATCTGAGAATGCACGTGGCTTTCGTATATTGCGGCCAACTGCCCATCAGTGAAGAATTCATGAACTCTGTACAGAAGTTCCAGTTTTTTGGAGGCATTTTTAGCAAGGGATTTAACTTAAGCTGTCCAGCTTAGGTTGATGTTTAGTGTGACACCTAGGATATCAGCTGTAGTCTATGTGGGAAAATTGACATCATTTAAAATTATGTGGGAGTCTGGGGGATTCTTTCTGTTGCAGAATTTAATTTATATAGTTTTCTGAGCATTAAATGAGACCAGATTTTTTTGTCCCCATTGATTAATTTGGGCAAGGTCCTGGTTCAAAGAAATTGTTGTGTTTATTTAGGAATTTATAATATCATAATGTGTATAGGAGGTACTAAATGTGAAAGAACTATGAAGGGTCGAGTCATCAGCACAAGAGTGTACTGGGCTGTGAGTGACAGATAGGAGGTCATTTATATGAATGAGAAAGAGGGTTGGTGTCAAAACTGATCCCTGAGGTATGACAGCATTTATGGAATGAAACTGAGAATAAATTCCAACTACCATGACCCGTATGTTTCTATTATGAAGGTAAGAAGAAATTAGAGGAACCAGTGATACAAGGCCATAGTGTGACATCTTAGACAATATGGCCCGGTGTCATACTCTGTCAAATGCTTTTGAAATATCGAGTGCTATTGTGTGTGTTTCACCATGTTGGTCTATTGTTTCGTTAAACTGATGGGTATGAAGGTAAAGAGTGTCTACAGTTCAACGTTCTTGTCTAAATCCATACTGACGATCATTGATTGTTTTATTGATTTCTCGGTGCTTGACTATGTGTTTGTATATTAGTGTCTCAAAAACTTTATCAAGAACGGAAGTTATAGCGATTAGTCTATAGTTTGATGGATCAGAAGTGGCCGCCTTTTTAGGAAAAGGATGGATAATTGCTTCTTTCCAAAAGGCTGGAAAACTTGAGGTACAGATGCATATGCGAAAAAATTTTGCCAATAAAGAAGCCAAGACTGGGGAGCAGTTTTTAAGTACTATTGAAGGAATTTCATCTGGACCAGTAGCTTTGTCTGCTGAGAGATTCTTGTACGCATCTTGTGTGAATCTTGAAAGGGGGCATTTAATGGTAATCAAAATCAAGTACAGGAATACTGTGATTTTCTGCATTTAGGGTTGAGTTTGTTGAAAAAAAATATCAACAAGAAGGTTGGCTTTTCCATGTGGGTCACTTACTAGATTTCCATTGGGGGACTGTAATGGTGGAATGGAAGAGGTGGCAGTGAAGTTAAATTTGAATGAAGTAAAGGTAGACCAGAATATTTTGTTATCATTTGGGTTGTTTACTAGTTTGTTAGCTTGTCTACGAAAGAAGTTTGATTTAGAAAGATTGATAATAGTTTTGGCATGGTTTCTGATAATTCTATAATAGTTAAAGGCTTTATTAGTTTTGGTTCTTGTATCAGGGTTGTAGGCTATTGTCTTAGGTTCTGTTACTGTAGCACAAGTGTAGTCAAATTATTTCGGTGAATTACATCTTTTTCTGTAACTATGATGGGGAATGAATGTTTCCATGCCGACTTTATGAAATCCTGTATGTGGCCCAGTGTGGAGTTTGCATCTTGAGAGAAAAAGGAGGTCCAAGGAACATCCATGAAAATATTTTGGAGACCCTCCCAGTCTGCCCTGTCGTAGTACCATTTAGTCACCACGACAGGTTCAGAGCAGGAGGGTGTGGTAAGTGTTGAACTGGTGGTTTGTATCAGACAACGATCCGAGGATCCAAGGGGGGACTTCACTTCAGCATCAGAGTTATCTGAATTGGTTGTTAGAAACAAGTCCAATAGGTGGGGATTTTGATCGGGGTTGTTTGGTACACGGGTAGGTTGATTGAGTAACTGGGTGAGATTAAATGAGTCTGCAATTAGCTCATATTCAAGACCCGAGTCATCAGTTCTGGCTGAATAAGTGAGTCATTCAACATTATGAACATTAAAATCACACAGGATAGTAATTTATGATGCAGTATTAATGCTGAGGACACTTGGCTTTGAAGACAGAGAGTCAAATAAACTCGGCTCTGGAGGGGCATTAGGGGAACGATAAACACAGCAGAAATACTTAATTTTACCAAAAGAATTTGATTTGTTTATAGAATAGTCGAAATAAGGACAATTAAATTTAGTAATCTCCTCTCGGACAACTTCTGATTTAGCAAGGCAACATACGAAACCTTTGAGTCTGAAATTTTGAGTCAAGATATAACCAGGAAAATTAAATCTAGCTAAATCAGAAGTGGAGCTTACTTGAGTCTCTATCAAAAACAGCAGATCTGGGGATTCAAACTGGAGGAAATTGTGAACAGAGTTGATGTTGCAGTGAAGTCCCCTAATATTGAAAAAGAAAATTTTATTGCACAGATGGGCAATTTTGGGGCACCACAACACTGAAGGTGGCACAGTCGCCTGTTGACAACCGGGCGGGCCCTGTGCAGACGACCCAGCCCTGCCAGCGGTGGTCATCCGAGATACCACCGCACTATTTCCCAGTACAGCAGTGGCCATGGTTCTTTTTATGGGGGGGGGGGAGCAGGGATGTGTTGTGGAATGTGTATGATATGTAATGACAAGATCGGTGTTTTATGGAGAAAGGAAAGCTGGTTTAAGGCAATGTGATACACTATGGATGTGAGTGTTGTGTAAGGAGGGCAGCCTGATGCCCTCTGATGTGTGAGGCAGAAAGATGTGTTTCCCAGAATGATTATTGCTTCCATGGCCAGGATCCATCTGAGTGTGCACTGTGCATTATGGACGTTATTCTCTCGGGCATGGAAGCATACATTCCCTTCTCATATGCTTTGACTAATGCAAGAAAGCCTTGGTTTAATCACGCTTGTTCTAATGCTGTCCGCAACAATGAGAGGGCCTATAAAAGGTAACAGAACCAACCCACCCCTGAATCACATCTTGCTTATGTTTCTGCCTGGAATTGTGCTAAGTCTGTTCTTCGCTCTACTAAAAATAATTTCATCCGTACTAAATGCTCTCAACTCTCCAACTCGAATTCTTCCCACTCCTTCTGGGACCTTGCCAAAAACCTTTCGAACAACTTTACCTCATCATCCTTCCCTCTTCTCTTGTATTCTGATGGCTCTGTAGCTATTTCTTCTACTGATAAAGCAGATTTCTTCACTCAGACTTTCTCCTCCAATTCCACCTTAGACGATTCCGGTGCTGTTCCCCCATCATTTCCCCCCCTCTGACTTCCTCATGGCTGACATTAAAATTTCTTCAGCTGATGTATTTTCTGCTATCACTGACCTTAATACTAACAAGGCATATGGGCCTGATGGAGTCCCTCCTGTAGTCCTCAAGAACTGTGCTTCTGTGCTTACACCCTGCCTAGGTAAACTCTTTCGCCTTTGTCTGTCAACTTGTACCTTTCCTTCTTGTTGGAAGTTTGTCCTCATTCAGCCAGTCCGAAAGAAGGGTGACCATTCCTAGCTCTCTAACTATCGTCCAATTGCTTTAACATCCTGTGTGTCAAAGTTTTCAAGTCAGTTCTTAACAGAGACATTTTAAAGTATCTTTCCTGTCACAACTTTCTTTCTGATCGTCAGTATGGGTTCCGTCAGGGACGCTCCACTGGCGATCTTCTCACCTACCATTCAGACTCCTGATCATCATCCTTTTGGGACTTTGGCGAAAGCTTTGTCATCGCACTTGCCGTCTCAAAGGCTTTCGATCGAGTCTGGCATAAATTTTTAATTTCCAAAATGCCCTCTTGCAGTTTGTACCCTTCTGTCTGTGCCTTCATGTATAGCCTCCTTTCTGGTCGTTCTATAGGTGCTGTTGTAGACAGCCATGGTTTTCCTATATCTATCAACAGTGATGTTCCTCAGGGCTCTGTCCTATCACCTACTCTCTTCCTTTTATTCATTAATGACCTTCTAAGCTGTACATTTAACCCTATCCACTCGTACGCTGATGATTCCACCCTTCACCTTTCCATTCGGTTCCAGCAATGTCGATCTCAGCAGTTACTTCAACAAACAAGGGATGAGGCCATGGCAAACCTAATGTCTGGCTTGGCTCGTATCTCTGACTGGGGTAAAAATAATCTTGTTTTTAATCCATCAAAAACTCAGTTTTTACACCTATCTACCCGACACAGTCTTCCATAGGAGTACCCATTAATGTTTAATAATATCCAGCTCAATCCTGCATCATCCTTGAACATGTTTGGGGTTTCATTCACTCGGGACTTATCTTAGAAGGATCATATTGCATCTCTTGTAAAATCTGCTTCTAAGAGATTAGGCGTGCTAAGCCGACTCCGTTCCTTCTTTACCCCTGCACGGTTGTTGACTTTATACATGGGTTTTATCCGTACCTGTGTAGAGTATAACTCTCATGTGTGGGGAGGCTCCCCACATACAGCTCTTCTTAATAGGGTAGAGTCAAAGGCTTTTCGTTTCATCAACTCTCCTTCTCTTACCTAAACCTCTGTCACTTCGACGCACTGTTGCCTCTTTATCTCTTTTCTATCGCTGCTTCAATGGTTGCTGCTCCTCTTAATTGTCTGCTTGCATCCCTCTACGTCTACGTCGGGCGTGTAGCACCCGTCCAGCAACAATCTCTCATCTTTTTTCTGTCCAACTCTCTAATGCAAGAGTTAACCGTTACTCCCAGTCCTTCATTTATGCAACAGGTCAACTCTGGAACTATCTCCCTCTGTCTGTATTTCCCACTTCCTCTGATCTCCAGCCTTTCAAACGCAGTGTGTCCAGGCATCTCGAAATGAACGGATCTTAAATTTGGCTCTCTTTTGTATTGTTTTTGTTTTTTTCTTGGAAGAAATGGTTTGTGGGCCCCTGGCCTTTGGTTACTTCTTTCTTGCATAAAAAAAAGACCTAGGAGAGAAAATGGAATCCAGGTTATTCCTTGAATCTCCCATTACCTTGACGGTAGTACTTCCATGGGGGGAGTGCTGCCTACCCCTGCTACTACTTATTTCGCCTTTCCGACATTACCCCCTTGGAAAGACAAAATTACTCCCTTGGAGTTATAACCCCCAGGTTAAGAACCACTGCTCTGTCAATAGTAGTGTTCCTCAGGGCTCTGCCCTATCACCAACTCTCTTCTTTCTCTTCATGAATGACCTTCTAGGCTGTACATCTAACCCTATCCACGCATATACTGATATGGCTTCACCCTTCGCTTTTTCATTTGCTTTTCCCAGCATCCATCTCAGCAGTTACTTCAACAAACAAGGGATGAGGCTATGGCACACCTGTCTGACTTGGGTCATATCTATGACTGGGGTAAAAGTAGTTTTGCTGGTTTTAATGCATCAAAAACTCAGTTTTTACATCTTTCAACGAGCATTCTATAGTTTTTAACGCTATCCAACTTAATCCTGGATCATCTGTGTACACTGGAGTCCTTGGGGTTTCATTCTCACGGCATTCATCTTGGAAAGATCATAATATATTTCTTGTAAAACCTGCTTCCAAAACATTAACTATGCTAAGCCAGTCCTGTGCTTTCGTTACTCCTGCACAATTGTTGCCTTTATACACGGTTTTTATTCACCGCTGGGTATAGTACAACTCTCATACATGAGGAGGCTCCCCATATACTCACAGCCCTTCTCAACAAAGTGGAGTCAAAAGCTTTTTGTGTCATGAACTGTTCTCCTCTTACTGGCTCCCTTCAGTCTCTGTCTCTTCGCAGCATTGTTGCATCTTAATCTCTTTTCTGTTGCTACTTCAGTGGTCATTGATGCTCTGGACTGTCTGCTTGCATCCCTCCACCACTGTGGCAGGCGAGTATAGCACCCGTCTAGCAGCATACGCTCACTTTTTTTTTTTCCAACTCTAATACAAGAATTAACAGTTACTCTCAGCCCTTCACGTATGCAACACGTCGACTCTGGAACTGCCTTTCTGTCTGTATTTCCATGACCACTTGTTTTTCAAACACAGTGCGTCCAGGAATCTCGAAGTGGACGGATCTTGAATCTGGCTCTCTGTTATTGAGCTAGATAGACGAAGTCGGTGGTCGGGTACTGTTTTCACTTGGTTTGTCTGTCTGTCTATCTGTCCGTTAACAACTTTACGCGAAAACTACAGGTGCGATTTTGACTAAAATCTTTACAATCTGCATCCTATAACATATGCCTCATTACATCAGGGGGGTAACCCCCCCCCCCGGGTTCGCAGTAGGGGTGGTCGGGCCTAAAATTTCAAACGGGCATCTATCTATCTATAGCCCGACGCCCTAATCCCGCAAAGGGTGGCCGCAGACAAAACGCCTCCAAGTCACTCTGTCACCCACCATTTGACTCCCCTCCCCCCAACTCACCCCCCCTCCCTCATATACCTCTCAACTCCATCCCTCCACCTCATCCTCGGTCTACCCCTCCCTCTCCCTCCCTCCACCTCACCTACATACACCCTCTTAGTCAGTCTTTCATTCTCCATTCTCTCCACATGTCCAATTTTAGCCGATTTACTCCAGATTTGATATGTGGCATCTTTGACTTGATATCCTGTTGTGTTTATACATCAGCCCTGAATAAATGACTGGCGGGGACACTAAAATAACTGCCGGGGATGGTTTTGCTGTGCCATGACACTGCCTCTTGTTTTTGTTCGCAGTGTACTGAATATTTGTTTGTGTCTGTGGCGAAAACCCAATTCTTAGAAATTATTGATTGTAGAAGGAAAAATTATCAATAAAAATTATTTAGAGTCGCAACTTGAGTTCACATGTCACTCAGTCACCTCTGGGACTCATCCAGGATGGATACATAATAGTCAAATTATCATCTAACAGTATTATTACAGTCTACCTGGCTCACAGATGACGGGTAGACTTGTCCTGTCTTTATTTCTTCTTGGAGAGAACAATCTTGCGGCCAGGCTTCTAGCCTTTGGTTCCTTTCCTTAAATATATATATATATATATATATATATATATATATATATATATATATATATATATATATATATATATATATATATATATATATAAGGCTCTGGACCAAATGCTGCATGTTGGGGATGATGTATGGCGTGGTCATAAACATTGTTTAGATCTCTTTTTCATTCAGTATAAATCCGAACACTCTGAGAAACTTTGTCAATGAAGACCAAACAAGAGTGAGGTATGAATGCAAAGTGGAAACCAGGGATGGGGTGAGGGGTCCCCCCCTCCCAAGTGTGTGCTCCGAGTTGGTCAAAAAAATTCTGAGTTGGTCAAAAGTGGAGAGTAGAGACTTTTTTTCTTACATAAAAGGAGAGTCTCCAAGAGGACAAAATATCTTTTTACATACGTTTGTCTTTATATATATATATATATATATATATATATATATATATATATATATATATATATATATATATATATATATATATATATATACAGAGAGAGAGAGAGAGAGAGAGAGAGAGAGAGGACAAAATACAAAATACTCTAGTTTCCTTCCTGTCCAGGGAATAATCTAAGGCAAAATCAATTACCATACGGTAATTAATCAAGGTGACTGGGCCTGGACCCCCTTCACCTATTGAATGGTGGCAAAGAGGGGGAGGGGGTCATAAATTTGGTTTCTTTATATCTATTTAGTTGGTCAAACCGTAACGCCAAACGGATCAAGTTGGTCAACATTGTCCTTACCTTCCCCCCCAGTCACGTACTCCTCGGGCCATCCCTGTTGGAAACAGTACAAAATACGGAGAAACACGATCCCTAAATGAAATTTTCTTTATATCATTGACCAAATATAGCAGAACAATAAGGACTGCACAATATTACATAGTCAAGTGTACATACAAACACTTAAAAAAAATTTAAGTAAACAAAACTATTATAGGTGAATAAATTTTACTTATAACGCTGTTGCTGTTGTTCCGATGCTCGTTTTCTCTAAGACTAACCATTGTTCATAGAATTGGCAGTGTGAGGTCTAACTCAATATTGGATGAGATCTGCCTGGCAAGTGACTGTTCTGTTGCAGTCCTATGCAATATGCCAGGTGTCAAGCGGGCACGTCGTCTGTACAACTCTTTGGGCGAACCCATTAACCGTGTCATTGTTGTATGGGAGGGAGAGGGCTCCCCCCCCCATCCTCCCGATTTCCGCTATGATCTACTCCTTCCACCCTTTTCTTCTTCAAAGCCACACCCTCAAAGTTTATCGCCGTTATGACTTATGAGTCCGCCTGCATCGCACGTTACTGCCGGTGTAGTGTGAAAATTTGACTACCTGAAAATCCTAACTGCTTGCGTTCATTGCGCATGCGCCGTCGGCTGCCAGACGTACGACTCATTCGCAGCAGAAGCCCTGCAGAGAGAACAACTAAAGAGATGATTGGTTATTTCGTACGTCAGTGGACTCAGGAATTTTGCCAACTAATCCCGTGCTGATTTCACAATTCAGTCTCATAATTTTTACCAGTTTAGTCTTACTTGCCATTATAAGGTCTCTTTCTCCTTTGAACCGAGCACAATGAGCCTAATTCGGTGGGCCAAAAATAACTTAAGGAGAAATCCTCAGTAAACAAAAGTAGTAGCATGTTGAGAAGGATAAATTAACCACCATTATTTTCATTTTGATTGTAGTTATTACCCTATTAAAGCAGTTACAAAAGATTTACATGGCTTACACGTAATTTCTTCGAAATTATGTGTGAATGTAATCAGTGGTTTGGAGATGTTTAAACAATTACCAGCGATATGGAAGTTGCTTAAGCTGTTGATCATAGTGAAGCATAGGTAGAAATGTCAAAATATACGAAATAAAAGAAACAGAGGTTACATATAGAATTTTAATGGAATTCCAAGAGATTTTATTCAGAAACCATCTGACAGTCGATTAAGTGACTAGTTGTGGGAAACGTGCAGAAACCACGAGATACTGCACTACTTGGTGGTGGCCAGAATTAAAATTCAAGTAAGATGGAGGAATAGAAGAAGGGAAAGACGAGAGGAAGGAGTAGTTGCAAGGAGAGTGGAAAGGTTACAAGAGGATGAGAAAAAGGCAGAGTATAAGAGAGAAGTGGAGGAACGATTGGGCAAATATGAATTGGAGCAGATGGGAGACGTGGAAGGTGTCTGTAGGATATTTACAGAAGAAATATGTGCAGCATGTGATGTGGTGTGTGGAAGGAAGAGAAGACGGAGGGGGGTGCAAGGAACAGCGTGGTGGACTGAAGGGGTGAGACAGGCAGTGGCACAAAAGAAGAAAGCATACAATGAATGGATGAGAAATAGGGGCGTGGAAGAAGTTGAGAGGCGGAAGAGAGAGTTATATGTAGAAAGAAAGAGAGAGGTGAAAAGATTAGTAAGAGAGAGTAAGAAGAGAGTGGATGAGGAATTTGGAAGGAATTTGAGTGTAAAGTGGAGGGACTGTAAGAAAATGTTCTGGAAAGAGGTGAAAAGAGTAAGACAGGGTGGAAGTGAAGTTAGCAGGGAGTGAAAGATAAAAATGGTAGATTACTAGTGGAGAAGGGAGAAAAAGTGAGCAGATGGAGAGAACACTTTAAGGAATTGTTGAACATAGAGGATGGAAGTAATGCGAGTATAAGTGGCTGGGGAATGGCTGGGAGAAGGAGGGAGGTGAGAAGTCAGGAAGAAATCAGTAGGATAGAAGTTGTGGAAGCAATGAAGAAAGTTAAATCGGGGAAAGCCCCAGGAATTGATGGAGTGTGTGGTGAAATGCTGAAGCATGGGGGAGAGATAGTAGTAGAATGGATGTGGAAGATGTGCAGATTGGCCTGGGAGGAAGGTAGAGTCCCAGAGGATTGGAAGTCAGGTATAATTATTCCCTTGTACAAAGGAAATGGGGAAAAAGAAGTGTATGGTAATCATAGGGGCATTTGTCTTCTTAGTATAATAGGAAAAGTGTATGATAGGATACTTATTGACAGAGTTAGAGAAAGAACAGAGAAATTAGTTGGAGAAGAACAGGGAGGCTTTAGGAAGGGAAGAGGTTGTGTAGATCAGATATTCATTCTTAGATCCTTAGTGGAAAAGTTTCTAGAGAAGGGAAAGAAGTTGTATGCAGCTTTCATGGATTTGGAGAAAGCATATGACAGGGTGGATAGACAAGGATTGTGGAAAGTGTTAAGAATATATGGAGTAGATGGGAAGTTGTTGAATGCTGTGAAGAGTATGTACGATGGTGCAAAGGCTGCAGTGCGTGTGGATGGTGAACTAAGTGAATTTTTCTCTTTGAAAGTTGGGTTGAAACAGGGATGTGTCATGTCTCCATGGTTGTTCAATCTGTACATGGATGGGGTATTAAAAGAGGTACAAGGTAGGGTAGTGGATGTTGGAGTGGCCCTGGTGAGAGAGGATAGTGTTTGGAAACTCCCTGTACTGTTGTTTGCAGATGATACTGTGTTGTTGAGTGAAGACGAAGGGGAGCTGCAAGGCTTGGTGGATGAGTTTGGGAGAGTGTGTAAGAAACGGAATCTAAAGGTGAATGTAGGGAAGAGTAAAGTGATGGTCATTGAGAGAGGTGAAGTCAGTGAATGAACAGCGAGGTTGGATGGTGAGGAATTGGAAAATGTGATTACGTTTAAGTACTTGGGTAGTGTGATGAGTAAGGATGGAGGTTTGGAGGGTGAAGTGCTTGAAAGGGTACAGCAGGGAAGAAAGGTTGCTGGTTCTTTGAAAGCAGTGATAAGAAACAGGGAAGTGAGCATGGAAGTGAAAAAGTTACTACATGACAGTATTGTGATACCAACTCTAACGTATGGAAGTGAAGCTAGGACGTTGTTGGAAGGACACAAGTCAAGAGTGAGAGCAGTGGAAATGAGTTATTTAAGAGGAGCCTGTGGAGTCACATGGAGAGACAGGCTGACGAATGAGGATATAAAGGAGCGTTGTGGTGTGGATGCGGATGCGATAGGAAGCGTTATGAGGAACACACTGAGGTGGTTTGGCTATATGGAGAGGATGGAGGGTGAAAGACTGACGAAGAGAGTGTATGTGAGTGAGGTGGAGGGGGGAGGAGGAAGGGGGAGGCCGAGGATGAGATGGAGGGATGGGGTGGAGAGGTATATGAGAGAGGGGGGTGTGAGTTGGGAGTAGGGCAGTGAAATGGCGGGGGACAGGGCGACTTGGAGGCGATTTGTTTGTGGCCACCCCAAACGGGATTGAGGCGTCTGGCAATAGATAGATAGATAGATAACAACCAGTGAGCATCCTTGTCATTGGCTGCCATCCCTCCTACTCACACACACGATCTCATATATTTCTCTCCATTCCATCCCTCCAGCTAATTCTTGTATTCCCCCTCTTACTCACCAAGTCAGACTCTCAACTTTAGCTTCTTATCTTGGCCAAATCATCTCATTATTTATAGTCATTTTCATTTACACATTTTTTTTTGTTGCAGGTAAAAATACCAACGGTTATACATTCTTATTAAGTTACAGCTGCTTCCATTTGTAGCACTCCTCTTTCCTATCTCCTGACTTTTCACAGTACCAGCAACTTCCTTCAAATTTCCCCACTTCACTTACTTGCCCCTTTCTTGCCTTGAATCCTGGATTACGACCTGCCTGAAAAGTGGATGTACTGGACCTGGTCTAGGACTCAAACTCCAGAGCCCTGGGTAGTGCTTCTTGCATGCTTCTGGGTTGTGCCTGCATCACTTGCATTGGCAACTCTGCACTATCAAGAGCATCGATGAACTGGTCCCTCAGGAGAATACCCAACAGGTTAGTTGCTGCTCCAGAGTACACCTTGTGCGACATACTCTCCAGATCATGAGCAGGCTGCTGTAGAGATTTGCCTCGAGCCCGTGCACGGGTCCGGAATCTTGCCCTGTAAACCTCAGTGTGGTACATGGTTCTGCACCTGCTCTCCAGTATTTCTAGTAAGGACTGGTAACTGTTCCTTTCCTCTAGTGACATTATACCCAGAATTTCCATTGTGGCACCTTTGAGGCTATTAGCCAGCTGCACTGCCCTCTGCCTATCATCACAACCATTCTGATCTGCAAGTCACTCAAATTGCGCATGGTAAGCTTCCCAAGATACTCTACCATCAAGTTCCTGAAGTTTCTTTATAACTAGATCTCAATTATAACTCTTCATTTCATTGGTTTGGGGCCTAAAAACTGGGGCATCATAATTAAGTCCTGGAAAAAAACTCCTACGATCTGATATTCAACCCTGTGATGCTACCTCTAGATCCTTGGGATCTGTCAAGATTCACCATACACCATCCATTCTTTTTATATGCTCACTGTACACTAACCTGAGACTCAGCAGTGCAATATTTCTCTACAGCCTCATTTGTCATTATCTTCACATGGTCAGCTACATGCTTCACCTGGTCATCTACATGTTGTCTACACTCCATTACTATTACTTCTCTAATCTTCAACTGGTCGTCTGCATGCTGTCTGCACTCCATCATACGATTGCTTACCTCATACTTCTGCTGCTGTAGCTCAACGTATACTTTCTCCTTCAACTGTTGTTGTTCTTCCTTCATTTCCCTCATAAAAATGACCAGCTGTCCTTGCATCCTCAGTTGAAACTCCCTATTTTGCTCCAGCAATACCCCCTGAAGTCATTCATACTGCTCTTTCTGTTCGTCATGTTGTGCTTCTAGTTGTTCACTTTGTGCTTGTAATTTTCTTCTTTCTGTCCTTCATTCTGTGCTTGTAGTTGTTCACTTTGTGCTTGTAATTGTTCTTTGAATTCTTTCTGCCTTTCATTATGAATTTGTAGTAACTTCATGATTGTAGCCAGGAACACCTCCTCCTCCTGCCCAGCTCGGCTCCTTGTCTGCACCCTCTTGTTCCAAATCGAAGATTAGACTCACTGCAGCACTTTTCTAATGATCCACACTCCTGACACCACTGTTATGTCCCCAACCCACACCGCCACAGACTCTAACAGTAGTAGTGCAGTATACGAAGGGTGTTGCCGAGTGAGTTGTTCTTCCTGTGGTCAGCCTTTTGGTGTGCATCAATGAAATCATCTCAGGCATTGTAAAGAAACACTGGCTTCTTAAGTTCAGTCTTTATTTTCCAAATAATTACACTAAATACTTACCAACTACACGTCATTGTTTTCACAAGTACTGGAGCTATACAATCTTCACTAACTGCACTGACACTGAACTAAAGTCAAACTGAACTGAAACTCCTCTAGTCCCTCCACCATTCTTATGTAAGTTTCCTACATACTAGAACAGTGATTCTCAAACTATGGGTCGCGACCCAAAGGTGGGTGGCAAGAGGAATTTTGATGAGTTGCAGGATCATAGACTAGGCCTAATGCTTTCAGCGAATTTCATTTACTTACCTGAAATCGTAATTATCCTTATTACATTATTAGCATATTCCTAAAAACTATGATAGGCTATATACTGGTTACTGTGTGTGTGTGTGTGTGTGTGTGTGTGTGTGTGTGTGTGTGTGTGTGTGTGTGTAGAAAAAAGTTCATATTCCACTGTGTATATTTGATGTTTTTGCCTTGTGGGTCACGAAGTCTTGAAATATTCCAAATAGGGTCACACACTAAAAAGTTTGAGGACCGCTGTACTAGAATGATCTACCACATTCTCGGAGAAGCTACAGCTACCAACTCGGACACATAAAAAATATCCAGTGTTTTCTTATACTGCATAACACTAAATTATTTAGCATAAAAACTGCGATAAAATGACATTAACAATCACATAAATAAAACACTATAGACAAAAGAGTCCAAAAATTAATGTACAACTTATAAAATACCTCCGCTCACACAGAGCAGGCTAACCGGCAACTCTGATTCATAACTGAACTACAGGAATTACTGAGAAACTTCCAGCACTACCTACCTATCAAATCTCAATAATATATATATACAAGTATATATATATATATATATATATATATATATATATATATATATATATATATATATATATATATATATATATATATATATATATATATATAATTTTTTGTCTCCTTGCCACTACACTGTACTGACATGACATGCTAATATCGTGGGTGGTGATGTACTCATGCAGGTACTCTGAGATGCCCTAAAAGGCACTGACTTTACTTGATGCATTTGCGTTGGTACAGGTGAGTTTCTTTTCCTTTTTTGAATCCAAGGAAGAAGAAACCAAAGGCAAGAAGCCTGCAAGACTGTTCCCTCCAAGAAAATAAGAGGGCCATATTTAAGACTTGTTCATTTCTTGATGTCTGAACACATTGCACATAAAAGACAAAGGAAAGCAGTTCTGGAGTTGAGCTGTTGCTTACATGAAAGACTGGGAGTAATGGTTTACTCTTGCATTAGAGAGTCAGACAGAAAAAGAGTGAGAGTTTGCTACAAAAGGGGTGTTACGCACCTGGCGTATTGATTTGGGGATGCAAGCAGAGAGTTCTGAGGAGTGACCATTGAAGCAGTGATAGAAAAAGAAATAAATATGCAACAGAGCAGCCGAGACAAAAAGACGATTAAAGTTATTTGAATGAACGAAAAGTCTTTAACTTCATGTTCTTGAAAAGAGCTGTATGTGGGAAGCCTCAAATCTCATCCTTCATGATTTATTCTACATACAACTTATTAGTTTCTTGGATGTTGTTTATTTCTACTCCATACACAGAATGACTGCTTAAATAACGGAGAAAATTATATAACCTAAACAAATACAGAATTTTGCTAGTAAGGAAGAGGTGCAAGGGAACCACCTGGACAGATATAAGAACGTAGGAGAGTTGCTGAATACAGTTACGTCAAATGTGATGCAAAGTGTCTGCCCCTCACACCGTCTTTAATTAAAATAAACTAACGTCGTGAACCCATCTTGACGGCTTGACGTACAGCTGAATTCACAAGTCATTGGTAAAGTGAGCAGCACATCGTGTAGTATATCACAACGGTTGTGAGTGTCTGTAACTCACAGACTGTACTTAGAACTGTATGGCCTGAAACAATCTCTTAATGGTGGTCAAAAGTGTAGTGATGCTTAAGCATTCCATACGTATTTACAAAGACTGAAGGTCAGTCTTTCTTTGAAATCAAATGTACGTGCATCTAAAGGGGGGGGGGCGTAGGGAGCTCCCGGTACCTGGCAATCTACAAACGCCTAGTACCAAAGCCAATATACCCTCGCAGTCTAAGGGTGAGATTCATTAACAAACTCATGATGAGGTTCCAGTTGTAATTACGATTTGTTTTGCAGGAAGGACAAGGAAAAGATATGCATTCTGTCTATGTCCATCCATATTCACCCAACAGAAATATATGTTGAGAGAGATAAATTATATATATATATATATATATATATATATATATATATATATATATATATATATATATATATATTTATATATATATATATATATATATATATTCTGCAGCAAGAAAAATGACTGGAGAGGGCTGAATCTTCCAGTACCCTTATCTCTTTCTGCAAAAGTAGATCCAGGTTATAACAGGGAATCAACCGTAAATATGTTTGTGAATTGGTCTTTATAATAATCAAATGCTTTAAATCCACAATGGTCAGTGCTTCCGATGATTTCTCTGTTTTGGACTACCTTTACTCAGCGAAGATACTGCACATAAAGTCAACAGAATAAGCATAAAATCAGTGACCTACAAAGGCTATACAGTTGCAATGCGGCGTATCGCCCCGAGTGTATGTTAAACTGTTATGTGAAACAGTGCTCTTCAAATCGTTATAGCCATTTCTCATTGTCTCGGTACTTATCGCCATGTGAAGTGCTTTATATGTTCGCATCTGTACATCTCTGGCTAGGACTTGTTATTATGCAGGCAGGGTAACGTTCCAAAGGACTTTGGAATGGCCAGTTGTGGTACTGGATGACATATAATTATGATGTTGGTCAACGTTAAAACATTGAAAATTACTGAGTGAAGCACTGATCGCTGCGGTAAGGAATTGGCCAGTTCAGACGTAGACCATTTTTTCACGTCACATTGGGTTATAAACGAGACATATTCTGGCCAAACTGCCAGGTCATGATGGCTGGGGTAAACGTTTGAATATGCAGTTTCATCAAGCTTTTTCACTGACACTTACAGTACATCATGTCTGCCAACAAGAACCTGATTGCCCAAAACATGGCCTAATATAAAAATAGAGTGTTCTTACTCTTGTGTTTTTCCCGACTTACAGGATCATATCGTGTGTCAAAACATGTCTGATTCAGATTTCAGTGAGACAAAGCTTTAAGTACTCTTAGAAGTTGTGTGCCCATGTAAGCATACATGCAGAGGATGGAGGCGAGTTTTTTAATGCAAGAAATTATGAAATGAAGGCCAGGAGCCAGCAAACCTGTTCCCTCCAAGAAAAAACAAAAACATGATAACAGAGAGCCAAATTCAAGATCCATTCATTTCGAGATGCCTGGACACACTGTTTTATAGACAAGAGATCATAGGCAGTAGGAAATACAGACAGTGAGACAATTCCAGAGTCGACCTGTAGCATACAAGAAGGACTGGAAGGGACCGTTAACTCTTGCATTAGAGAGCTGGACAGAAAAGGGATGAGTTTGTTGCTATGAGGGTGCTACGCGCCCATCAGAGTGATGGAGGTTTATCTCAGCCAAACGCATACTGTATTAAAATTATGGTCCTGGGGCTTTCATCATTATTCTTGTCTTTACATCACCCTGTCTTCTCTTCCAGTTGGGGGTCAATTTCTTTTTATCCACATTAAATGAGTATAAAGAAGTAGGCGATGGATGATTACATACCCGATTACATGATTACTCTGGTAACTAAGATACTCGTAGTTACAATATACTCAGTTAAATATATCTGAAACCATCCCCTCTAAGTCTATTCCACCCACACCACCAGCTTTTGAGACTAATCTTTCACGTGCCTTGTATTCAGGTGCTTTAGTGAGCAAATCACTAGTTTCATCTCTCTCTCTCTCTCTCCCTCTGATCTTATACTTTAACAGAAAATCTGTATCGTACACTTAGCTAAAATTTGCTGACTTTTCAAGTGTTTTAGTCCTGCTATCAGGTTGGCCTCTCATTTCACTGGCTTCTGATGGGACTGATAGTGTAGTGTCTTCTTGATTTCAATCACTTCCTCATGCAGTCTTTTCAGTTCAGTGACTTCACTGTGTAACTTTTGAAAAACATTTGCTAACCGATCACACTGAGCCAAAACTTCGCTAAGTTTCTTAGCTTGTGGATTCTCCTCCTCGTCAAACTCATCACCAGAGACGAAATAATTTATCTTACGTTCACTACTGAATTCAGGGTTATCTTTCAAACAAGGAATGTAGCTTGCTAGGAAACTACTTATTGCCCGTGATATGCGAGTTACTTGATGATCAGTGTGCACCTTTGCAAAAACAAACTTTCTCCTGATAGACCACGGGATACAGATGTCGATGTCTAGCAGGAAGTTTGCCCTTCTTGCTTTCCTAAGGAACAAGATCTCATTTTCACTTGTTGATGGACTCTTGAGGAGGAGTACTAATAAACCACCAACAGTAATTATAAACACCAGAAAAAGAATATTTGAGAGGATGGGATATGACAAAGGTGTTTCGATGAACGTACTGTCAAAGTTGTAGTCTCCAGCCAGCCACACAAACATCTTCACTAATGACTGCCAAAAACTAACGAAGGCGACTCCAGGTTCGAGGATCACGTTAAACAAGACAGCAAACATCACCAGAATCGTCATCAAGAAAATGACTCCCTTGGCATATAGAACAAGGAAGTCCCATGTGATGATAGAGAGGAGCGAGAACTGTGGCAGGTAACTGAGAACTTGGATCAGAAGGAAGCAAGACAACACCAGAGCCGCAATACCAAACTCCCAGATGATAACCTGTAAAAAATACCACATGTTTAGATCATGACAATATGTTGATAATACCACATGCTTACCTAATACCAACCTGTAGATACCACGTTCTAGTTTATGCACAACTGTATGTGATACAACACTTTTTTGTTTACACCAATCTAGAAATAACATATGTTTAGCATACGCCAGCCTCTAACTAACACCACATTTTAATTGATGTCAAACTGTAAATTATGCCAAATGTTTAGTTAATGCCAATTTGCAAAATAACTATGTATGCTAATTTGTAAATAATATTTTTTTCATACCATGCCCTATACAATTACGCAAAGTTTAGGCCCAGAAAGGAAGGAAGAGGTCCAAACTTCCTCTTTTTGGACTGTTCTTTTTATTCTTCGTTTTTAGTAAGTAGCACATATAGATCGTCAGAATGAAAGAAAAGAGTTCACACATACCGTCGTCGACGGCAAAAGAGTTTTAAACCCAGATAATAAATTTTTGCTAAGTTACAATCTTCCCCTAGAATATGACACACATCAATCCCCATTACTGCAGGGGAAAGAGGGATGCAAGGGACACATACTTTTGCTCAAGATTCGATCCTGGCCAGGAACTGAACTAAAGTTCTTCCAGCTATGGACTGGATATGCATACCATTAGAACACCGTTCCTCCACAAGGTAAAGCCATTGCCCTTTAATAGTAAATATAGGTAACACATAATTTGTAATAAGTTAATGGATTATTGAGTGGATTAGGTAACTAGAGTTTTTCAGTACCTTCTTTTATGACATTACTAATTAAACTTAGTTGTCATTATAATGCTGGATCCACCATTGACGTCACAATGCACTGTCATGTCATTAGAACAAGTAGTTTATAACCGGTCATGTATCATGGACTCTGCTCTGCCGTGCTGACGAGACATGTGCAACGCAGAGATTAGTTAAACGTTTCTAGCTGGATACAGCCATCCTACACAGCTTAGTTCTATCGTAGGAGGAGTTTGAGGAAGAATAAAGATAAAAAGAGAAAGAATGAAAGATAGAGAAGCATAATGAGCATGTCTGGTAAAACGGGCCTAAAACTCAATCATACACATTCAGACCCGAGAATCAAAGTTCACCGACGTAAATCGAACCATTTACACACACACACACACACACACACACACACCGCTCGCCGTCTCAGTGGTAACACTCTTGCATAGCATCTGCTAAGACGGGGGTTCGCCCATTGCTCGGGGTGCGAAAAGTTTCACTGACGAAGCGGGTGGTTACTGTCCCCCTGGAGCACGGGGATGGGTGTGTGCATGTGTGAAGGTCAAGGCTTTGCCCTTAGATCGGACTATATGAGCTCTCAACTCTCTTCTGGGAGGGTAAAAAGCTGTTGATCACAACCATCACGTGATCCTGACCGACCTGGTGAATTACACACACACACACACACACACACACACACACACACACACACACACACACACACACACACACACACACTCACACACACAACAGCAGCAGCAGCAGCAACAGCAGCAGCAGCAGCTGACTAGTCGGACGTTTATCACTGAGCTCTGCTCTCGGGATACCTAAGTTGTATCTATTTAAGGGTCAAACTCGTTTAGGCTAATTTAAGTGATGATCCAAAATAGAAAGGCAAGTAACAGGAAAAAAGTGTAGCCTAAGGTAAGTAAACAACTGTAAATCAGTGTCCAGGAATGTGCTGAGTTTCCTTACGTCAGACCGACAACATCAAGGCGAGCAGACGGCAGAGTGATGCAACAACTGGAAGTAGAGAGTACCTTTTCTTTAAGATGGGGGGCGCGGTAGCACAGTGGTAGCGCGCTGGACTTGTGATCGGGGGATTGAAAGTTCGAGCCTCGCCCGGGCTGCCGTGCCGGGAGGGGTAGCTCCCTCCTGTAACCCTAGCGGGGCTATATAGTCCAATACAGGGCTTAGCTCGGGGGAACTCCATTTCTCCCATTTTTTTTCTTTAAGATGCCTTCATATTTAGGAAAGTTGCCTTTAGAAGGTGCTAAGAGAAGAGAAAAAGGTAAAAAACAGGATGAAGACTTCTACCTAGAACTGGTTGAAAAGGAAACTTACGATAAGTTAGATGAAAATGTAAATAGACTAGAGAGAACTTTTCAGACGGAAATCGATGAAACTAAGAATGAGCTAAGCAAACAGAAGGAGAAAAATGAAGAATTAATAAAGGAAATTGTAATGCTAGGTGAAAAAGGCCCGACTCCTCGGTCCTAGAACACCTAAAGTGTAGCGGGGTCCTCTTTCGAGACCGGGGCTTAGTTCAATAAAGAGAGGTAGGACACAAAAACTCCAGGCAATAACCTTTACACGTGTATTACCACAGTCAGACACAGGACAAAATCAGCAGACAATACAACACAGTACATGGCAGAAAGTAAAACCTTAACTAGATAATTATTATCTCGCAGGATACTAGCTTAACAGATACTGATGCACTCTAGGTTTAGTGCACAGGTGTACTTGGAATACAGGGTCGCGGTACGCGGGGGAGTGTAGGGGTGGGTCTCAAACGAGGGGGGGAGGAAGGGCTAGGGGTGACGTGCGGAGGGTCAGATTAAAGTTATAGTAATATTGGGAGGGAACTGATGTTACGGATTCTGACAGTATTTCGGACAGCAAGGGGATTTTGACAATTGATTATATTGCTAGTCCAGGTTCTTACAACTGACTGCTGAGAGGAGATTTATTAAAGGAGGGTAGAAGACACTGAGTTTTACTGTGTTTATGGTAATACGAGCGGGAGGATATTACTAACACTTTTTCTCAACTATTTTCTGGTAGCAAGGGACGTTTGGATATTTGACTAAGGAGAATCTCTCGTGCTAGGAGTCTTACTGATTTTATACAAGGGCGTCACTTGTGAGTCTGATTCACCAGAACTTAGTCTCTGCACTCGTCCTTATTAATCCGCCCCGTGATATCACTCGCCCTGGTATTCAACATACACAAAGTCACTGTATCATTGTTACAGTAATTCTGGGGCAATATCACACTTAACATAAGTCACTTATATGGTGGGGGCGGTGGGGAGACACGCCGGCGACAACTCTGCAGGAATAGGGGCACCGCCAGGGAAGGACGTGTCGAGAGGGCACAGGACGACTCGCAGGGGCGTCCTCTCTTGTCCAGTGCTGCAGGTGGCAAAGGGGCCCGTAGTCTCCGGGCTGGGTACAGGACTGTGGCCCTCAGGACTGGGGCCAAATAGGTCCAGGAATCTCTGGCTCAGATTTCGGCTGGAGGTGGAGGTCTTCCGCCATCAGGGCGTGGGGAGATCGCGCCTGGGCGTCCTGGGGAGGGCCTGGAGTACCCTAGGACTGCGGCCCCCCGGGTCAAGGGGCGCTGTCAGGGAGGGACTGCTGCACCGACCTGAATTAGGGTCCATCAGGTGGGTCTTCTCCAGGGCAAGGCATAAAGAGCAGAGGCCGGGGGAAGCCGTAGGGCCTCCCTGGGGTCCTTCTGTGCTGGAAGTCAGGGCACTTGTCTCATGCTAGGGCGGTGACACTGATCGCACATCTCTCTGGCCGTGGGTCCCGGCTACTGGCCGTGGCTGCCCATGGGCGCAACTAAAAGGCGCCAAGGCCAGCTATTGGCTGTGGCCTGAGTGAGGGAATCAGCGCGCCTCTGGACACCTTTGGAGCGGCTATCGGCCGTCTGACGAAGGCGGGAGCGGCCTCTTGCCGTCTCCTGCAGGAGGGAGGGGGAGTGGCTATAGGCTGACTCGGGGGCAGCACCTTCGGAGTGGCTATCGGTCGTCTGGTGAAGGCGGGAAGACCTCTTGTCATCTCCTTCTGCTGGAGGGGTGAGCAGCTATCGGCCGACTCAGGGGCAGCACCTTCGGAGCGGCTATCGGCCGTCTGGCAAAGGCGGGAGCGGCCTCTTGCCGTCTCCTTCTGCCGGAGGAATGAGCGGCTATCTGCCGACTCGGAGGCAGCATCTTCGGAGCGGCTATCGGCCGTCTGGCGAAGGCGGGAGCGGCCTCTTGTCATCTTCTTCTGTCAGAGGAATGAGCTGCTATCGGCCGACTCGGGGGCAGCACCTGCGGAGCGGCTATCGGCCATCTGACGTAGGCGGGAGCGGCCACTTGCCGTCTCCTTCTGCCAGAGGGAGGAGTGCCTATCAGCCATCTCCTGCAGGAGGGGGTGTTGGGCGGCTATCAGCCGTCCCAGGAAGGACACCTTCTGACGAAGGCAGGAACGGCTATCGGCCGTCTCCATATTATCCTCAGGTTGGTAAGACACCGATTCCCTTACGAGGGGCAGGCAGCTATCGGCCGTCCCTAAAGAGAAGGCACCTTCGGAGCAGCTATGAGTGCACTCCTGTAGAAGGCAGGAGTGGCTATCGGCTGTCTCCTGAGAGGCGCTAGTTGGAGCTGGACAAACAGCTCCACCCCGATCTGATCTGGCGGTCCTTTACCCTGAAGGTAGTGTTGTCTTCCTGCTAGGGTGACGGTGAGGAGGCTAAGTGCTATAGGGGCGCACGGCCCGGGCAGACTTGTGTCATTGTCACACTGCATCCTGTGGTTCGGTGGCGGCTACTCGTGGGGTCCGGGTGGCGATGGGGGTGAGTTTCCGGGGGCACTATGCTGTAGCTCACGCATTTCAGAAATAAACAGAAAAGCCACAAAAACAGCTGAACTATCAGCTGATGTAAATTCACTAAGAACGAAAGTTAGTGAAATGGGATGTATAGTTGTCAACCATGAGAGAATTATGGATGATTTCGGAAATGATACGGAGAAAATTAGGCAAGCAAGCAGTCTGATAGACCAAAGTACTAATACTGAACAGAAAATAACACAGGTAAATGAAATGGTGAGGAACTGAAAAGATGAGGTACGAACTACGTATGCTGAAATCGTGAAAGTAAAGAATGATTTAGATACAAAGATAGAAGAAAAAAGTGTAAGAAAGGAAGTGAAACAAATAATAAAAACAACCTAAAATTAGTCAGGGAAGCTGTGGAGATTAACAAATTTATAGTAATCAGTGGCATAGGTGAAGAAATAAAAAAAATAATCTCAAAGGACAACAATGAGGTGGAAAACATAAAGAACATAGTGAAGCAAGTATCAGATGATATCTGTGATAAAGATACAGAAGAACATACAAGGCTAGGGAAGTATGATAGAAGTAAGTCAAGGCCCCTTAGAGTAACCTTCCAGAGTGCTAACACTACAGAGAAAATATTTAAAAATGCCAATAAACTCACAGAAAAAGAGGAATTTTAAAAAGTATAGATAAAAAAAGCCCTAATTCTAAAGGAATGGGGAATACTGAAGGAGAAGAGGGAGGAAGCAAAAACATAAAACAAGGAATGATCAGAGGAAGTGGAGAGTAAATATTTTTTACAAAGTATATAATTAGATTGCAGGTATGAAAGTGGTACACAACCAGCAGGGGGTAAAAAGAACGAAAGCAGTAGACTCAAGCTATGGCATGTATGTAAACAAGATGATTATAATGATGTACTCATTTGTAGATGGAATGGTATCTTAGTTTCTAGAGATGAAAGACTATACCAGAGAAAAGAAACCACATATTATTTGCCTAACTAAAACAAAATTAACCCCAAGGAAATCAAACGATACCCCAAACTTGGAGGAATACTGTACAATGTATGGAGAAGAGATATGAATTTAAAAAATAAAAGAAGAGGAATTACAATATTAATAAAGAAAAATCTACAAGTCAAAGAAATAGAACTAGAGATACCCTCATAAGCAGAGCTGAAGGGAAAGCAATTGTGGCAAATTTATTCATGCCACCAAAAATAAACCCCTGGGAAAAAGGCGAATATGAAGACCTGGCAGAGAGTACAACTTAGAGTTTAAGAGCATTACTACACAGAATGGATGAGAAATCTGAAAATATTACCTTAACTGGGGATTTCAATATAAATATAAATTGGAATACTCTAGACGTAGAAAGCCATGAAAGCTGATGGGATCAAAAGCTCCTGGATCTTGTGCAGGGTTTTTCCTAACACAAAATGTAATGGAAAACACCTGAAAAAGAGGCCTTGATGATCCATCAGTACTAGATTTTAGATGTACTAGGCAAGAAATAATATTTACAATATAATGTATCGCACTCCATTTGGCAAAAGCGACCATGCAGTATTAAATTGCAACTTTAGGATTGCATATGACATAATGAAAGGTAATGAGAGTTACAAAATGAGCCTAAACTACAAAAAGGGCAACTACTATGACCTAAAGAAGTACTTCTTAGAAACAGAATGGGAAGAGAAGCTTAGAGGACCAGATTAAAATGATGCCAGATTAAAATGTATATACAGAAAATTCTGTGAATTTTATGAAATAGGAGTCCAAAATTACATCCCTCAGCACAAAGAAACAGAAATGAAAATAAAAAAATGGTTTAATACAAAAGGTAAGAAGGCAAATGAAAAAAAGAGGCTTGCTGTGGAATAGATACAAAAGACACACCAGTGAGAGGGCATAAAACAACTATAAACAGGCAAGAAACGATAATACAAGGATAAGGAGAGAAGCTCAAAGACAGTTTGACGAAGACATTATTAACCCTTTAACCGCGGGTGTCATTCCAGAATGACATCGACAAAACTGGACCAAACCGTGGGTGTCATTCTGGAATGTTCGTGAATATTTTGAACACTGCACGTTTTTCCTGTGCGCAATTTGTCTCACGTAAGAGTAGCTGTCGAGTTCTTTCACGCCAGCCATCCCACACCTCCCTCCTCCCACCCCGAGGGGGCCCCCCCCACCCCTGCCCTGACACGCATCACTCAGTATCTGTCCAGCTCTGTGCGTGATAATGGCGCTCCGTCCCGACTCATCATCGCTCGCTTCCTCCTTGCAAATTATTAGTGCTAGTGTGCCTTCAACCTCTACACTGAGGAAGGAACTGCCGACGGTGAGGCAGAAGTGGTTGAGCACTCCAGAAATTAGAACAGAGCTGGACAAAACTGTAAGTACTACTCTGGATTGTGGCAGTGAGAGTGATACACTTACAGCAAGTAGTGACGATTTTGCAGTGATTGGTGGTGAACCCTTTAGCATTGACAGTGACAGCTTCCCCCCCACCGCCCCCAACTTACTCTGGGAAAGGGAAGGCGCCTATGGGGAAAATTGGTGTTGCACGTGGGAAGGGCGTGAAGCGCAGACTTAGGTCTCCTACACCAGGCCCTAGCAAGCATTTCCCACCACTTTCCCGTTCCCCTAGCCCTATTGCCCTCACATCTTCTTCATTTTCTGCCACGCCCTCTCCTCAGTCTACATCATCTGAGGAATATGAATTCCCAGCCTGCACAGCGAGGGAAGGCAGGCCATGCAGGCAGGGTAAGCAGGACAGGCCGGCCTAGAACAAAGGGGATGCGTGGCAGTTGGAGGGCAAAGCTGTGTGATAAGCGAGGTGATAAGCGGGGAAGAAGGGGTCAGATTTCACCACACACCAGGTAAGTAACCCCCCCGCCTGCCCCCCGCCCAGCTCCCTCACCCTCGCCACCCCCCCACTCACCACCCCCGCACTCACCCCCCTCCCGCTCGCCTCCTGCCTCACCCCCCTCCCGCTCGCCTCCTGCCTCACCCATTGCCTCCACCTCAGCTCCTCACGGGGAAACGAGTGCAATGCGACCTGCCACTTCCACTGAACCACGCACAGGGAAAGTGGATGCATTTGTTTGGTCTGACAGTGCAGATTTTCAGCTACACAATCCGCCGTTTGACATGACAAATGCGGGAATACAGCCTGCCTTTCCATGCAACGCAGGAGATGATTTTGTTGACTACTTCCTGGCCTTCATGGATGATCCTTCATGGATGATGAAATCGTGCAGTTTGTCAGCAATGAGACCAATAGGTATGCAGCTCAGTGTGCAGCAGAAGGGCTGGGACCTATTGGCTCACCAAAGCAAGTGTTGTGGTTGCCTGTCGGGATCAGAGAGCTGTACGTGTTCTTTGCACTGATGTTCTTGATACCCCATATCAAGAGACATGAGTTGGAGGAGTACTGGCTCGTGGATGACATTACTTCTATCCCAACATTCGGGAAGTATATGTCACGAGATCGGTTCCGACAGCTGCTAGGATACCTGCACTTCGTTGACAATGGAAACCCGTCCCAAACTGACCCTTTGTGGAAAGTGAGGGATTTTCTCAACAGGATTAGGGATCGATTTATGCGATTTTTCCGTCCTATGCAAAAAGTCGCCATAGATGAATCCCTGGTATTGTTCAGAGGACGTCTCAAATTCATGCAGTACATCCCCAGCAAACGCCACCGCTTTGGAATAAAGTTCTTTGTGCTGTGTGACTGTGAGACGGGGTATATCCTTGATTTCGTGATCTACTCTGCAAGCACAATGGACATGGACAGGAAAGACCCTCTTGGCTTCTCTGGCTCCATTGTAAAAGTGCTGATGGAGAGGTATTTTGGTGGGAATCATGTGCTGTACACAGACAATTATTACACAGCACCGAAACTCTCCAAATACCTGGCTGAACACGGCATTGGCACTGTTGGCACTGTACGGAGCTATAGGAAAGAGTGGCCAAGTTTCCCAGAAGCATCATCCTCATCCAAGGGAGATGTGCACCTGACGAAGTCAGACAAGCTTCTGGCGATCAGGTGGTATGACAAGAAGGTCGTGAATATGATCAGCACCATCCACAAGAGGGAATTGCAGAGAACTGGGAAGGTCAGCTACAGGACGGGAGAGCCAATCATGAAGCCTGATGTCGTCATTGATTACAATGTCAACATGAGACTTGTTGATAAGTCTGATATGATGATTGGCGAAATAGACTGTCTCAGGAGAAACACCCGATGGTACAGGAAGGCTTGCCTGCACATGCTCGATATGTGCATGCTCAACGCCTTCCTCCTCTACAAGACACAAGTCGGGGGCATAAGGCAACCATCCCTGAGACAGTTCTCTAAGACTGTCGTGCAGCAGCTGCTTGCACGATTTGGTCAGGTGACGGCATTGATCCCGAGGCGACACTCTGACACACAACCTGACCGTCTTGAGTACCGCAATTACATGAGCCAGCACCAGCTTGTGAAATTGCCTCTTACCGCAGGCGGCAGGTTGTCACAGGGCCGCTGCAGAGTATGTCATAACACCACACGGAAGCCTCGGACGAGAAAAATGAGCACACACCAGTGCCAGGAATGCCAAGTTGCTCTCTGTGTGACTCCGTGCTTTGCCGAGTACCACTCTCTGAGTAAATACTGAAAGTGACAGTGATATACAGTGATGCGACAGTGACTTGCTTTACCAATAATTGTATAATGGATAATGTAGTAATAAGGGATATTTTGCCTGGGAAAAAATGTAAATATTGGCCAGTATAATAAGTGATACTGTAATAAGAGAATCTGCGGCACTTGTGTAATTCTGTGGCACTTGTGTAATTCTGTGATGCGACAGTGACGCAATATAGTAATAAGTGCAGTGTATATATAATGTATATTGCCCAGATTATATGTAAAATAGTATTAGAAGTTAGAAATAATGAAAACATTGCCGCTAACCAAACGTCAGTGAGCGGGTGATGCCGCAGTGAAGTGCGGGCAATTACAGTGCCTTTTACCTACCTCAGTGAACACAGAGTGGGTGTTTATCGTATGTGCAGTGTTCATATATGTTTATAGTACTATTATCAGAGAGTGGTTGGCATTTGGTACAGGTGTGTGGGGCGTAAAATAGTGATTTTACACCCCTCACTTCTAACGGCACTGCCCGTCCTGTGAAAGTCAACAAAGTCATGAAACCTACATCAATGGAAAGCTGAAGGTTAGTACTTTCTAATGGTACCTTATTTTTTTTCTCTAGCTTTATTCTGTGCAGAGTTATTAAGGTTTAAAGGTTTGTTTACATTTGGCTGAAACCCCCGCGGGAGAGGACAGTCAGGGCAAAACAATGCCCGCGGTTAAAGGGTTAATATAAGTAGTGATCAACCGAAGCTATTTTACTGCTACATCCGAAGCAAAACCAAAGTTAAAGATAAAATACAGTCCATTATGGACGAGGGGATCATTTATACCATAAAAAGATATTTGTAAAGTACGAAATAAAAATTTCCAGTCAGTTTTCAAGGAAGAGCATAGTTTTGAGAGAGATGGTATGGAACATGCATGCCCACACATATTACCAAATATACAAATATCAGAAAAAGAAGTACACAAAGAATTAAGTAAATTAGACAAAGGAAAAGCAAATGATCCTGAAGAATTTTCAGGAGTTCAGCAGACCGATACATTTAATATTCAAGGAATCCTTAGGTCAAGGTAAACTACATGAAAATTGGAAGAAAGCAAACACTGTTCCCCTATTCAAGAAAGGGGATAGGCAGAATCTACTCAACTACCGACCAGTATCACTGACCAGTGTTCTAAGTAAGATACCGGAACAGATGACAAGAAAAATTTGGGTAAACCATCTAGAAGAAAACAATATGATAACAGACAGGCAGTTCGTTTTTAGAATGATCATGTGTAACTAATCTATTAAGTTACTATGATAAAAGTTGCACAAACATTACCGAAAAGAGAAGGATGAGTGGACAGTATGTAACTAGATATCAAGAAAACATTTGACAGAGTACCACATCAAAGACTTCTGTGGAAACTGTACCATCAAGGAGGAATCCAAGGCAATCTGTGCTGTTGGATGCAGGATTTTCTCAGAAAAAGGGAAATGAGAACAAGACTAAGAGGAAATTACTCATCATGGAGGGAAGTGACTAGCAGAGTTCCAATGGGTCCAGTGCTGGCACCAATTATGTTTTCAGTATATATAAATGACATACACAGTAACACTGGAAATGGAAGCTATCTAAATATGTTTGCTGATGATGCAAAAATACAAAGGAGAATTACTAACACAAATTTTTGCAGAGAGATACAAGAAGAATTTAAAAAACTTAATGAATGGAGCAATAAATGTCAAATGGAATTCAATGTGGACAAATGTCATGTAATTAAGTTGTCTTTCTTTCGTTCATTCATTCCTCGTCCTTCTGCCTACGGGTGCTTTTACACTCCCTCTTCTGTTTTTCTTTCCTTCATTCTTTCCTATACCTTCTGCTTGTGGGTGACTCTACATTGAATGACATGCCAAATGGTTTCCTGTACACCAGGAAACCATTTACTATGCTGGGTGGTAACCATATAACCAAATTATGGCGCCTGGTGGTTCAGTGGGTAATTATGGTGCTCCAATTGGATTGAGCCAGTGAAGGTTTATATCCATGGGATGGTTGAGGGTTATTGCTCACGTAATACCACTCAGGAATGAATGAGGCTGGTCACTCTCATCTTAAATGTCAGGACCAACTTGCCTAACCCCGGGCTCCTACGCTCCTCATGGGGCAACGTAGAATTGGATGATGGAAAAGTGAAAAAAGATCAGACTGGGGTTACATGTTAGAAAGTTCAACCCTACACATATCATAATGGGAGAAGGACCCAGGAATGATTATCAATAACAGACTATTTCCTGCTAACAACATCAGAGAGAAGGTACGGAACATGTATTCACTGCCTGCTAATATGAGAATTGCATTCACACACATGAATGGAGACATACTGAGAAAGATAATAACATAATTCATCAGACCAACCCTGGAGTATGCATCAGTAGTCTGGAATCCTCATTGCAAAAAAACACATAGATCATAAGACTGAAAAAGAACAAAGGACCGCTACATGAGGGGTACCAAGCTTAAGGGATCTAAGCTACGAGGAAGGACTAGAAAAACTGAATCTACCAACACTACAGGGAAGAAGGAAAATAGAAGACATGATTATTATTCTATATGAATGCATCTCAGGAAAAGAGAAAACATACATAAATGAGTATATAACCTAAGGGGAAGCATCAGCAAGAGGACACTGCAAAAAACTACCTAAAAAAAGAGGTGATAAAGACATAAGGAAATTCAGTTTTCCAAATAGGGCAATTGATCAGTGGAATGCACTACCGAATGAAATAGTGTGTGCCAAAACAATTCATAAATTTAAGGATATGTATGATAAAAATGGTTTAATACATGGGAATGTACGAGCTTGACTCATTCCTGTAAAGATAAAGTTAGGTATGAACAATTAGGTACGAACACACACACACACACATCAATTTTTCGGCACCCATGGTTCCAAAGCCTTGCTGGATGAACCGTTTTGCTGGAATAACTGAGGCCACATACTCGTATGTCACATATAATAATTATTTAAAAGGGACCAACGGAGGTCGTGTGTAATAATTCAACAATACATTTCTTACCTACTATCCTACAGTGTAATCGCACTCACGCTCTGATGTAAGTTCTTTATGGAACAGCTGAGCATGGTTCCTTATCAATGTACTTGACATTGCCACTTCATTCGACGTTGTCAAAACCATTTCATCAACACTCGGTCATACTCGGTACGCTCACCATCTTCTAACATTCATATCCTCTTTCGAATCATTTTCTGCATTGAATTTCATAATTTTCCCCTTTACTTCTTTTTATCATTAAACATCGACGAACATATGTGTCACACAACTTCCGTACGGGAACACCACGGTCCAATTTTTTCAACAGTTCTACCTTATCCTGTTTATTTTTTATTTTTAGCATAATAAAAATGTCTTTCTGCATTAAATCCCTCCAAATAGCTGTTAATACACCTCTGTGATCAGACAGGCGAGTAAAAATACACGCGAAGATAATTATGGACGACTAGTGCGGTATGTCACTGGGTAGCTAGCTACATGTCAGTTACTATGGCGACTGGCTCCCACATGCAAACAACCGTGAAATGAAATAACGTTTTATGCACCCTACACTCAATTAAAAGGTGTCTCAGTGGATATCAGTGATTTGAATAACCACTTGATTTGACTGATGTAGTAATTAAGAATTGAAGTGGTGGTACAGTATTTAACAAAGAGAAAATAAATTAATGACAATTGTCGTATTCCTAAGAACAGAAATTGACGGTTAGGAATGGTTAATTGTGAAAATTTCATATTCACAGACAAAATACATCAATAACACTACTGGTCAACAAAGTTTCTGTGGAGAATTATGAGGGGGAAGTATCATCTGGATTACGACTGAGTAACAAATCGGTGTAAATACAGCTGATACAGCCCTCCAGTCTTTTTGGGAGTTATCATTCAGGTATTAAGCAAAAAAGCGAGAATTGGCTTGTCGGCCTTGAACCACTTTGCATTCATTCCCATTTATTGTTGTATGGCATGTTTTGTCATTGAGGTAGTTTAGCTGACCAATTAACCACAATCAAGCACGATCAAGGTTTGACTACTGGAGCAGACTGGTGTTTACGCTTGACACCACCAGTGACACATGCATCTTTCTTAGAAGCCATACCTAGGGTTAAATGTATGTCAAATGAGATAAGAACGGGACAAAATACAGGGATCACCACCAAGACATGCAATGTAGGCAATCCAAGTGAGCACACGCTAGACTCAAGACTATCTGTGGCCGTCCGGTAAATGAGTCTGGCATGCGCGGGTATTTCAAGTGACGTCTCATAATTTTGTCCGGATTAAAAGAGGTGCCAGACCATCCGATGCCGGAATAGTTGTGTGGTGTGTGTGTGTGTGTGTGTGTGTGTGTGTGAGAGAGAGAGAGAGAGAGAGAGAGAGAGCTGGGAAGAGGGCAAAGAAATGGCAGGGGACAGGTGGATTTAAGGCGTATGGCTAAAAAGATAGATAAACGTAGATATATTTACACTTAACTATAATACATACATACAATATATATACATATATATATATATATATATATATATATATATATATATATATATATATATATATATATATATATATATATATATATATATATATATATATATATATATTTAACATTTATTTTTGTATTTTTGAATTAGTTGAAGTACAGACAAGGTTGGACTTACTGATTTGATGCCATGTGTCATTTCACAGTAGGAGAGTGGCAGGAGCATGATAATGGTGGATATGATGCAGGGCAGCCGTAGGATCAAGGTCCGGTCCACTAGCTGCGTCTTCAGCTGAGAACACCACCACAATAGATGATATTAGTATACTCCATTTTTACTCCACGAACAGACATCACAATTGTACTCCTGCAAGCAAGAGTTCATCGCCGGTCACCTACCAACATGTGTCGTGATTTTGTTAAAATCTCCGAATGTCAAAGAGTATAGCCTTTCCTCCTTTGTGTCCATTAATAGTTTCTTTCACAAAGACGAATGTTAATCCTGAGAGCACACTGATTAATAATAATAATAATAATAATAATAAAATTATAATTATTATTATTATTGTTCTAATCACTGTCTATGTATACTTAGACTGTGATTTTAATATTCATTTGTTTATCATATTTTACCAGTTTTGCCATCAAACAGGGAACAGACCAACCACCACCCCCAGTCAATAGCCACTACTTTGCCACAGCTGCTAAATGAGTGTCCTTCGACACATTTATTCCTACAACTCAGGCAGCACAGTGACCCTTTGGCAAAGAAGAGTACAAAGAATTTCATGCTTACCAATTTATTTCTCATATTACCTTAGTTTTATCCTGCATATTACTTTTACCTGTTTAATGTCGAGAGAGATTGCACAATGACACAGAAGTGGATATTATTATGTAAGTGGTTACGGATAAGGTATAACGAAAGGTCCGATGAAAACGGCACTTTGCTTGAGGTGGATATCCCCCAAACCTGGCGTTACAATTATTCTTATTACTGAATAGTTTTTAATAGCTTCTTGGAACTGACTCAAGAACAAATGGGATGATCAGAAATCATTTCTAAAATATTTAATAATTAAAGAGAATGCAGGAAGATGTAAGCAAGTTTCCAATAAAATGTGGTTATTCATGGAATATCTGAAACATGTGATCAGCAATCATACCACATTACAAGTATAATCAGCAACAATACAGAGGAGTCAGGAACATTATATCATTATTATATTCTTCACATGTTTGTTCGCACCCTCGAACTCTACATATCACGACAGTATCTGTCGGAGATGGTTTAGGGAGCAGTTACGATTATTGGAGAAGTTATGGATTTGAAGAATACACATATCAATCCCTTCTGGCAGCACATTCTTTATTCATGCTTGCTATTTGCCAGACGACTAAACTCACAACCAAAATTAATTACTTTTTGATCTGTGAGGCCACTAGCCTCGAGGCCATTGGCACAGCCATTAGCCATGATTGATGGGCTTTAGGTATTTGATCCCCTGCCTGGGCTCGGGGTTGTGTGGGCAGGTGGGGCCTGTGGGACAAGGGACTGAATAGAGGGGCTGCCAGAAATCAACCTATGTGGAAACCCGCCATGACCAAGGTCGCGACATGCAGGCATGTTAAAGCCTTTGTAAGTGAATGAAGGACTGAATGAGTTGGAAGGATAAGATATAACCTTCATGAACCCTTTTGCCAGCATGGCATACTCCCAATGTCAACAAAATCATACCGGAATTATAAGCACAAAATGAAAAATGTCATCACATAGGTTAGTACTGGGGAGGTGCTATGAGTCAAATGCACAAATGAAGGAGTTTTCTCGCACCTCTCCTTTAATATTTATTTCTTCATATATGACGTTAATCATCTTGGATGTTATTTACGGTATACTGATATTTAAATAAAAGACATACAAGTGGATATTAAGATACACTGCCAAGACAAATCGCCAAAAAGTGGTATTAAGAAACTTCCTGAGCTGGCGAGAATATGAGCCTTCTTTGTCATCTTGTCACATTCCCTTAGGTCGCATCCACACTAAAGCCTCTGTCACACATTCACGGATGAAATGGCGGATGAAGCCGGATGAGAAATTTCGGCCACCCGAGGTGATCCAGCGTATCAAGATGCTGTGACGTCAATGAAGCCGGTCTGAGCACGGCAGGCAAATGGTAAATTAGGGTCTCTTCCCGGCAGACCGCGGTTGCTAGTCAGTCCTTGCCGGAGATGTTCCCGGTGTATGTGTGGATGGCACCGGACTAATGCCAAAACATACGGAGGAAGATGGATTTACACGGTGCCTAGAAGGACCTAGACGATCTCCAGGTGGTCTTTTCCGATTGTCGCCGGACTGTAGTCAGTGCTGCCTCACAGTGCATATAAAAGAACACCGCAGAGACTGTTCCTCATTCTGCTACTTACTTTGGAGAGTGAACATCAACAGACAAGATGTATATTTCTTCAAAGCATGCTGAATTACTACAACTGCAGTTGGCTACAGCTGAAATGGACCTACTGGCAGTGAAAATGATTGTGTTAACACAGAGCCAAGAAGAAGAACAGAGAAGAAAAAGAAGACAAAGGAGGAAACGCCTGTGGGTTAAACCTTGGCTTCTCAGAAGGCCCTTGTATGGCCAATATGAGAAGTTGATGAATGAAATTATGACTCTCGGATGGCCCCAGTCTCTACACAGCGCACACGGACATTTTTAGTGGGTTCACGGAGGCTCCCGCCAACTCCCAGCATCAACACAGATCGTTTTCTTCAGAGAGATCTGGGAAGAAAAAATGAACACTACTCATTTTTTTTTTTTTTCACTCGTCCAGCTTGACAATGCAGGATGACCAAGGATGCAGCCGGACGTCAGGCCGGCTTCTGTACGGTGCTCAGGGATCTCCACGGATGATGGCAGACCAGTCCTCTGGCTTCAACAGGTGTTTCATCTGTGAATGTGTGACCTAGGCTTAAATGCTTGCTAGCGTGGGCTGTTGCGCGCGAGATTTTTACATCACTGTATCACATACAAGTAACTCCACTGAACGTGGGCGGATGTGGCAAGAGCTTCAGTGGGTTACAGTGATGTAGAACCTCTGCTCCCACTGACAACCAGTTGGTGTGAACGAGCCATTAGTCTAGTTACACTCTTACAAGAGCTGCCAAATTTGCGCCAACCGGTGCACACACACACATACACACACACACTCACACACAAACACACACACACACACACACACACACACACACACACACACACACACACACACACACACACACACACACACACACACACACACACACACACACTATCTATCTATCTATAGCCCGACGCCCTAATCCCGCAAAGGGTGGCCGCAGACAAAACGCCTCCAAGTTGCTCTGTCACCCACCATTCGACTACCCTCCCCCCAAATCACCCCCCCCTCCCTCATATACCTCTCAACTCCATCCCTCCACCTCATCCTCGGTCTACCTCTCCCTCTCCCTCCCTCCACCTCACCTACATACACCCTCTTAGTCAGTCTTTCATTCTCCATTCTCTTCACATGTCCAAACCACCTCAGTGTAATTCTCCTAATCTTCTCAACCACATCCACATCCACCCCACAGCGTTCCTTCACTTCTTCATTCGTCAACCTGTCCCTCCACGTCACTCCACATGCTCCTCTCAAGTTACTCATTTCCACTGCTCTCACTTTTGACTTGTTCCCCCCTTGCAAGGTCCATGCCTCGCTTCCATACGTCAGGGTAGGGATCACAATACTATCATGCAGTGACTTCTTAACTTCCATACTCACCTCCCTATTTCTCATCACTGCTTTCAGTGTACCAACAACCTTCCTTCCCTGCTGTACCCTTTCACGCACTTCATACCCCAAAGTTCCATCCTTACTCATCACACTACCCAAGTACTTGAATGCACTCACATTCTCCATATCCTCACCATCCAACCTCACTGCACACTCTGTGACTTCAATCCTCTCAAACACCATAACTTTACTTTTGTTTACATTAACTTTCAGCTTCCTCCTCCTACACACTGTCCCAAATTCATTCACCAAACCTTGCAACTCCCATTCATCTTCACTCAACAGTACTGTATCATCAGCAAACAGCATCACCGGAAGCTTCCAAATCTCACCCTCATTCAATAGAGCCACCCCCACATCCACTGCCCTACCCTGCACCTCCTTTACAACCCCATCCATGTATATATTAAACAGCCATGGGGACATCACACAACCCTGTTTCAGTCCCACATTGAGATCAAAGAACTCACTCAGCTCACCATCCACTCGCACCATAACCCTAGCTCCCTCGTACATACTCCTCACAGCACTCAACAATTTCCCCTCCACTCCATATATTCTAAATTCCTTCCACATACCTTGCCTATCTCTTCTGTCATAAGCTTTCTCCAAGTCCATGAAGGCAGCATACTCTTTCCTTCCCTTCTCTAGATACTTCTCCACTAAACATCTTAGAACAAATATCTGATCTACACACCCTTTTCCCTTCCTGAATCCCCCTTGTCATATGCCTAACCCTATCAATGAGTATTCTACCATATATTTTACCAGTCACACTAAGTAGGCAAATACCCCTATGGTTACCACATACTTCTCTCTCTCCTTTTCCTTTGTATAAAGGAACAATTATACCTGATTTCCAGTCCTCTGGAACCCTTCCCTCTTCCAAAGCCAATCTACACAACTTCCATATCCACTCCACAACAATCTCACCCCCATACCTAAGCATTTCACCACACACTCCATCAATTCCTGGGGCCTTTCCCAACTTAATATTCTTCATCGCTTCCACTACTTCCTCCCTACTGATCTCTTCCTCCCTCCTCTCATCTCTTCTTCTCCCAGCCATTCCCCAACCACTTATACTCGCACTGCTCTCACTCTTCACATTCAACAAATCCTCAAAATGCTCCTTCCATCTCCTCAGTTTCTCTCTCTTCTCTACCAACAATCTATTATTCCTATCTTTCACTTCCCTACTATTTCCCCTTTCACACTGCCTTACTTTCTTTACCTCCTTCCAAAACAATTTCTTACTCTCCCTCCATTTCACACTCAGATTCCTCACAAACTCCTCATCCACTTTCTTTTACTCTCCTTCACCAGTCTCTTAACCTCCCTTCTCCTGCTCCCATATACCTCTCTCTTCTCTCTCTCATCTTCTCCCCTACCTCTATTCGCTAACCATTCACTATATGCCTTCTTCTTTTGTTCCACAGCTCGTTTCATCTCATCATTCCACCATGCTGTCCCTTGCACACCCTTGCATCTCCTCCTCACTCCATAAACCGCCTCACACGCTGCGCCTATCTCTTCCGTGAATATCTTACATACGTCTTCCACCCGTTCCATCTGCTCTAACTCATACCTTCCCAGTCTTTCTTCCACTATGCTCTTATACTCTGTCATTTTCTCACTATCTTGCAATTTCTCCACTCTTCTCACAGGAGTTGCTTCCTCCTGTCTTCCCCTTCGTCTCCTCAACCACTTTCTTTGCAGCTCTACCTTGGCCATCACTAAGTGATGGTCCGAGACTCCATTCCCCCACCCTCTCCACACTCTTGCATCCAACACTTGTCTTCTCATTCGCTCATCCACACACACGTAGTTTATCATTGCCTTTCGTTCAACAAGTTCACCATCCATCCTCCTCATTACTCTCCATGTATACCGGTGGATCATCTTCTGCCGAAAGTAGGTGTTGGCTATTGCCAACCCCTTACAAGCACAGATGTCCACCGAAGCACTTCCATTCCCATCTACGTCAGCTGGCACACCCCACTGACCAACCACTCCATCCACTCATACATTCCCAACTTTGCCATTCATGTCTCCAATCAACAGCACTCTCTCGCTCCTCTCAAACTTGTCCATACACGCTTCTATACTCGCCCAAAACTCATCTTTCACCCTTGCCACTCGATCCTCTGTCAGGGCATACACACATACAATCACCCACGCTTGTATACCTACTTTCATCCTCACCCATACAATCCTTGCACCCACTGTTCCATACTCTCTTATATTCTCCTTCCACTTCTTGCTTATCATCAGACATACTCCCTCTCTTGCCCTCTCATTTTCATTGACTCCCGCACATATACCTAAACCATATTCCCATTCTCTCACCCTTTCACCTTACCATTTAGTTTCAGTCAATCCACATATATCCACTTTTGCATCCTCAAGCACCTGAACAATCTCTCTCTCTTTCACTTCATCATTCACTCCTCTCACATTCCACGTTCCCACCCTGAGAATATCCTTCGTCCATTCCTTAGTCGTAAACGTTTGGTCCGTCCGGGTCCGAGGCGCTTTGTTCGCTTTTTTAGTTAGTTCTTTTTACGGGGTGGGGCACTAACCCACCACCACCCCTTTTAGTCGCCTCATACGACAAGCAGGGGTACTGGGGGAGTATTCTTGAAGCCCCCCTTCCCCCAAAGGGGACACACACACACACACACACACTGAGAAAAACATTAAACTCGTCTTGCTGTCGAGAGCATGGATGTAACTATAGTAACTATAATACTTGAACAAGTCTGAATGTAGAAGACTAAGTAGACTAAGTCAAAGGCTTTTCGTCTCATTAACTCTCCTCCTCTTTCTGTCTCCCTTCAACCTCTGTCTCTTCGCCGCACTGTTGCATCTTTATCTCTTTTCTATCGCTACTTTAATGGTCACTGCTCCTCTGAACTGTCTGCATGCATTCCTCCACCTCTATGACGGGCCCGTAGCACCCGTCTGGCAGCAAACTCTCATCCCTTTTCTGTCCAACTCTCTAATGCAAGAGTTAACCGTTACTTCCTGTCTTTCATTTATGTAACAGGTCAGCTCTGGAACTGTCTCCCTCTGTCTGTATTTCCTGCTGCCTATGATCTCCAGTCTTTCAAACGCAGTGTGTCCAGGCATCTCAAAATGATCGGATCTTGAATTTGGCTCTCTATTGTATTTTGTTTTTCTCTTGGAGGGAACTGTTACTGCGGGCTCATGGCCTTTGGTTCCTTCTTTCTCGCATTAAAAAAAAAAAGTAGATTTTACTACAGGCTGAGCAACTAAGCATGGTGTGGAGGGTGAAAAACTAACATTTTTCTGTCCATCATCCAATGTTTCTCTCCCATCTGGAGCCTATACTCATTTTTTTTTTTTCCGAGGCGAAGATGCACTTGATAGGTTGATGATGATTGGCTGAATGCAACATGTATCTGAGGGAGACTTTTGTGTTAGTAAATAAGCTTCAATTCACATTACCTGGTAGTTATTTGAAATACAACTATGTTATTCGGACATGTTGCATTCAGCCAGTTATCACCAACATGTCGAGTACATCTTCGCCTGGATTTACAAAAAAAAAAAAAAAAAAAAAAAGTGTAGTTGCCCTAGGGCAGCGTTTCTTAACCTGGGGTGCTAGCACCCCCAGGGGTACTGAAATCAATTTTTTTTTTTTTTTTTTTTTAATGCGAGGAAGAAGGAACCAAAGGCCATGGCCCGCAGTAACAGTTCCCTCCAAGAGAAAAACAAAATAAAATAGAGAGCCAAATTCAAGATCCGATCATTTTGAGATGCCTGGACACACTGCGTTTGAAAGACTGGAGATCATAGGTAGCAGGAATGCAGATAGAGGGAGACAGTTCCAGAGCAGACCTGTTGTATAAATGAAAGACTGGGAGTAACGGTTAACTCTTGCATTAGAGAGTTGGACAGAAAAGGGATGAGAGTTTGCTGCCAGACGGGTGCTACGCACCCGTCGTAGAGGTGGAGGAATGCAAACAGACAGTTCAGAGGAGCAGTGACCATTAAAGTAGCGATAGAAAAGAGATAAAGATGCAACAGTGCGGCGAAGAGACAGAGGTTGAAGGGAGTCAGTAAGAGGAGGAGAGTTAATGAGACGAAAAGCCTTTGACTCCACCCTATTGAGAAGAGCTGTATGTGGGGAGCCTCCCCACACATGAGAGTTGTACTCCACACAGGGGCGGATAAAACCCCTGTATAGAGTCAACAATTGTGCAGGGGTAAAGAAAGAGCGGAGTCGGCTTAGCACACCCAATCTCTTGGAAGCAGATTTTACAAGAGATGTAATATGGTCTTTCCAAGATAAGTCCCGAGTAAATGAAACCCCAAGCATGTTCAAGGATGATGCAGGATTAAGCTGAATATTATTAAACATTAATGGGTTTACCTGTGGAAGATTTTGTCGGGTTGATAGGTGTAAGAACTGAGTCTTAGATGCATTAAAGACAACCATATTATTTTTACCCCAGTCAGCGATACGAGCCAAGTCAGACATTAGGTGTGCCATAGCCTCATCCCTTGTTTGTTGAAGTAACTGTTGAGATGGGCGTTGCGGGAACCGAATGGAAAGGTGAAGGGTGGAGTCATCAGCGAATGAGTGGATAGGGTTAGATGTACAGCTTAGAAGATCATTGATGAATAAAAGGAAGAGAGTTGGTGATAGGACAGAGCCCTGAGGAACACCACTGTTGATAGATCTAGGAGAAGAACGATGGCCGTCTACAACAGCGGCTATAGATCGACCAGAAAGGAAGCTAGCGATGAAGGCACAGATAGAAGGATAGAAACCGTAGGAGGGCAGTTTGGAAATTAAAGATTTATGCCAGACTCGATCGAAAGCCTTTGAGATGTCAAGTGCAATGGCAAAGCTTTCGCCAAAGTCCCAAGGAGGATGACCAGGAGTCTGAAAGGTAGGTGAGAAGATCGCCAGTGGAGCGTCCCTGACGGAACCCATACTGACGATCGGAAAGAAGGTTGTGATAGGAAAGATGCCTTAAAATTTTTCTATTAAGAATTGACTCGAAAACTTTTGAAATACAGGACGTTAAAGCAATTGGACGATAGTTGGAGGGTTGGGAGTGGTCACCCCTCTTTGGGACTGGCTGAATGAGAGCAAACTTCCAGCAAGAAGGAAAGGTACAAGTTGACAGACAAAGGTGAAAGAGTTTGCCTAGGCAGGGTGTAAGCACAGAAGCACAGTTCTTGAGAACAACAGGAGGGACCCCATCAGGCCCATATGCCTTGTTAGTACTGAGGCCAGTGATGGCAGAAAATACATCAACTGAAGAAATTTTAATGTCAGCCATGAGGAAGTCAGAGGGGAGAAGTGATGGAGGAACAGCACCGGAATCGTCTAAGGTGGAATTGGAGGAGAAAGTCTGTGCGAAGAGATCTGCCTTATCAGTAGAAGAAATAGCTACAGAACCATCAGAGTAGAAAAGAGGAGGGAAGGATGATGAGGTAAAGTTGTTAGAAAGATTTTGGCAAGGTGCCAGAAGGAGCGGGAAGAATTCGAGTTGGAGAGTTGAGAGCATTTAGTATGGATGAAATTATTTTTAGTAGAGCGAAGAACAGACTTAGCACGATTCTGGGCAGAAACGTAAAGATGATGTGATTCAGGGGTGGGTTGGCTCCGGTACCTTTTGTAGGCCTTCTCCTTGTTGCGGACAGCATTAGAACAAGCGTGATTAAACCAAGGCTTTCTTGCGTTAGTCAAAGGATATGAGAAAAGAATGTATGCTTCCATGCCCGAGAGAATAACCTCCGTAATGCGCAAGGCACACTCAGATGGCTCACGGCCATGGAAGCAATAATCATTCCAGGGAAAATCAAAGAAGTACTGCCTGAGGGCCTCCCAGTTCGCGGCTCCAAAATGCCACAGATGACGTTTCCCTGGAGGGTCCACAGGCCGTACCGGAGTGATAGGACAGGTTAAGGTAATAAGGTTGTGATCGGAGGAGCCCAACGGAGAGAAAAGATTAACAGAGTAAGTAGAAGGATTAGTTGTGAGGAAGAGGTCAAGTATGTTGGAGCTCTCTCCAAGGCGGTCAGGGATACGGGTAGGGTGCTGTACAAGCTGCTCTAGGTCATTAAGGATAGAAAAGATGTAGGCTTGTTCACCAGGTTGATCCGTAAAAGGAGAGGAGAGCCAAAGGTGGTGGTGGACATTGAAATCTCCAAGAATGGAGATTTCAGAGAAAGGAGAAATGGACAGAATGTGTTCCATCGTAGAAGTAAGATAGTCGAAGAATTTTTGATAGTCAGTAGAATTAGGGGATAAGTAAACAGCACAGATATATTTAGTCAGAGAATGACAGGAAAGCCGAAGCCAGAGTGTGGAGAATTCAGAAGAATCAAGTTCAGGAACACGAGAGCAAGATAAATCGTTGCGTATGTATACACAACAGCCACCTTTGGCTTTGAAATGAGTATAGAGAAAGTAGGAGGATACAGAAAAGGGTTTGCTGTCGGTTGCCTCAGACAGCTGAGTCTCCGTCAGAAAAAGAAGGTGAGGTTTAGAGGAGGAGAGGTGGTGCTCAACAGAGCGAAAGTTAGATGAAAGGCCGCGAATGTTGCAGAAATGAAGAAGAAGAGAGTCAGACAGTGGTTCCAGGCACCTCGAGTCGTCACCGGGAGAGGGGCAGATGGCGGGGGCATTTATGGTCCCCCCCCCTGGGGACTCCGAGGCTTGATTAGTAGACGCCATTTTTGTTGATTTTTGAATAGGAAGTGTAGTGTGTACTGTGCATGTAGTTTGGTGAAGATAGTTAGAGAAATTTGTACTGGAGAGCATGCTGGCCTACTCTCTGTGTAACTGAGACACTGAAAAAGTTCAGCAAAGGGGGATGGTCAGGAACTAGTCCTGAGGGCTGATGAAACGGGAGCTCCAGCACTCCCTGTCATCAGCTTTCCATCCACCTCGGGAGTACTGCCCTGCTCGACTGGTGCTACAGTCTGCTGCATTATTGGTTTTTCTTATTGATTTTGCTTAGTATTGGCATCGTTTCATTTCGTTTCGTTTTTACAGGCTCCAACATGCTTGCATGTGTCGGCCTTGGTCACCTAATGGCGGCTCTCCACGCTGCACGATCCATTGCAGCCTCCCTGTTCAGTCCTTAACCCTAAGGTCACACTTAATGACCTCGTCCCATGTCTTTCTCGGTCTACCCCTCATAACCCCACCACAATATTAACACTTCTCACCTTCCTCACCCAATTATCATCCCCCATCCTCTCCACATGTCCAAACCACCTCAATCTACCTCTCCTCATCACAACACCAATACACTCCAGTCCCATCCTACCTCTCAACTCTTGATTTTTTTTGTTTTGTTTGAGAATGTATAAAATAAACTGTTAGGCAGTACTTCACTTTAACCCTGCAGTAGTGTAGCACCTGTAGTCCCTGTAACCAGATGTAAAAGGGTGCTGGACTGAGACCTTATTACAGGGGGTGCTGAGGTCGGAAAAGATTAAGAATTGCTGCCCTAGGGTAAGGAACTTTTATTTAGACATTTAAGAAAAGTGTTTCAAGGTGCCCTCAACTGAACGAAATTATGTTGGCAATAATCTCCAACCTTCAGCTGGATATCAAACCGTGTAGGCCACATCTGGTTGGAGCATCTTAACCTGCTCAAGAACCAGGCATCCGTGTAGTTTTCTAGCTACCACTCCACGTATTAAATGGTTTTGTTTGGCTATATGAATGTAATAGCCCTGTCACTCAGTGTCAGGTCATCTGAAGGTAACCCACTTAGTGGATGATCGAAATCCTCACTACCACTGAAGTGATGAAAATTGATGGATAAAGTCTGATGGCAATGCGTTTCCATCACTCTTTTAACCTCTCATGTATTGCAACAACATACTCATCAGGTGAAGTACAAGGATTCTTTGGCCTGTAAGGTAGATCCGACAGTGTCGTGGATTGGGTTATAATTATTACAAACAGAGGTGTGGCCGATTTCTTATGATTTTTTTTAAGCCCCACCCATTCACCGTTAAAAGGGAAATGATGTTAGGATAATGTTATTGATTTTCTCATACTGGTTTTACTGTCGGGGGAAAATTCTGCATAATACAGTAATATATTATCTCTTTTACACATCACTTTTGTCTGTCTGCTAAAATTCCTTTTCTTAGAGACTCTAAGTACTCTCTGTTCTGCCCCTAAATTATTCTATTGTATCTGATGTGATACATCAGAGAGGAAAGTGAATGACATGCCCCAGGAGTAAAGTAGATGCTGTATAAAAGTAAAGAAAGGTTTATCCCTGACTGTACCATAATAGCAGAAGTTGTGAAAGTCATTGCTGAGCAAGTTGGCTAACTATAAATGAGGAACAGAAATACTCGAATAAGGCAGCCTCTGGCGGCCTACGCACATTCGGTCTGTCATCCTTTACTGTATATAGGCCTATTCTTTGGAACTTTGATTTTTTTCAAATGCAAATAAGAAGGAACCAAAGGCTAGGAGCCCGCAAACAATTCCTTCCAAGAAAAAAATAAAATACAAAAGTGAGCCAAATTCAAGATCTGTTCATTTCGAGATGCCTGGACACAATGCGTTTGAAAGACTGGAGATCATAGGAAGTAAATACAGTCAGAGGGAGACAGTTCCAGAGATGACCTGTTGTATAAATAAAGGACTGGGAGTAACGGTTAACTCTTGCGTAAGAGAGTTGGACAGAAAAGGGATGAGAGTTTGTTGCTAGACGTGTGTTAGTATGCGCCAGTCGTAGAGGTGGAGGGATGTAAGCAGACAGTTCAGAGGAGCAGTGACCATGGAAGCAGCGATAGAAAAGAGATAAAGAGGCAGCAGTGTGGCGAAGAGACAAAGGTTGAAGGGAACCAGTAAGAGGATGAGAGTCAATGAGACAAAAAGCCTCTGACTCCACCCTATTGAGAAGAGCTGTATGTGGGGAGCCTCCCCACACATATGAGTTGTACTCTACACAGGGCCAAATAAAACCCGTGTATAAAGTCAACAACTGTGCAGGGGTAAAGAAGGTACGGAGTCAGCTTAGCACACCTAATCTCTTGGAAGCAGATTTTACAAGAGATGTAACATGATCTTTCCAAGATAAATCCCGAGTGAATGAAACCCCAAGCATGTTCAATGATGATGCAGGCTTGAGCTGGATATTATTAAACATTAGTGGGTACTCCTGTGGAAGATTGTGTCGGGTTGATAGGTGTAAAAACTGAGTCTTTGATGCATTAAAAACAACAAGATTATTTTTACCCCAGTCAAAGATAAGAACCAAGGCAGACATTAGGTGTGCCATAGCCTCATTCCTTGTTTGTTGAAGTAACTGCTGGGATGGATGTTGAGGGAACCGAGTGGAAAGGTGAAGGGTGGGATCATCAGCATACAAGTGGACAGGGTTAGATGTACAGCTTAGATCATTGATGAATAAAAGGAAGAGAGTTGGTGATAGGACAGAGCCCTATGCAACACCACTGTTGATAGATCTAGAAGAACAATGGCCGTCTACAACAGCAGCTATAGAACGACCAGAAAGGAAGCTGTAGATGAAGGATAGAAACTGTAAGAGGGCAGTTTGGAAATTAAAGATTTATATCAGACTCGATCGAAAGCCTTTGAGATGTCAAGTGCAATGGCAAAGCTTTCGCCAAAGTCCCGAAAGGAGGATGGCCAGGAGTCTGAAAGGTAGGCGAGAAGATCGCCAGTGGAGCGTCCCTGACGGAACCCATACTGACGATCAGAAAGAATCTTATAATAGGAAAGATGCTTTAAACTTTTTTTTTGTTAAGAATAGACTCAAAAACTTTTGAGAAACAGGATGTTAAAGCAATTGGACGATAGTTAGAGGGTTGGGAATGGTCACCCTTCTTTGGGATTGGCTGAATGAGAGCAAACTTCCAGCAAGAAGGAAAGGTACAAGCTGAAAGACAAAGGCGAAAGAGTTTACCTAGGCAGGGAGTATGCACGGAAGAACAGTTCCTGAGATCAACAGGAGGGACTCCATCAGGCCCATATGCATTGTTAGTATTAAGGCCAGTGATGGCAGATAATACATCAACTGAAGAAATTTTAATGTCAGCCATGAGGAAGTCAGTGGAAGGAAGTGATGGAGGAACAGCACCCGAATTGTCTAAGGTGAAATTGGAGGAAAGTCCAAGTGAAGAGATCTGCTTTATCAGTAGAAGAAATAGCTACAGAGTCATCAGAGTAAAAAAGAGGAGGGAAGGATGATGAGGTAAAGTTGTTAGAAAGGTTTTTGGCAAGGTGCTAGAAGGAGGGGGAAGAACTCGAGTTGGAGAGTTGAGAGCATTTAGTACGGATGAAATTATTTTTAACAGAGCAAAGAAGAGACTTAGAATGATTCCGGGCAGAAACATAAAAAAGATGTGATTCAGGGGTGGGTTGGCTCTGGTACCTAAAATATGTATGAGTTTGTACGTGGAAAGGCTGGAAGAAAATGGACTTAGCTCCACTGGCTCCATTACAGAAAGCAACCTATTTTGGGGTAGCTATAATAATGTCAAAAATATATTTTTTGGAACTTGGGGAAAAAAATCTGAGGCTCTGAGAAAAATTCATGCAAAGTTTCATCAAAATCAGTCCACAGGTCTTAGAGTAGTTGTTTAATTCATTACACAGGAAGGCAACGGTACATCACTGTATAGCTTTAATGTTTTCCGCAAAATTAATAAGAGCATGAATGTGATCTGTATGACCAGTGATGCAATGGGACTTTAAAAACTGTCACTGTACTTACTCTTTGATACTTAAAAACTTCCACTGCAATCTGAATGATCACAGAGAGTATGAGGAAGATATGCAAGACCAGCGATGCACCAGGATTCCATGGAGATATTCCTCTAGGATTCTGATTGTCATATGTTACTATGTTCCTTGCTTCCAGAGTTGTTGACCACAGACTTTCATTGCAGAATTCTTCCTCAGTCATGCCATACATATTATTTATCTGGTTCCAGTTCCTGCAATAAAAATCCCTGGTTGACACAGGTATAGGAACTGTTTCTACTGACGGCAAGTATGAAAAGTCGCGTCTCCTACTTCTCTCTTCATAGACTTTGAAAATTAAGCTCATAGGGAAAAACATGAAATCACGAAGTGGGATGCAGACCTCCAGTTTTGAGGATAATAAGTACGTGACAATGATGGAACGCACTCTGCCTACCTTATTGATGTTGACTGCATTCTATATTCAGTAATGTTGGCATTTCACAAATGACTGTCACAAAATTCGGGACTGCATTCCACTTTGCAATTTATTATTGAAGAATACGACCTTAGCAAGACACTGCTGACACTGATATAGGGTCCGTTAAGTACTGTAATCAAAGTTGGTTGCCTCAAATTCATCAGATTACTTTTTAATGTCTATGATGAAAGAAGCAGTAAAGGCAACAGGACATTCATTGGGGAGTGTATAAATTAGTTCTTGTAATGGTAGATACCTGGAATTACTCTTAGCTGAAAGCAACCTGTATCAATGATTACAACACTAGAGTTAATACTGAGGACAACCTAGCTCGTATGACTCATTTCCAGATGATCACAAACTGTAGACATTATAATTATGGACTAAAAGATTAATCACTGGAGCAGTCTCGGCCATGAGCGTTATTGACTCCAAAATTAACACAGGCTCCTGATTCCCAGCATATTAAAATCTTTTGGCCGTATCTAAATTACATAAAAAGTCATTGTAAAAATATCTGAACTGATGGGCTAGGGCAGTGCCACAATCCATGGAAGCTAGGTCAAGGCGGAATGAACACACACACACACACACACACACACACACACATACACACACACACACACACACACATATATATATATATATATATGTACATAAGTGTGTGTGTGTGTGTGTGTGTGTGTAATTCACCGGGTCGGTCAGGATCACTTTGATGGTTGTGATCGTCAGCTTTTACCCTCCCGGAAGGGAGCTCAGAGCTCATATAGTCCGATCTAAGGGCAAGCTGTGACCTTCACACACGCACACACCCGTCCCCTTGCTCAAGGGGGACAGTAACCACCCACTTCGTCAGTGAAACTTTTCGCAACCTGAGCGAGGCGCGAACTCCCGTCCACCAGTTGGCAAGCGAGAGCGTTACCACTGCACCAGCGAGCGGTGTGTGTGTGTGTGTGTGTGTGTGTGTGTGTGTGTGTGTGTGACTCTGGGCAAAGCCGTCAGGGCCTATTTCTTGGGGACAGTGGCCTATCCCAAGGTCCAGTAGTCCTCCTACACCTCCACATGTCACCACTTCGGCACTAACACCCACCGTCCATATTGAATACATGCTAGGGTTGTCTCAAACAAAACTAGTGTATTGGTATTAGCGGGGGTACTTTTACGATATGTCCGCGGGTCTTCTGGTAGATCAGTAAGGTCTCCATTATGAAATTCAAATCTTTAAACTGTTCCCTGCCCCAGCCGGGATTCGAACTTCCACTAGGACCGCAGGCCCCCTCTACCGATTCAGTCACCACCTTCCCCACATCATCCCTACATATTTTTTGTGGAATATTTTTATGAATGCATGGTTGGGAAACATTTAAATCACAATCATGCCACTTTTCATTTTGGGTGCAGTTATGCTTACGTAATTATTGCACCATTTGAGCATGTTTCAGACAGGAAAAGAAGTCATGATAGGATTAATATGTTTATACTGCCTCGACCTAATACCTATGTTCCTTGATCCTGTACTATCCTTATGCCGTCATTAATCAATTAACTGTATTCTAATTATTGATTCACAGTATTGAAAGCCTCTGTATTTGGAAACTACCAAAGCTTTTGTATGTTACACAACTTAAGACAGCGTCATAATAGCCAAGTGGTTAATGAAAACTCTGAATAAACTCTTCCCAATCCAAAAGTCTCCTGAAATGAATAAAATCTAACCAATAAAGTATTTTTCTTATGTGCACTCTTGGTTTTCTCTCATACATGAGGTTGGGTTCCTCAATTATCAAGAATGGGATCTCATTACTTGTCAGGGCTCCATATTATAAACACAAATCATAACAGATAGATAGATAGATAGACTGACAGAGCACCAGAAAAGGTGTGGGAACTGGATATTACCTTGCAACTCTTTAAGGAATGTTGATCGTGCACCGGAAGCAGTACATACACACAGACATACAGTGTTCTAGAAGCTTCCACGATAGTAGAGCACACGTGACACGACCCCTGCTACACCAGAATGTAGGAATTTTGAGCTCAGAAGGAGACTGGCCATAGACCCAACAGGTAGTGGGGAGAAGCAGGCAAGCAACATAATATGTGAGAGACTTTGTTAATATTTCCAAGACAAATAAAAATAGTCCCATACTCATCTTTACCTTTCCTGTCACTGCATGACAAAAGGGAACGAAGATTATCTATTTACAAAACTATTCACGTATAACAACCGCTCGTCTACGAGTCTAATATATGTATAACTGATCTACAAAACGCACTACAAGAAGTTACAACGTTGTAAGAAATTAACAGATTTTTTCGTCGGCAGGTAGTGGAGAGAGGGAATAAGAAGAGGGGTCCAACTAGACTTACTTAGTATATTGAGTCTCTGTATAATAGATACGCTGCTCAACTTAGACTTTCTCTGAAGATAATAAATCAAGATCAACTCCCTGTATTCATCTTTAACTCCACCTGCTCTTCAATTACCAAAATAACTTTAACCAAAATTCAAGACTCACCTATTACAAGAATCAAAAGTTACATATGTATAAATGTTGGCTACAAAGTTACTGTAAGATATGGCAGCAGCGAACGTACGAATCTTGTCTACGGATCTACAGTGAATTTCTATAAAAGCAGGCGAGACTCTAACCAAGATTAACTTCAGTTCTACAGTGAATTCCTACAAAATACAAGCTACAAGCCTATGGGTCTACGAGTCTACAAGCCTACAAGTCTACAAGTCTACAAGCCTACGAGCCTACAAGTCTACGAGTGTACAGTTGATTCTACATTATCAAGATTGAAAACAAACAATACCTCTTACAACCAACAACTCACAACCAGCTCCTGAAAGTATTCTCTCCAACCCCTCCTCCGCCTCCCCGATCATCACGCTGATTTAGAGGTGAAGAGGTCACACGATGCCTTGCCATTAGTTCAATAAAATACTGATACAAACGATCTTCCAATTTCTACGACGAACCAACAAACTACAACAATCTACAATCAACTACAAGTAACATGTCTATGAGTCGTCTCTATATGCTTCTAAACGCACCTACAAGTAGCGACATTCTTCATCCCACAATGAGTAAATCAAGAAAAAAAAAAAAAAAAAGGACCGAGAATAAATTGAGAAAGAAAAATAAAACAAGCAAACGAAAAGCAAGAAAACAGCAACAATCACCAGACCACCACCCTTCTCTCCATCCGCCCCCTACCTCCACCCAACCTCCACCGCTGACGCAGGAGTGCGAGAAGGTCAAGACGACGAAGCAAATACCAAGCCCATATTCACAACTCATCTTACTCACTCATCTTCACTCAAGTTACTCATCGCTACTCATTAACTCACCACAGCTACCAGTGTGGGAAGTCGCCGTCACCATGCGTGTATGCTGAGACGACGCCACGTCAATCAACTCGTGTGTGACACCACCACTCACCACCACTCACACCATTCCCACCACGGTAAAAACTAGTGAGTTATATAGTTACTTCATTTATACAATACACATTGATAGACAAAAAACTTCTGCACAAACATATAAAACGTGCTACATAATTACAACTTAAATGCATATGCCTACTTCAATTATCTTCATAATTCAGTCATTATATACTTGCACCAACAGTAAATATTCTACACAGTATATATTCATTCATTTATTATAGCATCCATTTACTACCAACGAGTGTTACCATTTATACCTACATAAAATACGTGTCTCATACATACAGCTATACATTATTACATCTACAAAGTAATAAAGAAAATATGCTATCACAGTGACTCAGTGAGCAATTAAAAGAACTGTATTAAACATTTCTTAATTAAAGCCACCTAGTGGAAACAGACAAATTAAGTTACAAGGGAAAAAAAAAAAAAAAAAAGGCCAACCCAAATGACGTTAGCAAGAATGAACATCTCCCACACAATCGTGAAGACAAAGATTTCCACACAGTGCTGACACATACTCGTATACTGCCCACGATAGGTACAAGTGAACAGCAAGTTAGTGTATATAGTTAATACTGTATATGGTGTATATAGTTAATACTGTACAGTATATAGGGTATATATATTTTTTATATAAAATAACAAAGTATGGGGCTATGTAATATCATTTTCAGTAATATCTGTGCTATATAAACTAAACCTTAAAAAAGGGTCCCGAGGGAATTAGCCAGCAATTATGCAACCTCGGACAACACCGAAAAAGCGTAGACAAACGAAGAAAAACAAACCATAGAAAATCAATACATACAAAAAAAAAAAAAAAAGAAAGAAATACAGTAAGATCACATAACAGACAAATGAAAATAAGCGTGTTACTACAAATGTCAAAATACCGCATAAACTCCTATAAGTGAAACAAAAAGCAAATTGTTGTCTCCACGAGCCAGTGGCATGGCACATCATCACTATCATCGACCGTAGCATGACCGGATTCGATATCAGGACTGCATTTATTACAATTATGTAACTGCCAACAATATGTAACAATTATGTAACGACAAACGATTGCATTATGTTACACTTGCTACAATTATGTAACTACAAGCGATATGTAACAATTATGCGATGACAAACGATTGCATTATGTTACACTTGGTACAATTATGTAACTACAAACAATATGTAACAATTATGTAACGACATACGATAGCATTGTTACACTTGCTACAATTATATAACTACAAACGATATGTAACAATTCATACAATGTTACAGTTATGCATTACCACAATGTTACCACAATATTATGTAATAATTCATACAATGTTACAGTTATGCATTAGCACTATGTTACCACAATATTATGTAACAATTCATACAATGTTACAGTTATGCATTACCACAATGTTACCACAATATACTAAAAAAATCATTTTCACTTTCCTCATAAAACCCAACTAAAAAAAAATTGTGCACACCTGTTCACTTTTTACACCTTCTCACACACCTTCTCAGTAATCACGTTCATAGAGATACTCAAAGAAGCAGGATATAGCATTCATCACATTGGTACGCGGTTTCTTTCCATGTGGGGGTGAAGCGTTTTGTCTTGCTGCACACAAGGTAGCGCCTGTAGGCCGGCCATCCTACAGGTGTATGCCCTACGTCAACAAGACAGTGATGCTTTAAATATTGAGTGCAGCTCAGTCTGTCTGCCGTCACTGCCTGGTACATCCCCCGCCTCCCAACTGTCCACTGTGCAGTTGTACTCTGCAAGTAGCTCACATACTAGCCCTTTCGCAAACTCTCGTAGAGAAAGATTCCTTTGCCAAACCGGATTGAAAAGTACGTAACTGTTTAGGATGGCAATATCAAGAAGGTGTAAAAATGCCTTCTTGCACCACCAACAGGATCTATGGAGGCAATCAACTTCCCCTATCTGCACATGTGACTTATCAACGAGCCGCAAGTTGATGTATTCGTTGACAGCATCGGGCTTGAACACAGATTCCCTGGTCCTGATGTCTGTCCTGCCTGTGTCCTCCATAACCCCCTAATGAAATGTGGTCAGTATGTTAACCTTATGCTTGTTGTGCCACGTAAGGGCTAACATGTTACCACATTTCTGAGCCTGGAGGGCATCTCTCAGTTTTCTCAGAGGAAGATGGAAAATTCTTTCTACCAACACAGACAGTTCCACAGGACCCAGCACCATGTTCAAGTAAATCCTTGGTCAATGCAGGGGAGGTGTAATACTTGTCAGTGATCAAGATGTGGTGCCTGCTGAAATACGTGTCCATGAGCACTTTCACAACTGATGCTGAGAAACCATGGGGATCATCAGTAAGTACATAACATCTGTTGCTGAATAAACTATTACATCAAGTACATATCCAGTTTTGCAGTCACACAGGACAAAAAACTTCAGTCCGAAATGGTGATGCTTTGAAGGAATATACTGAAAAAATGCTAAACGGCCCTGGAACAACACAAGTGACTCGTCGATAACCACATTCTGAAACAGCCAGAAAGGCCTTACAAAAGATTCCTTGAACACGGTCAGAATGGGCCTTATTTTCTATAACCTGTCATTGGGTGCTGGCAGATAATTCCTGTTGAAATGCAGGAACCTAAATTTGGCTAGGTACCTACAGTATAATGGGCCAAATATTTTCCAAAGACAGGTCTGCCCATAAGTTCGCTTGTGGACCAATAACCATGGAGCACATTATCATCATGGACAAGGCAAGCCATGCAAGTAACTTGCCCACCTCCACTGGAACCCAGTCCTTCATTTTTGTACTCTCACTGGCTGAAATCTGGGAAGATGCTGGCAGCCCAGTCACACCATGTGAGGGCAGAGTGGAAATCTCCACATGTGAAAGGCCAGGTTAGGGTGATAAAACCCTCGAAGGTTGTGGTGGCGAGGGATGTTGAAGGGAGAGACTGTGGCGAATTGGCCGTGAAAGTGGTGGTGAGATGTGGCGGCGGCATTTATGTAGGAGATGACCAAAACCACCTCCCTCGCTTTCTTGGTGGCCAGGGTCATCCAGCTTCTCCTCTGATGTGAATTTGTCACTGTCAAAGGCCCTGCCCTCCTCCTGTAGCACTTGGAGTGGCTTTTCAGGTGTTTCAGGGTGGGTTGGGAATTGAGGGTGCTAGACTTCACTTTCAACGTGGTAACTTCCCCCTCCTTTGGAGGAAGTCTCATCAGTCATGCTCATGAAGGACACAGATTCCTCCAGGGCACAACCTATGGCACTGTCACTAAGCACTTTCCCCGCTGGTAAGGGCTGAACTTTGGCGGGTGTAGATGATGCAATAGGCCCAGCGGGTGAGGGGATGGAATCAGATCAGGAGGCTGAGGACGACATCGCTCTGCTCTGCCACAAGACCATGTAAAAACTGAACCGCCTATCAGCAGGGTACCTTGGGTACCTTCCTATCCTATGATACTGAGAGAAAATGGTTGCGGGTTCAAATGATGGTGGGAGGATGACTGCGTGTATAGCCGCTGCCCAGCAGCCCTATAGCAGCCCGACTGTTACATGTATACACATTACCCGGCGGATAGGGTTAAAAAGTGTTTCCATTAACTTGTCCTCTACCACTGACCTTTGACATATTGTTCCTGATATAAAATTACATCATTCTTTGCTGTCTTAAACGCTTTCAACAAGTTAAGTCTTAATTGAACCAAAATGACCTGAGTATAGGGCCTGACCAGTGACCTTGCTTTGAGACTTTTCTCGATGACCAATTATTTTCAAAACTGAATCAAATAACCTTTTTTTGATATTCAACCCATCCATTTGGCTTGAAAAAAATCGGATTAAAGCTTTGAGTTTACCTAAAGGAGACCGACGATTTTTTTTTTAAATTAATACACATATATTCATCTATATATTATATATATGTTCTGTCTTTGCATCTGTATCTACTCTCACACACACACACACACACACACACACACACACACACACACACACACACACACACACACACACACACACACACACACACACACACACACACGAGAAAGATATTTGTGAAGCACTAAATAAAAACTTCCAATCAGTTTCTACAAAAGAAAGAAATTTTGAGAGATGATACGGAACATGCATGCCCACATGTACTACCAGGTATACAAATATCAGGAAAAAAAGTACAGGAAGAGTTACGTAACGTAGACAAAGGAATTTCAGGTTGGGTGCTACATGGATGTGCAGAGAGTTAAGCAGATCATTGTATTTAATATTCAAGGAATCCTTAGGTCATGGTAAACTACCTGATATTTGGAAGAAAGCATACATTGTTCCCCTATCCTACAAAGGGAATAGACAAAATCCACTCAACTACCGACTAGTATCACTGACCAGTGTTGTAAATAAGATACTAGAAAAGCTGGTAAGGAAAGTTTGGGTAAAACATCTAGAAGAACACAGTATGATAACAGAGAGACAGTTCAGTTTTAGAAAGGGGAAAATCATGTGTTGCTAATCTACTAAGCCACTATGATAGAGTTACAGAAACAATACAGAAAAGAGAAGGATGGGTGGACAGTATCTATACAGATTTTAGGGAATCATTTGACAGAGTACCGCATCAAAGACTTTTTGGAAACTGCACCATCAAGGAGGAATCCAAGGCAATCTGTACTGTTGGATGCAGGATTTTCTTAGAAAATGGGAAATGAGAACAATATTAAGGAGAAATTACTCATCATGGAGGGAAGTGACCAGCGGAAAGCCACACGGCTCGGTCCTGGCACCAATTATGTTATTAGTATATATATATGACACTGGAAATGGAAGCTATCTAAATATGCTTGTGGATGATGCAAAAGATCAAAGGAAAATTATTAACTCAGATTCTTGCAAACAGTTGCAAGAGGAATTTAACAAGCTTCATGAATGGAGCAATAAATGGCAAATCGAATTTACTGTGGACAAGTGTCATATAATTATATTTGGTAAAAGTGAGAAAAGACCAGCTTGGGATTGTACATTAAGAAGATCAACCCTACACATATTAGAAAAAGAGAAGGACCTAGGAGTAATTATCAGTAACAGACTATCTCCAGATGACCATATTAGTGAGAAGGTCCGTAACATGTACTGTATACACTGCTTACTAATATGAGAACAGCATTCACATATATAAAATAATAAAGACATGCTGAGAAAGATAATAACATCATTCATCAGACCAACCCTGGAATATGCATCAGTAGTATGGAATCCTCATCTCAAAAGAACATAGATAAGATTGAAAAAGTACAAAGGGTAGCTACAAGATGGATTCCAACCTTAAGGGATCTAAGCTATGAAGAAAGATTAGAAAAACTGAGTCTACCAACACTACAGGAGAGAAGGAAAAGAGGAGACATGATTATACTATAGAAATGCATCTCAGGGAAAAAGAAAATAAACATTAATGAATATATAACCTATGGGGAAGCATCAGCAAGAGGACATTGCAAAAAAAATACATAAAAGAGAGGCGATAAAGACGTAAGGAAATTAAATTTCCCACACAGGGCAACTGATCAGTGGAATGCACTACCGAATGAAGCAGTGTGTGCCAAACTATCCACATATTTAAGGATACGTATGATAAAAATGGTTCAATGCACGGGACAGTACAAGCTTAACTCATTCCTGTAAAGATACAATTAGGTAAGAACACACACACACACACACACACAGATAGATTGATAATTACCATCAGCCATTGCAAGTTCATTGCTAAACAATGACCTCTCCCATCCTTCTCCACGAATACCTTAACATAGCCAATCTCTGTCACGTTTTGTTTGCAAACCTCTCTATCTCATCTCTCCAACTCCTGTCCGACCTTTTTCTGCTTATGGTGTCTTGGAGTCCAGTCAGTCAGCCTCTTGCTCTGTCAGTTATCCCTTGTTCTAGCTACATTATCTGCCCACCTCCACTTCTGTTCCTTTATAACATCTACAATGTCTTTGATTTTAGTCTGCTCTTTCACCCTAGTTCATCTTTTCCTGTTTCTTAAAGATGATCTTTCCATTGCTCTTTCAGAATGCATTAATTCATTTTCCATTGATTTTGTCAGTTTCCAGGTCTCACAACTGTATGTCATAGCTGGAATTATACATTCGTTATACGCGGCACTTTTAATTTCATACATATTGGCAAACTTCTGTTCATGACGTCTCTATGTTTACCAACAAATTTCCATCCAATTGTAATGTGTCTTTTTATTTTGCTATCATGGTCTTTCTTTAGTTTTAGTATATGCCCCAAATAATTGTACTCCTCGGCTTCTTGAAGAATTTCTCAGCTTATTCTGATGATGCTCTTTGGTGTATTCAGATTAAATGTTGTTTTCCTCCGGTTCATCTGTAGCTCTACCTTGAGACTTTTTTTTTTCTTTAGGTCATTTAAAATTTCTTACAATGTCTCTGCTGTTTTCCTAGAGATTAGGACAATGTCACTGCAAATCTTAATTTGTTTAGGTTTTCTCCATCTATGTTCATTCCTTTGTTCTCCCAGTCTAGTTTTCTGGATATACTTTCTAGGGATACTGTTATTAATTTCAGTGGAATTGTATCTCCCTGATGCACGCCCTTCTTAATCTTAATTTTGTCCGAGTCTTTTTGTAATTTAACTGTAGCATGGAGGAAGTTGAGAGACGGGAGAGAGAGTTATAATATGTAGAGAGGAAGAGAAAGATGAAAAGATTAGTAAGAGAAAGTAAGAAGAGGGTGGATGAGGAATTTGGAAGGAATTTGAGTGTAAAGTGCAGGTAACGTAAGAAAATGTTCTGGAAGGAGGTAAAGAGAGTTGGACAGGGTGATAAAGAAATTAGTATGGGAAAGAAAGATGGTAGGTTGATAGTGAAGAAGGGAGAAAAAGTGAGCAGCTGAAGAGAACACTTTAAGAAACTGTTAAACATAGAGAATGAATGTAATGCGAGTATAAGTGACCAGAGAATGGCTGGGAGTGGGAGGGTGGTAAGAAGGGAGGAAGAGGTCAGTAGGACAGAAGTAGTGGAAGCAATGAAAAAAGTCAAAATGAGGAAAGCCCAAAGAATTAATGGAGTGCGTGGTGAAATGATGAAACATGGGGGAGAGATACTGGCAGAATAGATGATGGAAGATGTGTAGATTGGCCTGGGAGGAAGGTAGAGTCCCGGAGAATTGGAAGTCAGGTATAATTATTCCCCTGTTTAGAAAGGAAAAGGGGAAAACGAAGCATGTGGTAATCATGGGAACGTTTGTCTTCTTCATGTAATAGGCAAAGGATATGATAGGATACGTATCGACAGAGTTAGGGAAATAACAGAAATTAGTTGGAGAAGAACAGGGAAGTTATAGGAAAGGAAGAGGATGTGTAGATCAGATGTTTATCTAGGTCTTTAATGAAAAAGTTTCTAGAGAAGGGAAAGAATTTACGTGCAGCCTTCAAGGACTTGGATTTAGCATATGACAAAGTGGATAGACATGGAATGTGGAAAATACTAGGAATTATCGAGTAAATGAGAAGTTGTTGAATGCACAGAAGAGTATTTATGAGGGTGCAGTACGTATGCATAGTGAACTGAGTGAATTTTTCTACCTGAATGTTGGACTGAAACAGGGATGTGTCATGTCTCCATGGTTGTACTGAGTGAATTTTTCTACCTGAATGTTGGACTGAAACAGGGATGTGTCATGTCTCCATGGTTGTTCAATCTGTAAATGGATGGGGTTATAAAAGAGATACAAGTTAGAGCAGTAGATGTTGGAGCGGCCCTATAATGAGAGAGGATAAAGTTTGGAAACTTTCGGTATTGTTGTTTGCAGATAAGACTGTATTCTTAAGTGAAGACGAGGGGGAACTGCATGGTTTTGTGAATGAGTTTGGGAGAATGTGTAAGAAACTGAATCTAAAGGTGAAAGTAGGGAAGTGTAAATTTATGGTCTTCGAGAGGAATGAAGTCGCTGAATGTACAGTGAGGCTGGATGATAAGGAAATGGAAAATGTGCATGTACTTAAGTTCTTGGGAATGTGTGATGAGTAAGGATGGAAGTTTTGAGGACAAAGTACTTGAAAGAGTACAAAAATGAAGAAAGGTGGCTGGTTCTTTGAAAACGGTGATAAGAAATGGGGAAGTGGGCATGTAAGTAGAAAAGTCACTGTGAGACAGTATTGTGTTACCAACTCTAACCTATGGATGTGAAGCTTGGACCCTGTTGGAAGGACACAAAGTCAAGAGTGAGAGCAGTGGAAATGAGTTATCTATCTTCCGCTGGAAAAATAATAAATATGTTATTATGAAATAACATCGAAAGTACTGTACGTACATCTCACAGAGCATAATGTGAACTGGCTAGGGAATGTCTCGTATATAACAGTGATATTCATCTACGGCGGGCATTTTTGTCCATTACCATGCTGCTACATGGACCCTCTTGTTTAATGCTTATCGTACACATTGCAACCCATGCTGAAGCAGTGCTAGAAGGGCACAACAGATAACATGTGACTCCAACAGCAGAGAAACGACAGAAGAGACATGATGACAATATACTAAAGCCAGGCAGAAAAGTACAAGTGACGTAGTGTTTAAACTCAAAGAAAAACAAATGGTGCCAGGCACAACAAACCTCGCCTGACAGCAGTTATCTTATTTTCAACCGTTTTCAAGATATAGCCCTCTGGAAATCCATGCTCTTGCATCTGACCTTTCAATTGTACATATCTCTATCTTCAGCCAGTTTCGAGTTATAGCCCTCAGAATATCTGTGACCTTATGCTCTTGCATCTGACCTTTCAATTGTACATATCTCTATCTTCAGCCAGTTTCGAGTTATAGCCCTCAGAATATCTGTGACCTTGAGTTTGACCTTTCAAATTAATTAAAGGTCAAAGGTCATGGTACCAATTAAACACCCATATGGGACTGCCACATGCTGACAATAGTAAATGTCTGTATCTTCAACCAGTTTCGAGTTGTAGTTCCTGATAAACCGTGCCCCTGAGTTTGATCTTTCAGGGTCACTTAGGGTCAAAGGTTATGGTACCAATTAAAAGTCCATATGCGGCTTCCTATATGGTGATAATAGCAAATATCTATCTCCGACCAGTTTCGAGTTATAGTTCCCTGAATATCCGTGAAATTAAGCTTGACCTTTCAAGGTTACTCAAGGTCAAAGGTCTTGGTGCCAAATGAAAGCCCATATGGGAGTTCCTGTACGCTGATAATAGTAAATATCTATGTCTTCAACCCTCTGAAAATTCGTGACTTTGATTTTAACCTTTCAGGGTCACTCAATTACCTCCAAAATTCAATCACTTCCTTTTCGGACCAGTGGCGACATATCCTGAATATTTCATGTAATTTCATTCAGCTGTTTTCCTGTAATGTTACTAACAAAGAAAGAAACAAACAAACTAAACCAAAAACAATACCTTGCCGGACTCAGTCCGAGCATGATAAAAATACACTGAGCTACGAACTTTGGCAAGCTCTTCCAAGATCGCACATGACCAGTGATAAAATCAACAGGTACTAGAAGCCATCTCATGATGGGATCTCACCACAAGCGTGCCGGAAAGTTTTTCTTCAGCACATAATTTTGCATCTCCATTTCTGATTGTGTCCCACAATCTGGCCACACTAAGAGGTGGTACTACTACTCTGTGACCAGGTTGTATTAAGAACAACTCTGCCATCGTATTCCCTGCGTGTCGTAAAAGGCGACTAAAAGGGGCTGGGTGAGGGGACTAGGGACCCCCTCCTCTGCTTTTTAGTTCCTAAAAAGAGACAGGCCATAGAAAGGAATGGGGGACTGAGTTATTTCAGTACCCTGAAGATTGGGTCTATGAATGTGCGTGGATGTAGTACGATTGAAGCTAAAAGGGAGGAGATTGGGAAAATGTTTGTGAGAAGAAAGTTGGATGTGTTTTCTTTGAGTGAAACGAAGATGAAAGGGAAGGGTGAGTCTATGTTTGGAAGTGTGACTGGAAGATTGTCAGGTGCAGATAGAGGAAAGGCAAGAGTAGGTGTGGCCTTGTTAATGAGCCCGGACGTGCAGCAGTGTGTGCCTGAATGAAAGGAAGTGTCATAAAAAATGATATGGGTGAAAGCGAAATCTGAACATGAGTTGTGGGTATTTGTGAATGCATATGGTCCTGGTAGCAAAAAGGATGGAGAAGAGAGGGAGTCTTTCTGGAATGATGTTGATGAGTGCCTGCAGAGTTTTAGAGCAAATGTGAATGTGGTACTGATAGGAGATCTGAATGCCAGAGTCGGAAATGTAGCACCTGAAGGTGTAGTTGGTATGCATGGTGTGCCTGGAAGAAATGAAAATGGGGAATGAATGATAGAGATGTGCGTTGAGCGAGAGATGGTGACTGGAAATACCTTTTGAGAGGGAAGATATTTATAAGTATACATGGGTGAGACAGGAGGGTGGAAGGTTTGTTGATAAAGCACTGATGGACTATGTGGTTGTGTCCAGGAATGTAATAGGAAGATTGTTGGATGTGAGAGTTTTGAAAGGGGAGGGTGGAGGTATGTCTGACCACTACCTGGTGGAGGGAAAGTTAAGAGTAGGTAAGAGATGGATGAGAGCTAGGAGAGTTAGGTGTGGCAGGGAGGTTTTGTAAGTGAGTGATTTGGATAAAACAGAGAAAATGATAAAGTATCAGGAGAGATTGAAAGATGGGTGGAACGCTGTGAAAGATCAGGAGCATGGCAGTGTGGAGGAGGAATGGCAGTTGTTTAACGGTGCTGTGGTGGGGCATGCGGAGGAGGTGTACGGTGTGAGACGAGTGGGTGGTGGTGTAAAAAAGCGAAGTGAATGGTGGTGTGAGGAAGTAAGTATGGGTGTGGCTGAGAAGAGACGTACATACAGTATGAAGTGTGGCTGCAGAGGAAGAATGAGGTGTCATATGAGAGGTCTAAGGAAAAGAGGAATAGGGCGAGAAGGGTTGTGCATGATGCTAAAGTGGAAGCAGATGAGAGGTGGGGTAGGTGGCTGAGAATTTTCAACAGAATAAGAAAATGTTTTGGATGGAGGTGAAAGGGGTGCGAAAGGGAGAGTCTGGGAAGGAGGAGCGAGTAAAAGCAGAGGTTGGAAAGATGTTAACTGAGATGGATGCAGTAAGGAAGAGATGGGCAGAGTATTTTGAAAGACTGTTAAATGTAGAGGAGGAAAGAGAGGCTGAGATTGTGACAGATGGAAGGGTGCAAGGAATAAATGAGGCCGTGCGTTATGAATGTATAAACAGATTTTGGATAAACCAATTAGTGTAATACAAAACACCTGTTTTCCAAGTGCGACAGAATTTTCACTCAAAGTTCATGATCACAAAACCATTCAGGAAATAGTTGTTAATGGACATAAAAACATCAAATTATAGCATAATATAGTGCACAGATTAAAAGCATGGAAAAGTCACTTGGAGTAACTCTTGTCCGACGAGAATTACGCACGAGGCAAAACTGGGCCTTCGCATTACCACCAACAGTATGCGCTGGAGACGCTGAAAATAGCACGTAGCCACAAGAGTTTATGGGTTAATGAGAAACAATATTGACCTTATTCAACATGTCAGAGTATTGACAAAATTTACTTAATAATCTGGTACATAAACTATAATTATATTCACAGTGATTGTTAGATGATAACAATAGGTAATAATGTATATAGCAAGTGGATTGGCGGTGACCCACTGCGTCGTTGTCACTTGGTACAAACTCGCCCGCCCTGGCTGGCTGTCACCCACCCTCAACTCACAAATCGATTTCACTGTTGTATTTTGGAGGACTTACAACCTCATGTCTAGTTCGAAATTGTACCAAGCAACATACCTGGGATACAAAAGGAGGGTTAAAATAGTGATATAACATGAAGACTCATGATTGGTTTGAGTGGCACTTGGTACAAACTCGCACGCGGGGCCTCAAATGTGTTGGGAGAGCTGAATGATTCTTTGATCACGATGGAGGAAGTTCAGGAAGCAGTAAAGGAGATGAAAACAGGGAAAGCTGCAGGTATGGATGGGTGTGCTGTGGAATGCCTGAAAGGTGGTAGAGAGACTATTGTTGACTGGTTAGTAAGATCGTTGAATGTGTGTTATGTGAGAGATATGGTGCAAATTGACGAGGTAAGTGCTTGTGTGGTCCCGTTGTATAAAGGTAAGGGTGATAAGTATGAATGTACTAGCTTTAGGGGTAGAAGTCTGTTGCGTGTTTAGGTAAGGTGAATGATAGAGTATTAATTGAGTTAGTGAGGATACAGAGGGAGTGACTGGTGATGAGCAGAGTGGCTTTTGGAGAGGGAGGGGATGTGTGGATCAGGTGTTTGCTGTGAGACAGGTGTGTGAAAAGTATTTAGTGAAAGGTGAGGATTTGTTTTGAGTGTATGATACTATTGATAGGGAGGCTTTGTGAATTGGTTTAAGATTGTATGGACTTGATGGTAGGTTGCTAAGAGGAGTGATAAGTTCTTATGTAAACAGTGGAGCGTGTGTATAAGTGGGAAATAATGTGATTGATTGGTTTCCCATGGGAGTGAGGCTGCGGCAGGGATGTGTGATATCACCGTGGTTGTTTAATATTTATATGGATGGTGTTGTAAGGGAATGCATTAGTGTTAGGTGGAGGTCTGAGTCGGGTGAATGTTGATGGCAGAGAGTGGAATCTGAAGCAGCTGCTGTTTGCGGATTATACTGCACTGGTGGCTGATTCAGCGGAGAGCTTGAGACTGTTGGCAAAGGAGTTTGGAAGGGTGTGTGAAAGGAGGAAATTGAAAGTAAATGAGAATAACAGCAAAGTGATGAAGTGTACGAAGTTGGTAGATGGCTGGAGGATGAATATAGTTTTGAATGGTGATTTGTTTGAGAAGGAAAAGTGTTTTAAGTATTTAGGGTCACATGTTGCTGTAGATGGAAGAATAGATGTAGAAGTGAAGTTTAGAATGAATAAAGTAGAAAAGGTGCTGGGAGAATGAAAAAAGGTGTTTAGATGTCATTTGCTTAAAATGAATGTAAAAAGAAGGTTGTATGAGGGTGTTGTAGTACCGACTGCGTTATATGGGGCTGAAACATGGAATATGGGTGTAGCAGAGAGGAAAAGTTTGAATGTAATGGAGATGAGGTGTCTGAGGAGTATGTGTGGAGTGATGCATATGGATCAAGTGAGAAACGACGAAGTGCGAAGGAGAACTGGAGTTGATCGGGAGATGGCTGGTAGAGTTGAGCAGAGTGTGTTGCGATGGTTTGGGCATATGGAGAGAATGGATAATGAGCAACTGGTGAAAAAGATAACTATGGTCCTTAAAATTTATCCAGATCGTTTGGGCGTTGTCCTTCACGGGAGTTCCCCTTCAAACGATGCTGCCGAATCTGTACCAAAACACACCTCTCTGTCTCATGTCAGCTATTTACTACTTCTAAATGAAATCTATTTACGGTATATATATATATATATATATATATATATATATAGATATATATATATATATATATATATATATATATATATAATTCTCTAATATGGCTATATATTGTAAGAAAATGCCTATTGTTTTTAATAATAACAATGACTTTTTATAAGTACCTCAACACTTGGCAACATTGCTTTCCAACGGTGTCACGCTTGTAGGTGAGTCAGTGAGGGTAGGTCAGGTGTCAATCCGCAGGTCACTTTCTCTGACCGCCATTAAAAGATAAGCTCCTACCCCTACAACTCGCCCTCGTCTGCTCCCCAGTCGAGAATAAGAACTTATTTACAGTGTAAATAAGTATTTTTTATAAGAGAAGGCAAACAGGGGACCTATAATTGATCCCTCAAAAGCTGTTGCTCAAACAGCAAAGGCCACCAACGTGAGTGAAGTAACAGTCAGGCGAATTTGCTCTTCCTTCAATCAAGCCTGCATTACACAAAAGTCACCAGAACAAACTATAATAATTCATAAAACCGTATAGACTTTTTATAGAAATAAATCACCATAAACTGTAGATTTTATATGCAGAGAGAGAGAGAGAGAGAGAGACAGACAGACAGACAGACAGACAGACGAAATCTGGAGGCTTTTCCTCAAATTCTAATAATTCATAAAACCGTATAGACTTTTTATAGAAATAAATCTCCATAAAATGTTGATTTTATATGCAGTGAGAGAGAGAGAGAGAGAGAGAGAGAGAGAGAGAGCTGGGAGGGAGGGTTAACTCCATGGAGGTAGGATGGAGGTAGGATTAAGGGGGAGGAGGCGCGCGGTCCAGAAAGTGAAGTCAGATCCGCCATCTTGGAATTGGCAAGAAGCAGCAGGTGTCCTCCGCACCCAGCCGCTATTACTAAGTTAGTTACTTCAGTGTTGGCTTATTGTAACCAAAAGGACATATTCCCCACCTTAACTAGTCATATGTATGACACAGACCCTCAGGTAAACCACCTGCATCTGTTAGTTAAGGCAGTTGCCGAGACATATTTGCAGGTACGGTTTTAGTGGCCAATATATACAAACTATATTTAGGATTAATGATTGTATAATAATGTACTTATAACTATGTACTTTACAGTAGACTAATAAATCAGGTATTATTAGGTGTACAATGAATATTTATTATCCACAACATATATGAAAAAAAAAAAATCAGGGCTCTCCTTATTTCAAAATCGATTACTAAAACATTTCTATTTCTATTATGTAGATCATTACACTGAAAATACTTTTTTTTTTTTTTTTTTTTGCGTGGGTACTTGTTTTCATATATTATAATTGAATATCAATATGCAAGGTACTTGAAATAAAAAAAAATGTGTTAGTATAAAAGGAAAAAAATGGTTGTAGTACGTTAACATATAACGAAACAATTGATACTACGGGTTGGCGCGGCGCGGCCTTTCTGCCAGTCCTGGGCGTTGGCCAGAGCGGGGCAGACTGGCTTCACTTTCCCTAGACACCTCACCCCGCGCGCGCCGCCTCCCCTTTATCCTACCTCAATGGTTAACTCTTGTCTCTAATCCGACAATTGGCTAGGTAGAAACTGTGGCATCGTCGCATGTAGGGGAAGTCCCGTGAGGGACAAAGCCTAAATGATCTGGATAAATTGGAAGGACCATAAATCTGATGTGCGAAGTGCGAGGCTGAGAGGAAGACCATGAATAGGTTGGATGGAGAGTGTGAAGAGAGCGTTGGATACGAGAGGGATGTCTTTTGAGCAAGGAAGAGTGGCTGTGATTGATACAAATGACTGGAGAGAAATTGTGAATGAATAAATGATGACAGCCCTGAGGGGATATTCTGCCACATTTGGTCTGATCAGCTGATCATGTCAGGTGTGGGTAAGGTGTTGGGTCCATTATGATGTGGCAGAGGTAAACCAGTTCTGCAGTCGGGCCCTGCTGCGGATGTCACTGATTGCACTGAGCAGTTGACCCTCATGCGGTGTGGTGTGGTGAGGATGTGTCCCTTCTCCCCTTGGGGCTAAGATGCGAATGAATGTGTTTGTGTGGATGAGTAAATTGGGAGTGTGTCGTCCTGTCTTGGCTATCTCCCTTTCCTTAGGGGAAGCAGCCTAGGTATATAGATATAGGTAGATAGATTTCTGATCTGATGCAAATTCAGAATGTAAAACACCCACAAACAAAGCCAGCCAGCCAACCTCACAACTGGAAACATTACCACTCCACTCAATTCGCAACACATGTGGGAAGCAAGTGGAGTGATAATGTTTTCAGTTGTGTGTGGGTAAACAAGATATCTCGCGAACGGCTTAAGCTATCAACATGAAACTTTCAGGGTATCAAGATATGGCCAAAATCTTGGACGAGTTCGAAAATGGGCACTCGGGGTCAAGGCAAGCCAGCTAACCTCACAATTGAAAACATTACCATTCCCCTCGCTTCGAAAATGCGGGTGGTAAAAATTATGGAGGAGACTAATGTTTCCACAGGCCATTATTATTCTTGATAATAATGTCGAATGTAAAATTTTGAGATGGTATTGCCATGTGGACTCATGGAGTGAATGAAGAATTAGATAATGACTGGTGGAGTATACAGTATGTGAATGAGTCGGAGGAAGATGCAGAGACTAAGGATGAGGTGGAGCGATATGGTGGAGAAATATGATAAGAGCGTTGTGAGATGAAAGTAAGGCTGCCTGAAGCTGGAGGACATGGCGACGTGGAGAAAATTTATTCATTCCCATGAACTTCAGGGTTAAAGCATTTTACTAGAGACGGACAGACTTCCTCGTCACCTTGCTATATGGCGTGTTATGAGTAAAATGATCTTTGGTATTATAAAAAAAAAAAGACTTACATTATACTATGAAATGATTGTTAAGGTGTAGGGAGGGAAAAAGTGCATAAACAAGAGATGAATAAAACATTGAAACCAGGCAGCATTTAGAAAGGGAGGAGATTCTGCACTTACCTAACGATAGCAACAAATGCAATGTACTGATGAGTACAGAATTCTGAATCTCCTCCATCTGAAATGCTCACTTGTTTCTGTGCTTTAATTCATCTCTTGTTTCTGCACTTTTCCAACTCAGATCTCAACAATCAATTTAGAATAAAATATTTATTTTTAGTTTCTGTTTTTATGATAACTAGCTTCCAAATAATCATTAGCCATAGTATAAAGGGACTTTTAACTGTATGATAATCGCTACCACGATTAATGATACACTTTACCTAAAATGCTTATGTGGAATGGGGAAACACGAATTCGTGGACCTGAATACATTCTGAGAATAGATATGATACTAGTGAAAGTTTTTTGGTTATAACCCACATACTGTAGCTCTAATGCTATTCCTCGTATGAAAAGAAATACCCCAGATGTGAAAAAGCGTTTTAATGTGTATTTGGTTCTTGGACGATCTTTTATTTGGGAGTAATTACGTACAAAGAAAGAAAGAATGCAGATGAATAAAATCTGTAATTAATGGGACCCAATTTTGTGACTCCAAGAACGTTTTCCGGAACTTTTTGCGTATCTTTGGAATTATATGGCGAAGGTCTTTTACTCTAAATGCGTAAAACTGGGCTCCATGTTCGTTTCGTGCACGTGCCCCTATACTTTATATACGGGACGCCATTATGAACTTACGCCATCCCTACATAATACGCATTACCCCGACAGCTGGTATGTTATCGTTCGTTGACCTGATACTTGAGATTTTTACCCTTTTGCAGAGTATTTCCTGTATCTTATTCGAATGAATATTCGAAAAGACAATACTACAGATGAATATCATTTCTATATCATACCACCTAACGAGCACCATTTTCTAGTGTAAATGTCTTGTTACAGCTCAGTGAATGAGCTATACAACCTTCCTATTGAACTTCTTGTGACTGTCACTGTATTCCTGTGTTGTTGTTTGACAGAAAAAAAAAAAAAACTTCAGCTTTATGTGCCTTCCATACCACTTTGTCTTTTTACTGGCACTATGTTCCAGCATGAAATTTTGCTACAGATCAGGGAAGACTGCTGTAGGTCAATGCTGTGGCTCTATATTCTTTCCATTACACTTCCTTGTGATATGCAACATAATGAAAAGGCTGTGTTACAGCTCAACTGTCAAGATGAATAGATGGCAATTCAGGTTATGTTAAGTGGACCGATTATGTTTGTGGAATCAAGAATCACAAATAGAAACTGTGACAGTTATGTCACCATGTTCAACGTTTTGTTTTACACAAAAGTCAGTTATTACAGAAAATTGCCTATGGAAAATCTGTTCCAGTGTGTATACTACATATAAAAGTGATTCATTAGTTCCCCAATTTACTATGTCATTGGTATGGAAAAAGTCGTGTTATTTTGCAATATGTCACCAAAATATAACCAGAGCATATTATAATATACTGTATACAGTCCACGTCACTTACTTGACATAGTAAATGAAGCACCCTAGCAGGACAACTGAGATGGTCTGTAAAATTAATGCAACCTCCACTACTCTCCTTGCATAGCGCCACCACTTGTGGTTGAGCCACGCCTCCACCAGAGGGTGCTGAAGAAGCCTCCGGCGTCTGTGATAAATCATGATGGTCACGGGGTGGACTTTCTTCCACTCAAGCCCGTCTGACCTCAGTTCCTCTGCCTCAACACGGAGCTTAGCTATCCTATCACCGTTGTCAAGGCTTTCTTCAAAAGGACTGCTTCCTGCAAAAAAATGTAACATATGAACAAAACAGATGTTCATTTTTAATTACTTGAGGAAAACAATGAGTGCTTCCCTAACTTTACAAAAATGTGTATATAAAAAACGTGAACTAGCATATATATGGCTAAATATGCAGTTTAAAACTTCCCCTGGGCAGCTATGTTTTCCATATATATACTCGTGTATATATATATATATATATATATATATATATATATATATATATATATATATATATATATATATATATTGCCAAGGGAAAAAAATAATCCAATTTTCATTGGAATAATGTGACTAATTTCAGGATAACACATGCCATCATGAAACCTACCCAGTTAAACTAAGCTCTTTCAATCTATCTATCTATTGCCAGACGCCTTAATCCCGTAAAAGGTGGCCACAAACAAATCGCCTCCATGTCGCCGTCCCCCGCCATTTCACTGCCCTGCTCCCAGCTCACACCCCCTTCCCTCATATACCTCTCCACTCCATCCCTTCATCACATACCTTGGCCTTACTATCGATAAATGCTCAAAGCAGTGTGAAAGCATTAACATATAAGTGGTAAAAAAAAGTATCGATAACTGAATAGCGAGCCTACAGTAAAGAACGAATTCTATGTATGCACAGTTGGAGAAATTTCCGCGCGGGACACTGTGTAGATGGCAGCAGCAGCGACAGACAGAAATGATCTGGTAACAGTGCTGGGGGTGAAGCAGGGGGTGGGAGTTGCGGGGAAGGTGAGTGATGGGGGAGAGGGGGGTGGTGGTGGGGGTAGGTGAGTGTTAGGGAGAAGTTAAGTAGCCAGTAATTGTGTCAACAAACTCTGCGTAGATAATCATTCCAATACGATTTTTCTATTAATAATAAAAAGTAGTGGCAACAAGCTGCTAATGATGGTTCAGTATTTGATGGAATAAGTTCAATACCCATGCAAACAGCTATCGCCAATACCTAACCTTATCCTTCGCCTCCGTTATTCCGTCCCCTCATAGGAAAGCTTTCTATTGCTGACCGAGAATTTACAAATATTTAGAAATGATTTCTACTGCATCTCATGCAAGTTGCTTAACAAAGTCACTGTAATTTTCATTGCAACTTGTATTGAATACCGAATCTAATATCCTGTAATAGTCCATTTTATATTTGTATGAGTCAATTACTGTTAGGGCCGAATGCTGGCAGACTAAGGAAAATACATCCTTGAGACTGACGGTGTAATTTGTTATCCTTTCATAGTCGTACAGGCACTTACCCTGCTTACGGATGAATGAGCCAGGCCTTCATACCAGGCTATAAATTTAGGCATACTCCAGTCAACACTTTCTTAGGGCCAATCCCTCAAATATTAATAGGCCTATATAACTTTATGCTCATGTGCATACGTATGTGATTATACGAGTATTAAACGTGCAAAATCTCTCTCTCTCTCTCTCTCTCTCTCTCTCTCTCTCTCTCTCTCTCTCTCTCTCTCTCTCTCTCTCTCTCTAGCAGTAGATTACCTTACAGTCAAACAGGTAACCTTTCGGTTGGCCGGAATAAGATACAATCAGTCTATTTTTCAGTTGTCATCTGAAGTGAATACGGACATAATGTCGCTATTAATGATGATGATATATTTGACAAAATACACACGACACACACAAAATTACCAGCAATGTGAAAGACTTGTATTGCTACAAACTGTGCATGCACCTAACGTTTTACAAAATATTCGTAATGCAATATCTACAAACGTGCTAGCAGAAGTGGTCGCCCCGTCCACACAATTGTTCTAACCACACACACACACACACACACACACATACACACACACACACACACACACACACACACACACACACACACACACACACACACACACAACGCTAATGACTGACCTGAAAAGGTCTAGGTCTGGTTTATGCTAAAAATTAGTTTGTGGCAAACGGCCAACATGTGCTTACGATTTAGGAAATATATCAAATTCACACTGACAGCTAACAAAGATGCATTTGTCTTAAAATCTGACATACTTTAATGCCTTTTGGGGTAAAAAATACTAATGGTTGGCTGAAACAACGAAGAATTTGAATATTAGGTATATACTTTATCTTCCATACACTACAAATATACGTTACAATTAAGGATGTTTGAGCAACTTTTCTAAGACGTATCTGAGGTAAACGTCTGATATTAGTCTCTGTTAGCCTACAATAGGGATGTTATAGATACCGAAGAGGGGCGAGTCATTATATAGGGTTACGTGTTGGTGATGTCTGTGTGTTTATAACAGCCTTGCATGATCATTGAATTGGCCATTTCTCATCATGTCATGAACCATCACCTTACAGCTTGTTGCTACTTCGTGTGTTCCCCTATCATAAAAAGACATTCATTCAAAATAAAAGCAAATTATGTTACGACACTAAATGGTTACTAAGTCTCTCCCTAACACTCCGCTACCCACACTCCCATCCCTCCCAGCACACAGCTACTCCCACTACCACCCATCCCTCACGTCCCACCCCTCCCACCACGAAGCTACCCCCATTATCCCCCAAACCCTCACCTACCCCGCACGTCCCATCCCTCCTTTACCCCCAACACTGTTCTATCTATCTATCTATTGCCAGACGCCTTAATCCCGTACGGGGTGGCCACAAACAAATCGTCTCCACGTCGCCCTGTCCCCTGCCATTTCACTGCCCTGCTCCCAACTCACACACCCCTCTTAAATACCTCTCCACTCCATCCCTCCATCTCATCCTCGGCCTCCTCCTCCCTCTCCCCCTCCTCCACCTCACTCACACACTCCTCGTCAGTCTCTCACCCTCCATCCTCTCCGCATGGCCAAACCACCTCAGTGTGTTCCTCCTAACGCTTCCTATCAGAAACACATCCACACAACAACGCTCCTTTATATCCTCATTTGTCAGCCTCTCTCCATGCGACTCCACAGGCTGCTCTTTAATAACATTTCCACTGCTCTCACTCTTGACTTGTGTCCTTCCAACAACGTCCAAGCTTCACTTCCATACGCTAGAGTTGGTATCACAATACTGTCATGTAGTAACTTTTTCACTTCCATGCTCACTTCCCTGTTCATTATCACTGCTTTCAAGAAACCAGCAACCTTTCTTCCTTGTTATACCCTTTCAAGCACTTCATCCTCCAAATTTCCATCCTTACTCATCGCACTACCCAAATACTTAAACGTACTCACATTTTCCATTTCCTCACCATCCAACCTCACTGTACATTCACTGACTTCACCTCTCTCAAAGACCATCACTTTACCCTTCCCTACATTCACCTTTAGATTCCGTTTCTTCCACACTCTCCCAAACTCATCCACCAAGCCTTGCAGCTCCCCTTCGTCTTCACTTAACAACATAGTATCATCTGCAAACAACAGTACAGGGAGTTTCCAAACATTACCCTCTCTCACTTGGGCCACTCCAACATCCACTGCCCTACCTTGCATCTCTTTTATTACCCCATCCATTTACAGATTGAACAACCATGGAGACATGACATATCCCTGTTTCAACCCAACCTTCAAAGAGAAAAATTCACTCAGTTCATCCTCGACACGCACTGCAGCCTTAGCACCATCATACATACTCTTCACACCTACTCCATATATTCGTATTCTTAATACTTTCCACAATCCTTGTCTATCCACCCTGTCATACGCTTTCTCCAAATTCGTGAAGGCCGTATACAACTTCTTTCCCTTCTCTAGAAACTTTTCCACTAAAGATCTAAGAATGAATATCTGATCTACACAACCTCTTCCCTTCCTAAAGCCTCCCTGTTCTTCTCCAACTAATTCCACTGTTATTCCCCTAACTCTGTCAATAAGTATCCTACCATACACTTTTTCTATTACACTAAGAAGACAAATGCCCCTATGATTACCACACACTTCTTTTTCCCCTTTTCCTTTGTACAAGGGAATAATTATACCTGACATCCAATCCTCCGGGACTCTACCTTCCTCCCAGGCCAATCTGCACATCTTCCACCTCCATTCTACTACCATCTCTCCCTCATGCTTCATCATTTCACCATACACTCAATTAATTCTTTGGGCTCTCCCCAGTTTGACTTTCTTCATTGCTTCCACAACTTCTATCCTACTGATTTCTTCCTGTCTTCTCACCTCCTTCCTTCTCCCGGCCATTCTCCAGCAACTTATACTCGCATTACTTCCATTCTATGTTCAACAATTCCTTAAAGTGTTCTCTCCATCTGCTCACTTTTTCTCCCTTCCCCACTAGTAATCTACATTTTTATCTTTCACTCCCCTACTAATTTCACCGCCACCCTGTTTTACTCTCTTCACCTCCTTCCAGAACATTTTCTTACAGTCCCTCCACTTTACACTCAAATTCCTTCCAAATTCCTCATCCATTCTCTTCCTACTTTCTCTTACTAATATTTTCACCTCTCTCTTCCTTTCTACATATAACTCTCTCTTCCGCCTCTCAACTTCTTCCACTCCCCCATTTCTCACCCATTCATTGTATGCTTCTTCTTTTGTGTCACAGCCTGTTTCATTTCTTCATTCCACAATCCTGTTCCTTGCACCCCCTTCCGTCTGCGCATATTTCTTCTGTGAATATCTTGCACACACCTTCCATATCCCCCATCTGCCCCAATACATATTTATCCAATCGTTCCTCCCCTTCTTTCTTATATTCTGCCTTTTTCTCATCCTCTTGTAACTTTTCCACTCTCCTTCCTACTGCTCCTTCCTCCCGTCCTTCCCTTCTTCTATTTCTCCATCTTACTTGGATCTTGATTCTAGCCACCACCAAGCAGTGGTCAGAAAGTCCACTTCCCCAACCTCTATAAGCACTTACATCCATTACACATCTTCGCATCCTTTCATCCACACACACATAATCGATCATTGCCATCCTTTCATTTAGTTCACCACCCACTCTTCTCATCACTCACCATCTATACCTGTGGATCATTTTGTGCCTGAAGAGGGTATTAGCTATTACCAATCCCCTCCCGGCACAGATGTCCACTAACGCACTGTCATTCTCATCTATCTCAGCAGGCACACCCCACTCACCAACTATTCCATCCACCTTCACATTCCCTACTTTACCATTCATATCTCTAATAAAAGACACTCTCCCATTCCTTCCATACTTTTCCTTGCACACTTCCACATTTGTTCAGAACTCTTCTCTCACTCTGCTTGCACGATCTTGCTTTGGCACATACACGCACACAATCGCCCACATTTGTATTCTAACTTTCAATCTTACCCACACAATCCTTGAGCCAACTGATCCATACTCTCTTATGTTCTTCTTCCATCTTTTACTCACAACAATACACACTCGTTCTTTTGCCCTCTCATTCTCACCTGCTCCTGCACATATACCCCATCCATACTCCCATTCTCTCACACTCTCTCCTCTCCATTTAGTTTCAGTTACTCCACATACATCCACTTTCGCACCCTCAAGCCACTGGACAATCTCTCTCTCTTTCACCTCATCATTCGCACCCCTTACATTCCAACAACATTGTTACCAGATCAAATTATTTTCCGCTCCTGCTGCCTTCTACGCTGTGTCCCGTGCGGAAATTTCTCCAACTGTACTAAGCTAATAGCCTAATGATCAGATTTGATTCAGAAAACAATGAAGCTTCAGGGCATCATTGCAATCATCGATGAAACACTTCGAAACTGGGGACTCTAAGAACTACAGCTTTTAGGTGTACAATTTATACTAGGGCTTCTCTCCTGTGATCCTAGAGAAACTATTATTATTATTATTATTTCCCATGAAACTAACATATTCTCAGGTTTAATTTCCCTTCTGAATATCCACTCACTCAATGTAGTGCTGCTTTCGATATCTAGCCCTTTCCTCTCTTCCTTCCTCTTCTGTCTTTCCGTCATTCATTCCTCTTCTTTCTCCCTACGGGTCACTTTACACTCCCTTTTCTGTCTTTCCATCACTCTTTCCTCTTCCTTCTGCCAAATGGTTTCTTGTACACCAAGAAACCATTAACTACGCTGGGTGGTAACCATATAACCAAATTGTGGCGCCTGGCGGTTTAGTGGGCAATTAAGGCGCTCCAATCAGGTAAAGCCTGTGTAAGCTTACATCCAAGGGATGGTTGGGGTTATTGCTCACGTTATGCCACTCCGATATGGGTGAGGCTGGTCACTCTTAAATGTCAGCACCAACTTGCTTAACCCCGGGCTCCTACACTCCTCGTGGGGCGACACTGGATTGGATGATGGATGGATGGATGGATGGATATAAATTTATTAAACTAATACAACTATATTTCCTAATGCACTTCTTGTTCATAATCCGTCTCTCTTATTGCACGTACTCTTTTAACTATAGTAGTACTGGTCGTCTAGGCCAAGACACCTCTGCTGTTGGGTTGCTGGTGGCAAAACGGAACAAAGCTAAACGACAACTTGTGCTCCTTAATGTATTTCATTAATAAGAATGAGTTTTAGGTGTGTGTGTGTGTGTGTGTGTGTGTGTGTGTGTGTGTGTGTGTGTGTGTGTGTGTGTGTGTGTGTGTGTGTGTGTGTGTGTGTGTGTGTGTGTGTGTGTGTGTGTGTGTGTGTGAAAACAATGTTACTCAAAAATTCTTTGCCTTATTTTAACTTGGAAGGGTCGAGGAATAGTTCACGAGAATTTTTTTTCCCTTTTATTAAGAGCAATAATTCGAAGGAAGAGTCACTGGGCTAGCTCAAACGTTCACCCAACAAAATCAACTTTAAATTTGTATCCGACTGAAAAAAAAAAAAAAAAAAAAAAGACCGGGGGAATGACTGAGAGTAAGGCGAGTATGAAGTGATTCAATTCTGAGAGCAAGATCACAAGGCACGGTGAAACGTCGATCCATTTGTGGGATAATTAACTAAACAACTTAGTTGTTATAACCGTATTTGGCGGAATGGCTGATGGTCAGCCAAGGAGTAATTTTTGTTTTTTTTAGACCAACAGGTCTCAGGGCAATGTCAACTTAGAGTTTATATCCAATTTAAACCCAACTTTGTGGAAAGGCAGAGAGGTAAGGCAAGAATAAATGGATTCGATTCTGCACAATCAACCAGAAAGTTAGAGGTAAAGTTAAAATGCCCGGGTTACAAGACAAAATTAGATCATTTGTAGTCAGATCTGAATCGCAGCAGAAGTGTTAAGGATCTGCCAAGAACAAAGAGATTCAGATTTGAGAACAGTTATTCAAAGGAAAAGGTCGCTAGGTAAGGTCAAATTTCAAACTGTGTGTTTGTGAGTAAACTACGTAACTAAAACAGTTTTGATATGATTTGGATCATACCTGGTGCCAGACCTGATAATCCAAATGGTTTAATTACTGCTTTGAGAACAACAGTTCAAAGATCAAGGCCATATGGCAAAGTCAACTTAGAATTCTTATTCGGTGTTGACTAACCTTTGTAGATAGATTCTGGTTTAAATAAGGATGAAGTGACTAGTTTTTGAGAACACTCAGCCAATGATAAGGTCACTGGGTAAGATCACAAATAAGGGTCACTGGAAAAAGTCAACTAAAACAATTATAATTTGATCTGGAAAAAAAAAAAAAATGGTGGATGGGTGTAGAAAACATGAAGTAAATCGATTTTGAGAATATTTCGTAGGTCAAGGTCACTGGGCAAATTCATATATTCGGCTCTTGGACAAGTTGGTGGTCGTGGGTGTTGCACTCTCGGATTACTTCTTGTTCATTTATGCTACCACCTGATAATCTATGCTACTACCTGATAATTTTGTTTCCTCAAGGCAGACTTTGCATCAGTAGGGGTTTGTTAACCTCCTCTCCAAAAAGACCCTCCTAAATCTAACAAAATAGTATGGCAGAATCAAGAAATGACACAAAAGTCTCGATACTGAGGAGGTTAATTACTATGGGGTAGGGGTTGTCTGAAAATATGAAACCGAAAGTAAATAAAAAAAAAATAAATACCTGTCTTTGCATTTGATGAATAAGCAGAATTTACTGGAAGTTTCTCAGTGTTTCTCGTATTTTTACTGTTACGTGTCAGAGTTGCCAGTTAGCCTGCTATTTGTGAGCAGAGGTATTTTGTAAAGTTATACATTAAATTTAAGGCTCTTTTTCTCTATAATGTTTTTATTAATGTGATTGTTGAATTATGTAATTTTATCCCAGTTTGTATGCTAAACAATTTAGTGTTAAGAAGTGAAAAAAAAAAAAAAAAAAAAAACTCTGGGATATTTTGGATGTCTCCGAGTTTGCAACTGTCGTAAATGTTGCTCCCTCGAGAATGCACGAGGACTTTGGAGAAGTAGTATATCACTCTAGAATACTGGAAGCTTTTATAAGGATGGGGATGAGACTAGAGCAGTTTGTCAGTTTTCGGTTCAGTCTGAGTGTACTTAAGTGTACTGTAAATGCAGTTGGTGAAGATTGTATAGCTCCAGTACTTGAGAAAACAGTGAAGTTGGCAAGCATTAAGTGTTACTATCTGGAAAATGAAGACAGTGAACTTAAGAAGCCAGTGTTTATTTACAACACCTCAGCTGGTCTAGTTGCACACCGAAAGGCTGACCAAGGGACGAACAACTGACTGGGCAACATCCTCCCTGTACTGAACTACTGCCGTTGGAATCTGTGGCAGTGTGGGACGAGGATGTAACAGTATCATGTAAAAAGTAACTGAGATATTTCCATCACTTAACCATGATGGATTCATAGCCGTTTCCCCATTTGAATTTGGCCAGTTCTCCGTGCTGTGTTTTCAAGATGCATTCCTGTTATGTTAAACACATAATCTGATTTACTGAATAAATTATGACAAAGACTGATTACCGTGGGGTACAGCTATAACTGAATATTACAAAATTCACCATGAATCGCTTCCATCAAGTCATACAAAATTATTGTTTAGTTTGTATAACCTACCATTCCTTAAATGTCACATTTCCATTTGCACAACGCTCCTCACTCGCATCTCATATATTTCAAGCTTTGTTACATTTGTTAAATATAAAGATATATAGGCCAAAATTGAGTAAAAAAAACATATGGAGGTACATCTTTGGCGGAAAAGTCTTTGCTTTAATGAATCACACATTAGAACATAAGAGATAACTTCTGTTGGCGTGGTCTGTCCACGCTAGACAACTCCTACAAAAACGTGACTATGTATGAAAACAAAAGAACAGCGAAGAATGACACTCCTATAAGTGTGGTCATACTACAAATTAATATAAAACAAGAAGACTAAAAAAGAAGAAAGTCAAGACCGTCACAATTAAACAACTGCATTTATCCAGTGGCCAAGTATTGCAGTATTGGGAATACTTTCATTTCTCCACCAGCATTCTTTCAAATGTTTGTCTATGGCATAACATCATCTCTTTCCAAGCCGTTCACTGTAAAATTACTTCAGTACAGTCCAACCTTTACATTTTACTTTTCATGTACTTCAAAATGATCATTGGTCTTCAGAATCTTTCCTCTCATGTTTCCATATAATTCAAGGGCCTCCATATTGTACCTTAATGTTCTTACCAGGCATCCTGGCTGAATAAAATGAGCATTTGAGTAACTTCAGGGGCCCTCAAGTGTGTACTCTGCCGAATGTACTTAAGAACAGTCAGTACTTTCATAGTAACACTTTAGTACTGTCCAGAGTTAAGTGAAATTCACAAAAAATCATATCTGCTCGATGTACTTAGGCTACTGTGTATTTTGTAGGTACGAGTCCTGAAGAACTATCAACTAATCAGTTTTCTCACTGTTGTGTACAGACTTTTCACAAAAATCCTAATGAATTGAATTAGTCTCATACAAGACGCAAACCAACCGAGAAACTGGATTTCGTTGTGGTTTCCTGAGAACAGACTAAATTCATGGCAATAATCAGGTGACTAAGAAAACTTTGGAATTTAAGAATCAGATGTGCACTGCATTTATTAATAACAAAACATTGGATTCAGCTGACACGGCATCAGAGTTAAGAGAAATTCAAGGTCAAGGGGAAATTTATATTAAAAGACTGACCTCCATAAAGATAACAAAGAGGTGTTAGAAAAGGAGATACAGTGTAACCAAAGTTATGCACGTCAAGCCTAATGGATGATTTCAGGAATTTAGACGTGGATGAAAAGAGAGTTAACATTAATGGTGAGACATTGAACTATTTTCGTTTTGCTGAAGAAACAGATTTTTAAAGAACAATGGGAATCTAATGGTACGCTTGAAAATGAATGTGAAGACGAAAACTGTGTTTGACAGACAGGACAAGGCTCTTCCAGTAAAAAAAAAAAGTAAATAAATAAAAATAAATACCGGTATTAAAATGTGCTGAGTCATAGCTATACCTCAGGGAGGCAGCTCATGCAGACCCAATCCATGACAATGAAATCAAGCAAAGATTAAAAATGACATGGAGGGATTTTGGTACACTATCATCGAATAATTTTTTACCCACCATGTACACAGGGGCCCACGGTTTAGCCACTCCCCAGCCTTACTCCCATTTTAACAGTATGAAATGAGCAATATATCCCAATCCTCTCTCAGATGTAAACCCTTACAGGATCCATCTGAGCGGAGCACCACAGCTCACTAGATCACCATGTGTCATTACCGCTGCCAACGAAGTTGGAAGAGGTTATGTATTCACCTCTGTTTGTTGCTTGCCGGAATCGAAAGATTCGGCAGGTATGCTGGTCAGTCCCATATGTTTGTGTTTATTTGTTTGCATTCTTCAGGTCACAATTTTGCGCCAATCGTTCTGAAAAAAAAAAAAAAAAAAAATCAGAAGGCAGATATCCATAAACTCTGGAAGCCTATTGTTTTTCACGAAAATCGGTCAAAGGCCCTGGGGTGGGTGTGGGGTTGAAACATCTCAATGGCCGTGGGTACAGAAATCGTCGGGACCCAGTGGCCGGCTTGCCGGGCACCATTTGTTTCAGATTTGGAAAGAACGATTCTTTTTTCTTACCAAACTGACAAGAAACGTCTGCAGCACCACTCAATGCAATTTTCAGTTTCCTAAACCCATCCTGTGCATCGCAATGAAGTGCGAAATTTTTCACCATGTGACTGCCGACACAACCGTGAAAAAAAAAAAAAAAAAGATACTCGGATCCATCTGGCAAGGGCTCTACTGTCGACATGCCGATAAAAATAAGAACGCAGATCCATCTGGCAAAGGTTGGGAAGAGGGGAAGATGGGAAGAGGGGAGGGGAAGGAGGGAGGGAAACAGCCAAGAAGGGCGGAGGGTGAAAGAGGGAGGGGGAAGACGGGAGAGGGGGGGAAGAGGAGGGAGGGAGGAAGAGGGTAGGGGGAAGAAGGGGGTGGGGGGAAAGAGGAGGGAAGAGGGGGGAGGGAGAAGAGGGGGAAGAGAGGGAGGGGGAAGATCCATCCGGCAAGCGCTCTACCTATGCCCAGTTTCATTTGCCTGTCTGACTGTCTTTTTGTCCAGATATCTCCAAAAACTCTCAATGAAATTTTGTGAAAGGGTTGGCCATGGCCACGGAAGAAGTCTGGAGCAACCCGCACAATATCTCCAAAAGTTCTCGATGAATTTCGATGAAATTTTGTGGAATAGTGGACCATGGGCCAAGAAAGAATTGATTAAAATTGGGGGCGGATCCGAATCCGGATCCGGATCCTATCTCCACGGATCAGGATCAGGATCCTATCTCCATGAATCCGGATCCAAATCCTTTTTAAAAGGAATGGCAATAGCAGAAGTATGCGCTGTCAGGGTGCTTTCTAGTTTATTTATAGTTACCAAGGAATGCTGCTTTTTTTTTTTTTTTTTTTTTTTAATATGTTACAAGAAACCTTTTGGTTAGTCACTAACTGTTTCATCTCTTAAAGGCAGTACCACATCGACTTAGTGGATAATGGGAACCCTGTACCACAAAACTATGTAAGGCAAACTAAAGCAGGCAAGGGCAGGCAAAAACATCCCCCCGCCTTACGAAGCGGAGCGATAATGTTTTTGCCTGCCTGTGTGTGTGTGTGTGTGTGTGTGTGTGTGTGTGTGTGTGTGTGTGTGTGTGTGTGTGTATGTGTTCCAGTTAATCTCTTGAACGGCTTGAGTTATCAACATGAAACCTTCAGGGTATCAAGAAGCGGCCTAAACCTTGGCTGAGTTCGAAAATGGGCACTCGGGGTCAACGTCAAGGTCACCAAAATGGCTGCCAAAGATCAACTAGTTTTTACCGGCCGCCTTTAGCACCATTATATCTCATAAACGGCTTGAGCTTTCAAAGTGAAATCTTCAGGGTGCCAAGATATGGCCAAATTCTTGTACGAGTTAGAAAATGGGCACTCGGGGTCAAGGTCACCAAAATGGCTGCCAAAGGTCTAGTTTTTATTGCCCACCTTTAGCATCATTTTATCTCATGAACCGCTTGAGTTATCAACATAAAACCTTCAGGGTATCAAGATATGGCAAAAATCTTGGGCTTGGCCAACAGTATATTCTGGCAGGCGATTAGCTTTCGGCTCCCGAATGCTTTTCTTTCATATTAATAGAGTAATCAGTGTGTGTGTCCTGGTTTAGAGATTGGCAATGTGCTGTCTAGCTAAATCCATGGAATATAAGGAGTGCTCAGGAGGAAAGGATATATAGGTGTCACATGAAGAGATACAAAGAGAACACATTGATAACACACAGAAGTAGAGGATAATATAATCACTGCAATAAAAAAGCAAAAATATATAGGGACTAATCACGTTCTTCGTAAAAAAAAAAAAAAAATAGCAGAAGGACAACCAGGATTACAAAGTGACAGTCCAAAAATGGAGTGAGAGGAAGCAGCGGACAGAAAGTAATATGGTTAGATGAGATTTGGAGCTTCGCTAGCACTGAATGGACGAGATTAAGAGCAAATATGTTTGAGTAGAAAATAATGAAGGACTTTTTTCCCCTAGTGAACTACTCTGACTGCTACTGCTGCTGCTAATGATGATACGGTCAGACCATTTATTTCTGCATATGTCCCAGTGTGAGGAAGCCTCCGTTGCTGCAGATTATTTTTGCCCAACAGAACTGGGCCACTCTCACAGCTCAGATGAAATTGGATGAGGTATATTATTATTTTGTAATTAATACTTAGTTACCTTAGTTGGCTTGTTTTATAAGGGCGGAACATGGTTACTCCTACACTGAATATTAAGTCATGGATGCATAAAATCTGATAAGCCTTAGTTATGTAGTATAAGTCATTGTGGCTACCAGTCAAGTCGACCCTTCGCCATCAACTGAGTTAAAGTAGGTAAGGGATCTTAGACACATAAGAAAAAACCTGCTACAGTACTTACCATCCTTCACATAATAGTTATCTTCTAGCAGTCTAAAATCATACTGTGAGGATTTTTTGGTTGGCAGGCACCTGTCCATGACTGTGGCAGAAAGGTCTGAGTGTTGCTTGATTAGATCTCTGAAGTTAGGACAAGGTTCCAACCCGTGCTTCCTGGGACCAAAACCTGCCTCCCACCAGTTACTCTCGGCAATCACTTCCAAGATCTCTCTGCAGAATGTGGCCATATGTATTATTACACACACTTTGTGTCAATTTTTAGTTGCATTTATAAGTTTCCCTTTACTTAGTATCACGCTTCACGACAAAATCAAAATCAAAGTGACTTCCAATGACAACTATCTGCTCTGGAAATTACTGATAAAAACTGAAGATACTTTATAAAAATGGTGTCAGGAATTAACGTTTATCCGATGCATATTATAAAATTTGTATTCTTGCTGTCATCAAATGATTTTGTACAGTATTCGAAAGCCATCTAGAAGTCAAGGAGGTAATGTTGGCTCTGTCTAACACATTCTTCATGTAAAATCTCTCCTAATCTGAATAAGCTCATCCCTGCATAGCAAGAATGAAATATGGACTTTGTCATTAGACTGCAGGGATTAAGCAAAGACTGCAAAGCATGCTAAAACAAATTACATGTTGTTGTTGTTCCTGCATAAGTCTACTCCGTCTGGCTGAGCAGACCCGTCGACCACAGGAATGAAACTGCACACACAGTGCTATCATATACAGTACTTACAGTAGGAAGCCAGAATCCTCTTGTGGTAGACAACACTTCACCACAATCAGACCAGGGTCCTTCCATTGGTGAGGTGTAGAAAAATGAGTTTTTGTTCCCAGGTGGACACCGTATGTGCTCCATCAAGGGTCCACAGCGACACCATAAGTAGGCTCCTTGTCAGCAACAGAAATTTTATGTAATATACTGCAGTCCTTTTTTTTCTTAGCCTGGAGAAAGTGGTCCATAAGATTTATTTACATTTTCTTTTCGTTTATCAATAAAGATACAATATCCACCACGTGAAAAGCTGGCATCCTTGGGCAGTTTGAAAATATGAGGGTAAACAGATTGTTACAACTAATTACGTGACCCTAACAAGATACCATCGTTCCTTCACTATCCAGTGTTTATTTACAGCAGTCAAGGAACAAGAGTGCTGGCTATCAATCTACTGATAATTGGTGCTTAGATTCTGGTTAACAACTCACGTGAATCTTTGCCGAATACTGAGTTATTCTAACCTAGGGATAGGTCAGATGGTTCAAGGGTGGGAGAAAAAAAAAATAAAAACCTTTAAATACTCTGCCCCAACAGAGGATCGAGTGGTAAGAGTGAAAGACGAGTTTTGGGCGGGAGTAGAAGCATGTATGGACAAGTCTGAGAGGAGCGAGAGAGTGCTGTTGATTGGAGACATGAATGGCAAAGTTGGGAATGTACGAGTGGATGGAGTGGTTGGTCAGTGGGGTGTGCCAGCTGAAGTAGATGGGAATGGTAGTGCTTTGGTGGACATCTGTGCTTGTAAGGGGTTGGCAATAGCCAACACCTACTTTCGTCATAAGTTGATCCACCGGTATACATGGAGAGTAATGAGGAGGATGGATGGTGAACTTGTTGAACGAAAGGCAATGATAGACTACGTGTGTGTGGATGAACGAATGAGAAGACAAGTGTTGGATGCAAGAGTGTGGAGAGGGTGGGGGAATGGAGTCTCGGACCATCACTTAGTGATGGCCAAGGTAGAACTGCAAAGGGGAAGACAGGAGGAAGCAGCTCCTGTAAGAAGAGTGGAGAAATTGCAAGATAGTGAGAAAATGACAGTGTATATGAGCATAGTGGAAGAAAGATTGGGAATGTATGAGCTAGAGCAGATGGAAGGGGTGGAAGACGTGTGTAAGATATTCACGGAAGAGATAGGCGCAGCATGTTAGGCGGTTTGTGGAGTGAGGAGGAGATGCAAGGGTGTGCAAGGGACAGCATGGTGGAATGATGAGGTGAAACGAGCTGTGGAACAAAAGAAGAAGGCATATAGTGAATGGTTAGCGAGTAGAAGTAGGGGAGATGAGAGAGAGAAGAGAGAGGTATATGTGAGCAGGAGAAGGGAGATTAAGAGACTGGTGAAGGAGAGTAAGAAGTGGATGAAGAGTTTGGGAGGAATCTGAGTGTGAAATGGAGGAAGAGGAAGAAATTGTTTTGGAAGAAGGTAAAGAAAGTAAGGCAGTGTGAAAGGGAAAATAGTAGGGGAGTGAAAGATAGGAATAATAGACTGTTGGTGGAGAGGAAAGATAAATTGAGGAGATGGAAGGAGCACTTTGAGGATTTGTTGAATGTAGAGAGTGAGAGCAGTGCGAGTATAAGTGGTTGGGGAATGGCTGGGAGAAGAAGAGATGAGAGGAGGGAGGAAGAGATCAGTAGGGCGGAAGTAGTGGAAGCGATGAAGAAGATTAAGTTGGGAAAGGCCCCAGGAATTGATGGAGTGTGTGCTGAAATGCTCAGGTATGGGGGTGAGATTGTTGTGGAGTGGATATGGAAGTTGTGTAGATTGGTTTGGGAAGAGGGAAGGGTTCCAGAGGACTGGAAATCAGGTATAATTGTTCCTTTATACAAAGGAAAAAGGGAGAGAGAAGTATGTGGTAACCATAGGGGTATTTGCCTTCTTAGTGTGACTGGTAAAATATATGGTAGAATACACATTGATAGGGTTAGGCATATGACAGAGGAGTCAGTTGGAGAAGAACAAGGGGGATTTAGGAAGGGAAAAGGGTTTGTAGATCAGATATTTGTTCTAAGATGTTTAGTGGAGAAGTATCTAGAGAAGAGAAGGAAAGTGTATGCTGCCTTCATGGACTTGGAGAAAGCTTATGACAGAATAGATAGGCAAGGTATGTGGAAGGTATTAAGAATATATGGAGTCCAGGGGAAATTGTTGAGTGCTGTGAAGAGTATGTACGAAGGAGCTAGGGCTACGGTGTGAGTGGATGGTGAGCTGATTGAGTTCTTTGATCTCAATGTGGGACTGAAACAGGGTTGTGTGATGTCTCCATGGCTGTTTAATATATACATGGATGGGGTTGTAAAGGAGGTGCAAGGTAGGGCAGTGGATGTGGGGGTGGCTCTAATGAATGAGGGTGAGATTTGGAAGATTCCGGTGTTGCTGTTTGCTGATGATACAGTATTGTTGAGTGAAGATGAATGGGAGTTGCAAGGTTTGGTGAATGAATTTGGGACAGTGTGTAGGAGGAGGAAGCTGAAAGTTAATGTAAACAATAGTAAAGTTATGGTGTTTGAGAGGAGTGAAGTCACAGAGTGTGCAGTGAGGTTGGATGGTGAGGATATGGAGAATGTGAGTGCATTCAAGTACTTGGGTAGTGTGATGAGTAAGGATGGAACTTTGGGGGATGAAGTGCATGAAAGGGTACAGCAGGGAAGGAAGGTTGTTGGTACACTGAAAGTAGTGATGAGAAATAGGGAGGTGAGTATGGAAGTTAAGAAGTCACTGCATGATAGTATTGTGATCCCTACCCTGAAGTATGGAAGCGAGGCATGGACCTTGCAAGAGGGGAACTAGTCAAGAGTGAGAGCAATGGAAATGAGTTACTTGAGAGGAGCATGTGGAGTGATGTGGAGGGACAGGTTGACGAATGAAGAAGTGAAGGAACGTTGTGGGGTGGATGTGGGTTGAGAAGATTAGGAGAAATACACTGAGGTGGTTTGGACATGTGAAGAGAATGGAGAATGAAAGACTAAGATGGTGTATGTAGGTGAGGTGGAGGGAGGGAGAGGGAGGGGTAGACCGAGGATGAGGTGGAGGGATGGAGTAGAGAGGTATATGAGGGAGGGGGGGGTGAGTTGGGGGGAGGGTAGTCAAATGGTAGGTGACAGAGTGACTTGGAGGTGTTTTGTCTGCGGCCACCCTTTGCGGGATTACGGCGTCGGGCTATAGATAGACAGATAGATAGAAATACTCAAAAACTGTGACAACTGTTACTATTAAGTTGAATTAAACTTCTAAGTGAATTAGAAACTTGCGCAGTCATTTGTACAACCTCGAAAATGTCCAGTTATTGAAATGATGCTATACTGGTGTTTTGAATAACAGCAGTGACCTCAGTTTTGTTTGATTATGTAGTACCACTCAACATATTAAGTACTTTTTTTTTTTTTTCTGGGCTACCATTTGGCTTGTTACTCTGTGTAGTCACCTGAAGGCACTCTGCCTGCATTGGCGGAGTGAATGGTGGAC